>NC_058404.1:183350970-183601178 GCF_002201575.2 Neomonachus schauinslandi
AAAGAGAGAGAAAGAAAGAAGAAAGAAAGAAAAGAAAAGAAAGAAAGAAAGAAAGGAAGGAAGGAAGGAAGGAAGGAAGAAAGAAAGAAAGAAAGAAAGAAAGAAAGAAAGAAAGAAAGAAAGAAAAGAAAGAAAGAAAGGAAGGAAGGAAGGAAGGAAGGAAGGAAGGAAGGGAGGAAGAAAGAAAGAAAGGAAGGAAGGAAGGAAGGAAGGAAGGAAGGAAGGAAGGAAGGAAGAAAGAAAGAAAGAAAGAAAGAAAGAAAGAAAGGAAGGAAGGAAGGAAGGAAGGAAGGAAGGAAGGAAGGAAGGAAGGAAGAAAGAAAAAGAAAGAAAGAAAGGAAGGAAGGAAGGAAGGAAGAAAGAAAGAAAGAAAGAAAGAAAGAAAGAAAGAAAAGAAAGAGAGAGAAAGAAAGAAGAAAGAAAGCAAGCCAGATTACTGAACATTTGTTTTGTAAACTGCCTTTCCCCCGACATGTATACATAATAGGTATTTGATTTGAGGGTAGAAGTGTGCATAGCAAATACATAGTCCAGCCAGATCTTTGATTCACAAATCATTAAAAACTCCATCTAGGTGGAAAATTATGTGTGTGTGAAAATGTTTCAGGGACACTTCAAGAATGAGTACTTTCTCAAGGCAGGTGCACAGAGAGGGAGACAAGGTCAAATTTATGTAGGATTTTACTGTTCAGTCTTTACTCCCTCAGTATTTACCCCAAGAACTGAGTTCACAGAGTCAGGGTAACAGTCATTCTCGTTCCAGCTCAGAGGAGCGGGTGCTGTGATCCCCACAGGCTGACACAGGGCTGGCACCAAGCAGACATAAAAATAAGTAACAAGTTAAACTCAGCTTCGAGCTGACGGTATTCTATCCCTTTCTTCTCCAGCTACTCGGACCAGAAAACTGTGACGCATCCTTCTTTTCATTACCTTCCTGTCTCTCAAGGCCTGGTGATTCTCCCATCCCCAAGGCATCTGACTCACCTTCTCCCATGTTCCCATCACCTTTGTACACCTTTAGGAACCCAAGCCCAGACTTCTGCCCTTGCCTGGCCTTTGGGCTCTCTAGCTCCCCATCCACCACTTAACTTTCCTGAACCGCCTTCCTCCCAGCATCCTCTGCTGAAGGTCATACTCATGACCCCATTGCCCAGGATACAGGTCAAATTCCTTAGCCTGATATTCAGAGCACTACATAATCAAGATTCACCATCTACCAGGATGGGAACCACTGAGCATTTGAAATGAGGCTGGTGAGACTCGGGACAGTCTTATTGGAGTGAGAAACGCTCTCGTTTTGCCATTAATACGACGTTATTGTTGTGCTAAAACTACATTTCAGTTTAACCACTGCATTACACAATATATTATTATCATAGCACACATGTAGAGCACAGATGTCATGTTTACATGTCAACTTGTCAATGAATTGTTCCAGTTCAAATGGCTTTTCTCCAATGCACCGACATAACATTATAATGTGTTTCTTCGAATATTTTCTGCAGACAATAAGGGTACAGAGATACCTGTGTAAATCATAATTGTTAATTAAATTGTAACATATTATTTTCATCATAATGTAATTAAATTTTTCTAGTTAAAAAAGCTTTAGCCAAATTAAAAAAAAAATTTCAGATTTATTTATTTATTTGAGGGCTGGGGGGAGGGAGAGAGAAACGTAAGCAGGCTCCGGGTGGAGGGCGGAGCACAGCCCCGGGCCCCGATCTCACGACCCTGAGATCCTGACCTGAGCCAAAACCAAGAGTTGGACGCTTAACCACTGGGCAACCCAGGTGCCCCCACCAAATTTAAACATTTTAAACGAAGATATACTAATGATTCAGAATCGAGTGGAGATGCACAAGCTGGTACTACATGAAAGAGTAAAGCAGGAAACAAAGATAATGAAAAGCAATTGCAATTTGCTGCAGCAGATCGTGGTATAAAACAAAATTTTTAAGATGATAAAGTTGACAATATTAAGAGACATTTTCAGCAAATGCACAGTGAATTTGATAACAAGTTTCTTTTCAGTGGGTCCAAAAAAATCAATGAAATTAGCTGCTTAAAAACAGAATTAAATTTCAGGCGCCTAGGTGGCTCAGTTGGTTAAGCGACTGCGTTCAGCTCAGGTCATGATCCTGGAGTCCCTGCATCGAGTCCCGCGTCGGGCTCCCTGCTCGGCGGGGAGTCTGCTTCTCCCTCTGACCCTCCTCCCTCTCATTCTCTCTGCCTCAAATAAATAAATAAAATCTTAAAAAAAAAAAACAGAATTAAATTTCAACAAAAAACTAATTTCTTTTATTTAAAACATTTTTTTGAACTTTTTAAACTTTTGAAAAGAAATTTAAACAGAATCTGTGCTTATAAATTTAGCCAGCTTTAAGAGCTTGGATTCTTGCACAAAAGAAAAATGCTTTTGGATGAAGAACTGGTAAAAGAAATTATTTTTCAGTAATGAAAATATTATTAAAAGATCCTGAGAAAAGACTAAAAGTATTTTATAAAAAGTGAAAGGCCTTCCACTAAGTCACCAAATAATTGCCCATAAAATATGAGGCTTTCTAACAATAGCAAAGACCAATCAATAAACTTGAAAAATCACAATTACCCTCCTTAGGTTGAGATGAGTCATGTCATATAATAGACACCACCCAACTAATACTTCGGGTACATTTTGTCTCAAAGGACTTCCAATTTATGAAGACATGTTGTCAACTCACAGCCTAAAAGATTTAACACACAGCATAGATATTTTTAATTTTTTACATGCTATAAAAAAAGTATTCCAGCTGGATAAGAAAAAAAAATTAGTTTCTATCACCACAAATGGTAGTTCCATTATGCTAGGTCAAAAATCTGGATTTATGGGAATTGTCCTTTTTTTTGAGAGAGAGAGAGAGGGGTTGGAAGAAGAGGGAGAGGGAGAGAGCCTCAAGCAGGCTTCACACCTGGGGCAGAGCCCAACGTAGGGCTCAATCTCAAGACCCTGAGGGAAATGTCTGTAAATTCTTTTTTTTTCTATTCTTTTTTAAAATTTAGGTTCAATTTTTTAACATATAGTGCATTATTGTTTCAGAGGTAGAGTTCAGTGACTCATCAGTCTTATATCTATCTCTATATATCTCAGAATATTATTCATCCATAAAAAAGAAGGAAGTCTTGCCATTTATAACATGAATGCACCTTGAGGGCATTATACTAGATGAAATAAGTCAGAGAAAGACAAACACTGTGTACTTTCACTTATATGTGGAATATGAAAAAATTTAAAATTTTAAAAAATTAAACTGAGCTTATAGATACAGAGAACAAATTGGTGGTTGCCAGAGGCAGGCGGTGGGAGGTAGGCAAAATGGGCGAAAGGGGTCAAAGGGTACAAACTCCCAGTTATAAAATAAATAAGTCATGACATGTAATGTTCAGCATGGTTATTATGGTTAATAATATCAAATTGTACATGGGACGCCTGGGTGGCTCAGCTGGTTGAGCATCCTACTCTTGGTTTCAGCCAGGTCATGATCTCAGGGTCCTGGGATTGAGCCCTGCATCAGGCTATGCCTTCAGTGAGGAGTCTGCTTGAAGATTCTCTCTCTCCCTCTGCCCCTCCTCCCACTCACATGCTCTCTCTCTCTCTAAAACAAATAAGTCTTTTAAAAAATAATATCATATTGTACATTTGAAAATTGCTAAGAGAGTAGATCTCAAAAGTTCTCATCGCAAGAAAAATAATTTGTAACTAGGCGTACTAACAGAGCTTAACTTATTGCTGTGACCATGTCATCATATATACAAATATTGAATCTTTATGCTCTACACCTGAGACTAATACAAGACATGGTTATATATTATATGTCAATTATGTTTCAATTTTTAAAAAAAGAATTTACAAAACTCTCTGGAAGGGCTAGAGCAGTGAGCTCAAGGCCAGACAGACCCCCAGACCATGGTGCCGGGGACAGCAATGCAGAAGTAGCTGCCAGAGGAGCTGCATTTCTGCCACCATCAGGAAGGCAGGACTAAAGAAGCCCCTCCCAGAGCTGCTGGCTCCATGAACACACCTCTTTAAGCATCGGGTGTTCATTCAAGCATCAAATGTTAGATTTGGAACCACACCACACCTGAGAGATCCAATCTAGTGGAAAAGATGGCCCGGGGAGCTGGTGTCTGGACGCTGGAACATAGTGCAGAAAATGAGCAACGGGGACGCCTGGGTGGCTCAGCTGGTTGGGCGGCTGCCTTCGGCTCGGGTCATGATCCTGGAGTCCCAGGATCGAGTCCCGCATCGGGCTCTCTGCTCAGCAGGGAGTCTGCTTCTCCCTCTGACCCTCCCCCCTCTCATGCTCTATCTCATTCTCTCTCTCAAATAAATAAATAAAAAGAAAAAAAAAATCTTTAATAAGAAAATGAGCAACGTCGTTCTATGCATGGCCCCAAGTGGATTCCTTCCAATTCTCATGCAAATGCATTTCAGTTATGAAGCCTAAATCACACCCAAAAGCCATGACAAGCAAGTCTCTCCCATCTCCTCATTCTCCTTACTGGCTGAATTCTTTCATACTAAACATCCTTTCCTCCTGGAAGCCTTCCCTGGCTTCCCCAAGACTATGATAAGTCAGCTCTCCAGGTACTTTATGTGCATTCTTGGCTCACTCCATTGAATTTATTTATTTTAGGTGTTTTATTGTCTTTCTCTCCCAGTAGACCATTAGTTCCAGCTATGTCAGCTTATTCACCATTATGTTCTCCCCACCTAGTGGTAGATGCTAAATTCACATGTGTTGAATGAATGAATGAATGAATGAAGAGGCGCACAAAGCTCCAGGGGTGGGATTTGAGCTCATCTTTCTCCATGCCTCCAGCCATCTCACAACACATCCCATGTGCCCTCACAGATGCCCAATACCTGCCAGAGAAAGACCAGAGTTGGCCCACCCATCACCGGGAGGCAAATTTGCCCTCCCAAGGAGGATGGCCTGGGGCTGCTTCTAAGAAACAGGAAGGGACTATAGCCTGCACAGTGACTTTCCAGGAAATGCTTTGGGCTGTTCAGGCTGCAGAACAATCAAGGAAGGATAGGGCCAAGGGGTTATGCTGGACACTGCACAAAACACACCCAGCCACACTCCTGTCAACAAGAAAGCTGTGTGTCACTTAAGCGAGGGACCAGGAAGAGGATGGGGTTCATGCCAATGGTGGCACTTGATACTAGAGCATTTTCACAGCTTAGGAAGCTTATTCACGTGCATTGGCTCATCCATTACCATCCCCCCCCACCCCCACCCCCGCCATTTTATATATGAAGAAACTAAAGCAGAGCAAGATTAGCAACTTTTCCAAGAGCAAGTGTCAAATCCAGGTCTTAAACCCAAGCAGCAGAGATCGGTGCTTGCAACACATGCTGCCGAATCGGAGCCAAGTTCAAAGTCATCTCTCAGTGCACACCAGCAGGCTGTCCTTGAACAAGTCACTCTCTGAGTCTCTATTTTCTTATCCAGAAAACAGAGATGATACCATCTCGCTCCAGGGTGCTTGTAAAAATTAAATGAAACACTCGTGCTGGGAACTTAGCTCGACACCTTGTGCAGAATAAGAATTCGGTCCTTAGTATCTATTTATTATTATTTTCACTATTCTAAATGTAAGACTTTTTCTATTATCTCAGGTTGTCCTTTAACTGTATAAATCTTACTGTGATATTAATGATTTACTTTAAAATACTTCAGAAAGGGGCACCTGGGTGGCTCCATTGGTTAAGCGTCTGCCTTTGGCTCAGGTCATGATCTCAGGGTCCTGGGATCAAGCCCCGTGTTGGGCTTCCTGCTCAGCGGAGAGCCTGCTTCTCCCTCTCCCTCTGCCCCTCGCCCTGCTCATGCTCTCTCTGTGTCTCTCTGAAATGAATAAAATCTTTAAAAAATAAAATAAAATACTTCAGCAAAGTCAGCGTGATACGAATGTGGGGGGATGTTAATAGGCATGACAAGGGACAATCAGCCATCCTGATTAGGTTGCACACTCCAGGCCTGGTGAGCGATCACTAAACCCCGCAGACTCCACCCCAGAGGACAGAACTATAAGCACTTCCTCTATTTTTATGTCCAATCATGACACTTAGAGGCTCTGTTAATCCACATAATGAATGTCAGAATGAGTTTCTATGGGGGGTATTAATGACTTGTTGATCTGCATAATGGATGTACCAAATGGGCTCAACTGATAGAATTAGTGGCATTCAATATACAGAGTAAAATACAAGATAAGGTATTTAGACACTTCCCAGCCTTACTAGATCCTTCGCCCTTAACCTTTAGGGATGGCACCAGAGGCTTGATCCCCTAAAACACCCAATGTCCCACATAGAACCACTGTAGGACTGTTCTGTAGGGCTCCTCTGAGCCCATAGGCTAATATCTACCTGTGTAGTAACATTTGGTCTGATATATATTTTGTTTCTTGCCTTTTATCCAGGTTGTAGGTGAGTAGCTAACCCTCACTTACTTCTAACTCCCTGGGGCTACCAGATTTACCAAAAGAAACCTAATACCAATGCTCACCAAATCAGCCAAGGTCAATTTGCAACAGAGATTCTACTGAATGTCTCAACAGGTCTGTCAGGAAGCCCAAATAATGAGGCACATGGCTAAGTCACTTGTGAATTTTCAAGAGCTATAGAGATGAGAGTAAGAGACCTAATTGTATCTGTTCGCTCAGCTGCCTTTGCTGGTTCTTCTCTAGGACCCAGTCTTTAATCCTTATTTTCTCTCTAGGTGATCTAGTCCCTCAGCCCTAAATATCCATCCTATGTTGAGGACTTACACAGTTTTGTATCCAGCCTCTCAACTGGGCCTCTCAACTGAGCTTCTGTTGACACATACCCAACTGTCCACTAGACATATCCAATTGAAGATGACTAACAGGCATCCTAAACTGACCCTGGCCGAAACACAACTCTTGACCCTTTTCCCCCAACCCCTCTCAGCTGAACACCACCTTGAGTCTTACCCATCTCAGAAGATGGTGCTACTCAGGCCAAAGACCTAGGAGTCATCATCCTTGGTTCCTCTCTTTCTGTCATTGCCCTATCCCTTCCCCCTACCTGTGCCCCCCTACTCATTGGTGATGGTGTCACCCTAATCACCACCATCTCACACACACCCCCCAAAAGCCTCCTAACTGATCTCACAGATACTCCCCTCCCCAACCCTTGGACAGAATGGCATTTTAAAACTATAAATCAGACCATCTGACTCCCTGTTTCAACCTTTCACTGGCCTTCCATCACTCCTGGAATAAAACCCAACCTCCTTTTCCTCACATACCTCCTGCTTCCACCCTCTTCCTCTGTGGCCCCATCTCCTGCCACTTCCACCCATATTCACGTCATTCCAGTCCCCCTGACTTGTTCCTGTTCCTTCAACACTGAGATGGCCCTTCCAGGCCTGCCTTATGGCCTTTAAGCCAGTTGTTCTCTAGACCCGAATGTTCCTCTTCTGGGTCTTCACCTTCACCTGGCCACCTGTGTGTCACCTCCTCAGAGAGGCTGGTCCCAGCCACCCAAACTGAACAAGCCACTTCCTGCCACTGCAGAGATCAAGTCCATTCATAGTACTTCTCACCCACATCCTGCTCATGGTTTCTATTGTTTGTATATTGTTTCTCTCGCCGCTGTACAAAAGCCCTATGAGGACAAGGGCTTTGTCTTGTTCACCACAGTTTCCCATCACCTCCAACACCACCTGGCTTAGAGAAAGCTCTGGAAAAAAACATTTGCCTGATGAATAGATGAGTGGTTTATTATGATCACCTATAGATGACTTGTAGAAGTGTAAAAACCAGCCTTCAAGAATGGATAAACAAACTGTGTACATCCATATCACAGAATACCATACAGACACAAGAAAGAATAAGCTGCTGATCCATCAGCAACATGATTGGATCTCAAAAGCACGTTGAGCAACAGGGAATGTACTGTAGGATTCTGCTCATAGGAAATGCCAAGGACAGGGGCACCTGGCTGGCTCAGTTGGTAGAGCATGTGACTCTCAATCTCAGGGTCATGAGTTCAAGCCCCATAAGCATGGGGCTTACTTAAAAAAGAAAGAAAGAAAGAAAAGAAATACCAAGGACAGGGGCATCTGGGTGGCTCAGTCGTTAAGTGTCTGCCTTCGGCTCAGGTCATGGTCCCAGGGTCCGCACATCGGGCTCTCTGCTTGGCGGGAAGCCTGCTTCTCCCTCTCCCACTCCCCCTGCTTGTGTTCCCTCTCTCTCTGTGTCTCTCAATGTCAAATAAATAAAATCTTTAAAAAAAGAAAGAAAGAAAGAAATGCCAAGGACAGACAAAGTTAGTCTATAGTGTTAGAAATCAGAACAGTGGCTAGTTATCTCTGAGGATGAGAACCAACCAAAGGGGTACATGGAAATCTATTACGCTGAAGTTACTCTTTTGATTGGAGTATAGGGTACATGGGTTTATGCATTTTGATTGGAGTATAGGGTACATGGGTTTATGCATTTGCTGAAAGTCACCAAATGGTACACTGCAGATATGTACCTTTCTCAGTATGGAAATTTTCCCTCAAGACAAAACAAAACCTATTGTTATAAATAGACTGGCCAGCTTCTTAGTATCAATCAATTCAGAATGAAATATCAATTTGCTTTAGCTCCGGTTCAGAGACTATTTTGGAATCCTGGGTCTCAATCATTTTAGAATATCTACCTAAGTTTCTTTCAGCTTCTTTAGGTTGTTTTGATAGGAGGAAACAGTTTGGCCCTGTTTGTCATACTATAAAAAAAAAATGATAAAAAAAAATATGGTTCTCGGGGTGCCTGAGTGGCTCAGTCAGTTAAGCGTCTGCCTTCAGCTCAGGGCTTGATCCCAGGGTCCTGGGATCGAGTCCCACATCGGGTTCCCTGCTCAGTGGGGAGCCTGCTTCTCCCTCTCCCACTCCCTCTGCTTGTACTCTCTCTCTCTCTCTCAAATAAATAAAATCATTAAAAAAAAATGTGGTTCTGTTCAGAGACAGACTCCTTTTGGTTTTGCTTTGCTTTGTTTTGTTTGCAAAGTAGAGTTGGCCTTACATCCTTGCTCCTGGGGAGTATTTTCAGGCAAGTAACACATGATGCCAAATATATACCAATCACCCCAGACTTCTAACCATCACTCCTAAGTATAAAAACCTAAAGGAAGGGATCATCTCAAAAGTATCCATCAGTCTGGGCCAAAGAGATGAAGCTGCATTTGCCAACAGTAACGACATTTTATTCTTGCCTGGGCCACTGTGATCCCAAACTCTTCCATTGGTCCCTCCCCCGCCCCCACCACACCCACAAGAGGTAAATACTTTGCCCCCAGGAGCCTGCTCTATAGACTGACAAAGAGATGCTCAGGGGAATCCGGGGCTGGTGGGAGTCAGCGCCGAACAGGGTTCTGGGATTGGTACACTGTTCTAGTCCAGGAGGAGGCTGCTGAGTGGGGGTAAAATAAATTTTCCAGCTAGAAATGGGCCCTGAAGGAAGGTGCACAGTCTACTATCCACCACCTGCACAACAGACACTTCGGGTTTCCGATCACCTTCTCAGCTTACGGTTCGTTACAAAGAACACTGCTCTCTCTGAACAGCTTCACCTACAAGATGAACCATCTCAGGCACTCAGGGGCAGGTTGTTGGGCAGTACGTGGGGCTGGACTGGCATGATTTTTGAGGGTGACATCTTGTATCCTTTCAGCTCCCTTCAGGGAAGTTTTCCTGTGGGCAGGCAGGCCGGGAGTGGAGGAATATCTGTCTGAGGGGTCCCACAGGGCCAGCCAGACGGGAAGCTTTCTTGCCCTGGGTGCCAGAAACTCTGCTGCTCCAAAGCCTGGCAGCTCCTCCTCGATGAGGCCCCCTCAGCAGGAAAACGAGTGGGAGGTGCCCCCAGTTTGTCTGGGAGAGCAGGGCGAGGACAGGAAGGGACGCCGGTCTCACTCCAAACCTACAAGCAGCTCAAGAGTCACTCAGCCTCCCAAGGGAGGGAAGAGGCAGGATGCACAATGGGGAGGAAGTAAAGCTGTCTCTGCCGGAAGTTCAAAGCTCTTCTGTGGATGTGATGAGGATTAGGTAAACCTAGGGTGTCGTCGATGCGTTCCGAGCATTTAGCTCTTGCCTGAGCAGGGAATGTTCCAAAGGCAAAGGGAGATGACCCATAAGTAAGAGGAACCAGCCATGCTCTAACAGCCTCCGCTCTTTCCCTCCACGGTGCAAGCCACCAGCTCCAGAGGTGCTGCCACGGTGATGGGCATGCAGGCTTCCGAGTCAGCCAGGCCTGAGCCTAAACCCCACTGTGCCGCTTGCTGGCTGCATGAACCTGGGCACTTTCTGGACCTCTCTGTGCCTCGGTTTCATCATCTGCAAAACGGGAGTAATTTCAGGTTTATTGTAAGAGCTAAGTGCCTACAAATCACTTAGTACAGTGCATGACACATAAAAAGGGCTCCATAAATGTTATGCCTTTACTAAGTAGATTCTTTACTAAGTAGCTACCAGAGCATAGGCGATTAATTTAACTAAGTGATTTAATTAACTATAGGCGAAACAGCTCTTCTTGAATTACTAACCCTGGAACCCACCTCCCTAGCTTTGCTGGAATGCAGCCATGCCCATAGTAATTTGGCGGGGAGGGATATTGCTTAATCATAAAGGGACTTTCTCAGCAGACAATGTGTTTAGAAGCCTACAGCTGAGTTATGGAGAGGGGAGAAAGGGTACAATTGTCTGAAATTACTCAGAGGTAATTCAGAGGTCTGCAGGTTAGGGATTACATTTAAGCCACAGACCCCCAGCGAGAGGATTAAATCCAGTAGGAGGCAATTGCAGGGAACAGACTTCTTCCAGGGTAAGGAAGGACTTTTTGTATCTCAGAGCTTCCCCCACCCAAAAAATGGGCTATCTCTGGAATGAGCTCCCCATCAATAGGTGAGCACCCCTAGGGTGGATGAGCCCCATGGCATGAGCCCTTGAGTCCTATGTCGGTGTAGCTTTTTACAGGTTCATGGGCACATTTGAGCTACCAAGGGATTTTGTTGTCCTTATTTCTTTTTTACAGATGAAGAAACTGAGGCTCAGACAGAATTTGTCTCTTGCCCAATGGCTCATAGAGGGGAGGTGGCACCACCGGATGGGACCTCTGAGCCTTTAGCTCCAGCTTCAGCAACTCAGGTCACTCAGCCAAATCTCAGCGATGATGGGTATCCACCAATTCTGATTCATCATTGAAGGGACTTGGGAACTTTTTAAAAACCAGATTCCTGGGGCGTCTGGGTGGCTCAGTGGGTTAGGTGTCTGACTCTTGATTTCGGCTTAGGTCATGATCTCAGGGTCATGATCTCAGGATCATGAGATGGAGCCCCGCATCTGGCTCCGAGCTCATGGGGAGTCTGCTTCTCTCCCTCTCCCTCTGCCCCTCCCCCCACTCGTGCTCTCTCTTGCTCGCTCGCTCTCTCAAATAAATAAATAAATAAATACATCTTAAAAAAAAAATTCCTGAGCATCATCTCAGGTCTACTGAATCCAGATCTTCAGAAATAATTTTTATTTTTTAATTTTTCCCTAGTTGGAATGATAAACACTCAACTCTGGATGAAGTTACCTTTGGGTTGAGGGAGAGGGAGAGCCAATTAGGAGTCGTCACCCAGGGACTTCAGCTGTACTGGGAAAGTTTGGTTTCTTAAACTAGGTGAAATGTACAATGATATGGTTACATTGTCTTGTGTGAACTAAGCCACCATAAAAAGTTTAATGCTCCCCCATGACCCTGTAAGCAGCCAGGCATGGAATCCACTAGATGGTCCCTGGGGCCCTCTTCAACTCTAAAATTATCTGACCTAAATCAGCTGGAATTTGGGACAATTTCTGCAGGTCCATGGAGATCTCTTGTCAGTAACTAGACCCGGTTCCCACTAGGTCTACTAGTCACCGTTGTTCCTGGAACACCCACCAGCCACTTCCCTGGACAGAGTCAAAGGTTTCGCTGGGGCTCCGCCCATGCCAGTCATTCAACCAGTCCTGATGATGCCAGCCACTCTGAGGATTTCCAGGGTCCTCGGTCCCCTGGCTGCCGGAGCTCTCTAGTTTGGCCAAGCATCAAGAAGAGAAGCTGCCAGGAGCAGGAGACTCAGTGTGAGCATGCTACCAACCTGTGCTTAGGCAGTTCTGTTTTAATCAGCTGTTATCACATTTGATGAAACTGATGGCTGGTTTCACAGCACAGACTAGCAGGTAGCTGTTCCCATGGGCTTAGGGCTCCCCAGCTTTAAGCTGGGTAGGAGTTGCTTAAGCCTAGGGAGGCACAGACAAAGCACAGAGCAAAGCCCAGGCACGGCTCCATCCTGAGTAATGATGGAGGCAGGACTGGCCGGGCCGCCAAGGACTCACCAACCCCACGTTCAGCCTGACCTGATTACTGTTTACAAGCAGAGAAGCCAGGAGATTTGGGTAGAAATGAGAGAGCACATAATCCGCATGTGGAGAAATCCACCCACAGTCCCCCACGCTTTACAAGGTACCTCAAGAATCAGAGAGTACTTAGGGACACGGTATGTTCTTGTCATTGCTGATGCCAGTCATCTCCTGAGTGGAGGTGAATGTGTCCCAGGGTTCACGAGATAATCCAGGAATGTCAAGGTTTCGACATATTTGACCTTCTATTGCTATTTTTTCATCTAAATTTAAATTTTCTTTTTTTTTCTATTTTCTTTGTATTTTATAATATACTGATTTTATTACACAATAGTCCTATTAATACACAATGTTACTGAGTTTCTTATTCCATGCCAGGCAATCCTCTTCTTCTTTTTTTTTTTTAAGATTTATTTATTTATTTGCGCGAGAGAGAGTGAAAGAGAGAGAGCACATGCACAGAAGGGCAGAGGGAGAGGGAGAGAAGCAGACTCTCCACTGAGCACCCAGCTGATGCGATGTGGGGCTCCATCTCCCAACCCTGAGATCATGACCTGAGCCAAAATCAAGAGTTGGACGCTTGGGGCACCTGGGTGACTAAGTCAGCTGAGCATCTGCCTTCGGTTCAGGTCATGATCCCAGGGTCCTGGGATTGAACCCCACATGGGGCTCCCTGCCTGGCAGAGAGCCTGCTTCTCCCTCTCCTGTTCCACCTGCTTGTGCTCTCTCTCTCTCTGTCAAATAAATAAAATAAAATAAAATAAAATAAAATAAAATAAAATAAAATAAAATAAAATAAAATAAAAAAGAGTTGGATGCTTAACCGACTGAGCCACCCAGGCACCCCCCCCCCCATGCCAGGCGATATTCTAAAATCTTACACACATCATTTCATTTAACCTAGATGACAATCCTATGAGGTAGTATTATTATTTCTACTTTTCAGGCACAGACAAGTCAAGTGAACCTTTCAGTATCACCCAGCTGACATGTGGCAGAGCTGGGATTTGAACCCCACAGTCTGGCTACAGAGTTTACATTTATAACTACCAGCTTATTCTGCTCTCATACAAATATAACTTACAAATTTTAAACAAACATACAGTGGGGTTGCGTGCTCAAGTTTTTGTTCTGTTTTTAACTGAAGGTGTTCAATTTAAAAAAATAAAAAATAAAAATAAATGAAATAAAACCCACCTTTGAGGAAACTTGGCAAGTTCAGATAACAAAGTAAACTGCTCCTGTGTGAGCCCCTGGGCACGGAGGGTAATTGTCAGCCCCTTCCAAGCCTTGGGTGCCCCTGCGAGCTCACGCGCCAGACCTGTGCCTTCCAAGACCAATCACAGGCACGCCTTCACAATTTTTGCCTTGTTTTCGAGCACTTTTGGCTAGCTCATATTTTTCTTTAAATCATTTTTTAAACTTAAAAAAAATGCATTTTTGAAATAAACACCGTATCACCACTGCAAAGCATTCCTTGCAGAGATGCCACCATCTCAGTGTAAAGTATTATAACAGGTCTACCCCTAAAGGTCTTGTTTTCATAAAGACAGTAGTAGCTAATGTTTTATAGCGTCAGGCGCTTCATGGGGCCACGTGGTGTTCTAGCTGTTGGAAACGTCCTGAGCGTACAGCAGCCCTACCAGGCAAGGGTTCACGTCATGCCCGTTTTACAGATGAGGGACGGGGCTTTCCAGCCACGTGTGCAAGCTGATACAAGGAATGAGGCAGAGGCAGGGTTGGAACACAGGCAGCCCGGTGGTCAGATCAGTGCAGCCGCCCACGACACCCACAGTGATGGCGTCTAGAGCGCTTGGCATATCAAGGGCGAGGGCTGGGAGAGAGCACCCTCCTACCCTCAGCTTGGTGAGGAAGCATCTGGAAACCTGAAACTTGGCCTCCATGGACTGGCCTAACCCTCTCTGGTCAAGTCAGGGAAGGCACTGCTCTCTCTTCCTCCAGTAGTGTGGCCAAAAGGGGGCCTAGACACCCCTCTAACACCAGGACCAGCCTGGTGCCATAAGAACCTCCAGTAAGAATGTTGGCCTGGGCCAGTTTAGAAGGGGTCCTCCCAAGATGGCGGCCTTCAGCCAGCAAGACCCAGGTGGTAAGAGGCAGTGGCTGGAACCACTGGAGGTAGAAACTGAGGCTGGGTGGGGAGCAGCAAGGCACAGAAGAAGCACTTCCTATCACCCCAAGTTGTTGGTGGGCAAGCTTTGCCCAGGAATCATGGAGAACCCACAGAAGTGCCCACAAAAGAAAGCCAGCTTCAAAAATCTCCCATTTTTGGAGAGCACAGGGTCAGATTATTCCAGCACCAGCCGAGTAAGACCTCTCCACCCCTTAGCTCTCTTCCCTCATAGAGGCCAGGCTTACAGGGAGAGAAGCTGGCCACCACAACCACCTCCTTGGCCAGAGGCATGAAGACAGGGAGAAACGCCATGCCTGTGTCCTCATTCAGAGGACAGGGGAAGGAAAATCCCACAAGACATTTTTAAAGAGACTTTCATGATTACATCCAAAGAGTCCCGCCTGTTCCATTTCTAAGAATCTTTTCTGAGCTGTATCCTTTGGGGTTGGGGGGAAGGAGCTTGGAAATCCACCCATGTGACCAGGCTCGTGGGAACTGCAGTATTTCCCAGTAAACTGAACGTGTGTCTTCCTCTCCTAGTCCCTCTATGTTATGGTATTCCCGACGTGGGCACACTCAGGACACCACACGACAGATGGACTAAGAAGGTGCCCCAGAAACAATCAGTATATTAGAGATGTATTACCCAAGCTGAATTTCTTTCTTAATTTTTGGATTAAGTATAAATAGAATATCTAATATTTCCTTCCTGGTTCCCAATATAACATCTGTGAACTTCATTTTGAAAATTCAGTGGGGAACTATTACAGGTTTTAAAGCAAGAGAGAAATGTGATAAAATCTGTGCTTTAGGAAGTTGAACTTGACCTTGTTGTGGCAGGAGACTAGGAGTAAGAAGGCACAGGAGGTTTTACTTGCAAGAGAAAGGGATTGTTGAGTGGCTGAGAGGAACAGGGTTTGCTAAATCCCCAATTCAGCTCTTAGTGGGGGGTATGCTTATTAACAAGCAGTCAGCCTTTCTAAATAATGATGACTGCCCCTCTCACAACAACCTAGGACAGCCCACATCTATCAGTCAGAAAAGAAGTGATACAAAGCAGGGAGGGGATTCAAAAAGGAAATGGAAGAGCAGGTCAAGCCAGTCAGGTGGAGCCCTGGATTAGCCCACCCATGGCACAATCAGATGAGTTCCAGAGGGCTCACCCAAACTCTGCTCTTCCTGTCAGGAGTAAATGCAAAAGGGGAAGAGGGTGGGCGTGCGTGGCAGGACCAGAGAGGCAACCATGCCCAGCTCTCCCTAGTTCACCCCCTGAGCCAAGGGCTGATAATAAGGGCACCCCAGGAAACTCAAAAGCCAAAGAAGAAAGTTGTATTTGTCCCCCAAGAGCTCATGAGAAGGCATGTCATGGAATCATGGCCCATTGTCCATCCTCACCTCAGGACCCTCTCCACTACCAGAAGCAAGCTACCCAGACAAGCTACCCAAAAGCAAACAAATCAAAACCACCAAGAATAAGTCAAGTGACTCTAAGGGGTGAGAAATCATGCTAGCTCCTGAGGAGAGAAATGGTGGAGGAGGCCAGAGTCAGGCTAGGTCTGAGTTCAAATCCCAACTTATTTCTGAGCCATGAGGTTTAAGCAAAATACTTAAAATGTCACATCCTCAGTTTCTTCATCTGTCAAATGGGTAGGTCACTTCTACTTCAGAGACTCAATTTGAAGGTTACATGAGATGACATAAATGAAAGTGTCCCCCACAAGGTCTCACACACAGTAGATTCCCAAGGTTGTAAGTACTATCCAGTATCCATAATACATCAAATATTTTCTCCTCATCTGACACTTGTCTTCACATTTTGCTTGTTTATTTATTCATCATGCAAAATTTTTAAATGTTTGTATACTCAAAGCTGTCAATTTTTTCCTCTGTGGTTTTGGGATTTTATGTCTTGCTTTAAAACATGCTTCCCAAAAAACAAACAAACAAACAAAACCAACAACAACAACGAAAAATGCTTCCCAAATCCATATATCCTTACTATGAAATTATTTTTCTATGTTTTCTTCAAGTACTTTTTAGATAGTGTGTGTGTGTGTGTGTGTGTATTTGTTTTTGGGATGTGTTATAAAATAGTGATCTGACTTTATTTTTTCCATATAGAGTGCCAATTATCCCGATATCATTAGTCAAATAGCTCACCCATTTCCCCTGGACTTCAATTACACTTTATTTATATAGAGAGATCTCCAGTCATGTCTAAATGCATTGCTGGATTCTCCATTCATGTCCAATGATCTATTTTATCATCCCTGTAAAAATATCACAATATTATAATTACGATAACTTTGAAAAAGCTTTTGATATATGTAGGATAAGTTCTCCATCCCTTATTATTCTTCTTTTCCTTTTATTTACTAGAATTCTTCTGCATGTTCTCTTCTTTTTTTTTTTTTTTAAAGATTTTATTTATTTATTTGAGAGAGAGAATGAGAGAGAGCACATGAGAGGGGGGAGGGTCAGAGGGAGAAGCAGGTTCCCTGCCGAGCAGGGAGCCCGATGCGGGACTCGATCCAGGGACTCCAGGATCATGACCCGAGCTGAAGGCAGTCGCTTAACCAACTGAGCCACCCAGGCGCCCTGCATGTTCTCTTCTTGATGAATTTTAGAATCTATTGAGTTCCATGAAAAATTGCATTGGCTTTTTTATTGAGATGACAGTGAGTTTATATATTATTTATAGAAAACTGATTCATTTACAATATGGAATATCCTCATCCTGCAGCATAAGATGTCTATTTATTAAAAAGTCCTTTTGTGTACTTGTACATTCTTCAGATTCATTCCTTGGCTTTTTGTTTTGGTTTGGTTTGGATACTTTTATGCATGAGATTTTTTCATAGCATTTCATGATTGCTTATTGGTGGTATATGGAAAAATCTTTTAATATTTTAACACTGATGCTATTATCTAGCACTCATATTAAACTCATTAGTTTTAATAGACTTTTTAAATTTTATTACCTTGGATTCTCAGCAAATAATCATATCATTTGTAAATAATGGCAGTTTTGTCTCTTCTCTTGAAATGCTTACATTTTTTTTCTGGTTTTATCACAAAGGAAGAAACTATCTTCCTCTGGCTGGATTTTAGAATGTTGAACAGATGTGGTACTAGTGGGCATTCTTTTTTTTTTTTTTAAGATTTTATTTATTCATTTGACACAGAGAGAGAGAGAGAAAGCGAGAGAGCATAAGCAGGGGGAGTGGCAGAGGGAGAGGGAAAAGCAGACTCCCCACTGAGCAGGGAGACCGATCCTAGGACCCAGGACCTGAGCCAAAGGCAGACATTTAAATGACTGAGCCACCCAGGTGCCCCAACTGGTGGGCATTCTTATCTTATTGCTGACTTTAACAGGAATGCTTGCAGTTTTTCACTATTAATGTGATGTTTGATATGGACTTTTAGAAGATATCCTTTATAAAGTTAAGGTAAATTTTTTCATTTCCAAACTTGCTAAGATTTTTAATCAGGTATTGGTCTTAAATTTAAAACCCTTTTAGTCAGCTTCATTGAAGTATAATTGACATGCAGGAATTGTATCTACTTAAGGTATAAATATGTATATTTATAATATATATAATTTTACAATGTATATAAAATATATTTTTTATAGTGAAATGATCACCACAATCAAGCTTATACACATATCCATCACCTCACATAGGTAACCATTTTCTCTCTCTCTGTTGAGAACACTTAAGTTCTACCCTCTTAGAAAACTTTAGTAACATAGTTTGACAGTAATACAGTATTGTTAACTATAGTTACCATGCCGTACATTAGGTCTCCAGCACTCATCCATCTTGTATAACTGAAACTCTATACCTTAGATGTTAAATACTTTTCAACATTTATTCAGATGATCATGAATTCTTTCTCCATAAATGTATTGCTGGAACGTATTTCTTAGTACATTTCCTGATGTTGAACCATCCTTGAAGCTTTGGAATCAACTCTACTGGCTTTTTACTGATTGAATTTGTTAATGTGATGTTTAGGATATTTGCATCTTGGCTCATCAATATATTGGTCTATAGTTTCTCTGTTCTTTTTTCTTTTATGCTATCATCATCTCATTTCATTACATTATCAAGAAATACTAGCCAAGTCAAGTGAGTTGGGAGGTTTCCCATCATTCTCTGTATTCTAGAATAATTTACATAATGTTTGGAATAGCTTACAGGTTTTATATAACTTGATTCTAAATACTCTAGACCTAGTATCTTTTTCTCAGGCTGAAGGGAGAAGGGTGGGGATGAGATAAATTTTCCAATATTTAAATTTCTTCTAGGATTATTCAACTACTCAGGTTTTCCATTTTTTCACAAGTCAATTTTTTTAACCTTCCTGGAAAATCACCTATTTCATCTTTAAAAAAAAAAAAAACAGGTTTATGGAAATAATATTCACATACCATACAATTCATACATTTCATGTGTAGCATTTAATGGTTTTTGAATATTCACAGAGTTGTGAAACCATCGCCACAATCCATTTTAGAACATTTCCTTCATCCCAAAAAGAAATCCATACCAACTAGTAGTCACTTCCTATTTCCCCTCCACTTCCCCCACCGCCAGCCCTAGGAGCCACTAATTTACTACAAAAATATGTCATCTGCAAATAGAAATCATTTGACTTCTTCCTTTTCAATCCAGATGCCTTCTATTTCATCCTCTTGCCTAACTGCCCTGGCTAGAACCTCCTGTACCATGTTCAATAGAAGTAGCAAGAGAGGACATCTTTGTCTTGTTTCTGATCTTAGGGGGAAAACGTTCAGTCTTTCACCATTAAGCGTATTAGTTATGGGTCTTTCATAGCTGCCCTTTATCAGGTGGAGGAAGTTCCCTTCTATTCCTAGTTTTGTGAGTGTTTTTATCATGCAAGGGTGTTGGATTTTGCCAAGAATTTTTTCCGCATCTACTGAGATGATCATGTGATTTTTTTTTCTTTCATTCTATTAACAGTATACTATGTTGATTGTTTTTCACATGTTGAGCTAGCATTGCATTCCTGGAATAAATCCCAGTTGGTCATGGGGTATCGTCCTTTTTGTATGTTGCTGGAATTCAGTTTGCTAGTATGCTGTCGAGAATTTTTATATCTGTGTCCATAAGAGATATTGGTCTATAGTTGTCTCCTTTTGTGATGTCTTTGTCTGTTTTTGGTATTGGGATAATGCTGGCTCAGTATGAGTTTAGAAGTTCCCTTCCACTTCTTTTTTTTTTTTTTTTTTGGAAAATTTTTTGAAGATTTGGTTTTTTTTTTTTCTTTTTTTTTTTTTTTTTTTTTTTTTTTTTGGAACAGTTTGTGAAGAATTGGTATTAATTATTCTCGATATATCTGGTAGAGTTCATTAGTGAAACTACATGAACCTGGGCTTTTGTTTTGGGACATTTTTATATTACTAATTCAATATATTTACTTGTTATAGGGTATTCAGATTTTCTACTCTTGAGTCAGTTTCAGTAGTTTGTGTCTTCTAAGAATTTATTCATTTCACCTAAATTATCTGCTGTGTTGACATACAGTTTTCACCAATTCCTCTTGATTTTCATTTGTTAGGATTGAGTTTTTCAAAGTGTTCTCTCAGTTTTCAAACTATTTTTTAATATTTTAAAATCCTTTCAGTTGAATAGATTTGTATCCTTTAATTCATTTTTATCTGGAACCATTTCACCCTATTTTATGTGTTGCGATTTTTAATGTTTTCTTATTGTTTCTTTTCTTTTTCTATTTATATTTTTCCTTTGGTTTGGATGGATCAGTTTTATGTCTACCCCTCCATGCTTTTGGTTAGGAACTTACAAATCCTATATCTACCCTGTTAATGGCTACCCTTACTTTTTTTTTTTTTTTTAAGATTTTATTTATTTATTTAACAGAGAGAGACACAGCGAGAGAGGGAACACAAGCAGGGGGAGAGGGAGAAGCAGGCCTTCCGCAGAGCAGGGAGCCTGATGCGGGACTCGATCCCAGGACCCTGGGATCACGACCTGAGCCGAAGGCAGACGCCCAAGGACTGAGCCACCCAGGCGCCCCTACCCTTACATTTTTAATACCCAATTTTCCATAACTACCTAAAAATAAGCATTATCTCTCTCTCACTTTGAACAGGATAGCAAACTTCACAGCTTCACACCCCCTCTCACCTCTGCGCACATGGTAGTCATTTCCCATTAGAACTAGATTGTTACTTCTTCTTCTTCTTCTTTTTTTTTTTTTTACATTATGCCTCTCATTTAGATTTAACACTAACTTTACACGTTTCTTGGCTTTCCACTGGTCCTCATAACCTTCATCTTCTTGTTTCTTGTATTTATTTTTTATGTTACTGGAATATAGCCCCAAGTAGTCTTTTCCCAGAGACTCTGAGGATGCCAAGTCTTCTGTCTTTACATGTCCCAAAATATCTACTTTGCCTTCCTAAGTGAACTGAGTTCAACACTATGGGTTCTCCCAGAAGACGTCTGCTACCTTCTGAAGCTGTCTGGGCAGGAGGCTAAGAAGACAAATAGAAAGCCTCAGGAAGTAAAAGCAGGGTTTGGCAATCTCACAGTGGTGCCAGGGCAAGTAGAAGATTCAAGACCTACTAAAGAGGCACCTGGGTGGCTCAGTCATTGGGCATCTGCCTTCGGCTCAGGTCATGATCCCGAGATCCTGGGATCGAGCCCCACATCAGGCTCCCTGCTCTGCAGGAAGCCTGCTTCTCCCTCTCCCACTCCCCCTGCTTGTGTTCCTTCTCTCGCTGTCTCTCTCTGTCAAATAAATAAATAAAATCTTAAAAAAAAAAAAAAAGACCTACTAAAAGAGAGGATCCCTGCTCAATCCCCCAGATTCACAGCTGGGATCCCTGCAGAGATCTATCCTAACAGTGGAGAGAAATAGAGCTATTTCTTAGAAGCTTGCCAAAACTGCGACCTAGCCTAAAGTCAGCTCAGTCTCTGTTGGTCTTAGGATGATCAACGCCCACTTCCCCTGACCAGCTAAGGAAAGGGTAACTCCTTCTGGAGGAAGACAACATCGTTTGTAGTCTCAACACTTTTTCATACAGTATGTTCATTGTTCATTCAAAAATTACCAGACACACTAAGAGACAAGTGCAAAAACTAAGAGGAGAAAAAAAGTAGAAATAGACCTACAAATTAATGTTTTCTTTTTAAATAGCAAAAAGCATTGGATAAAACAGATGAAGAATGTTTCACCAGATAATCAGAATCTACAAAAAAAAGAATCAAATCAAAACACAAGGAGTGAAAAATACGGTAAGTGAACATTTAAAA
This sequence comes from Neomonachus schauinslandi, assembly GCF_002201575.2. Taxonomy (NCBI): domain Eukaryota; kingdom Metazoa; phylum Chordata; class Mammalia; order Carnivora; family Phocidae; genus Neomonachus; species Neomonachus schauinslandi. Next base: position 183,372,843 of record NC_058404.1, read on the forward strand.
TTTGCTAGATAAGTTTAGGAGCAGATTTAGACCCAGAAAGGATAGATCAGTGAATTTAAAGAAAATAGAAAATATTTAGACTAAAGACAAAGAGAAAAAAGAATGAAAAATACAGAAAAGCGTGTAAAAGACAAATGAGACACGGTGAAAAGAGCATTTATGTAATTGGAGACTGAGAGAAAAGGGCAGAAGCAATATCTTAAAAGATAATAGACAAGAATTTTCTGATGAACCTGATGAAATATATTATAACTCAGATTCAGGTCACTAAATTCAGTCATGATGAAAACAGAGAAAACCACACTGAGGCTGTGGTTGGTCAAACTGCTGAAAATCAGAGAGAAAGAGAAAAGCTTGAAAGTAAAGAGGACCTTCAATGGAACAACATTATGACTCAGGTGATTTTCAACAGAAACAATAAAACTCAGAAGACAAGGTGCAAAAAGAAAATGACTGTCCACCTAGAATGGTATGCTCCGTGAAATTATTTTTCAAAACTAAACTAAAGTATCCTTCAAAGACAAGCGAAACCGAGACTTCTTAGCCAGCAGAACGGCGCTGAAAGACATCCTGAAGGGCGCATTCTTCTGCTAAAACGAAAATTATTCCCAAGAGAAATACAGAAGTACAGAAAGGGAAGGAAAACTTACAAAAAGGGTAAATTTAAATGAATATTGACTTACAAAACAATAATAAAAATGCATACACCTTTGAGTCAGCAATCCTACTTCTAGAAATTTCCATAGGTTGTACATATGCTTCACTCCCAACCCAGATCCTTTGTCTGTTCTCTGTGCCCACCTCTATGTCAGGAGGGTGATGACTCTGGTCACCTGGGTCCCATGCCACCTGGCCTCTGTGGCTGGGTTTGGCTAATGGGGGGCACTGGCAAGACACTGCAGGGCAGGAAGAGAGTGATGGAACCACTGTCCTTTGATGCTGTGTTTCTGGAGGTATACAGCTCCTGCCTGCCCGGTAGCCCTTCCTTGGTGCTCCCACTCTCTGGAGGCTCCAAGGCCCCATTTTTCTCCTTCGGGCCTGGGGGTGGTAAGAGCTTCCTGATACTGTCAGTCCCTGGGTGCCTCAATATCCACTGATATTCTCTCTTTTTTTTTAAGATTTTATTTATTTATTTGAGAGAGAGAGAGCACGCGCACATGAGCAGGGGGAGGGGCAGCGGGAGAGGGAGAAGCAGACTCCCCGCTGAGCAGGGAACCCCAGGTGGGGCTCCATCCCAGAACCCCGGGATCATGACCTGAACCAAAGGCAGAAGCTTAACCGACTGAGCCACCCAGGCGCCCCTCCACTGATATTCCCTTCACCCTGCCCACACCTCTGCCAAGAAGTCCCTTTCGTAAGTCTCTTAGTGCAAGTCTTCTTAGTTGCAGTGCTGTTTCTTTCCAGAACCCTGACTGATGCAGATTCCAATTTCATTGATTTCATCGAAGCGCTGTTTGAGATAAAAACACGGGAAACAGCTAATATCCAGTTGGGAAACTGGATATATAAATGACGTTCCTCATACAATGGAATACCATTCCACATTTTAAAAGAATAAAGTAGCTTAATAGGAACCCCTGGGGAGTGTTCTTCAAGGCTTATTAAGTGGAAAAAAAAAAAAAAAGGAAAGAAAAGAGTTTTCCTCATAAATTCTCATTTATATAACAAAAAGTGTTTAGGTATGTGTGCAAATAGGAGTATCTCTGCAAGAATATACGAAAAGGCGGCATTATTAGTTGACTTTTTTTTGCACCCTTTGAATTTTTATTTTACCATGTGGATGTATCCCTTTTCCAAAAATCCTTTCAAACATCTTGTAAAGAAGAACATTCTTTACTGGAGTCAAACCACCTTCAAATCACTTGTCGAATCAGCTTTCTCGCCCCTTCTCGCCTGGTTTCACTCTCTTGAAAATACACCATCAGCCAAACCAAACCTCTCACCTGAGTGCTACTTCAGGTACTCAGGGGTACCTCCAAGGCACTTGAATAAATCAAAGGAAGCAGAACACTCAGAGGATGCAGATTTCAACAACCTTGGCCAGATTTCTTTGTTCACTTCCCTCATTTTTCCTTTCTGAAGTATAATCGACATACAACGTGATGTTTGCTTCAGGTGTACAACATGGAACTTTCCTCTTTATCAGTGGAGATAAGACCTGGAGATTGATAAAGGTTCTCAAGGGGACAGAAGGACAGGAACTGACTATTTACATTCCTCTACCTACCCAATCCTACTCTTGAGTGAGTGTCACTTAACCTGTCACCAGCTGCTTCTGGTTCGGGTGAGTTTCCCGTCACCTCTTAGCGTCAATGAATGTGGTTACACAGCAGATTAAGCTCCGTCCAAATCAGCCAAGGGGCTACCAAGCAGTCCCTCTGCCACCGCCCCTCCGCAAACGGCATGAAGACTAAAGCTGATGGTTTCAGGGCTGTCGTTATCCATGAAAAAGAACCAGGGCTGCTTCTGAGAGTGTGACATCTTTGTCTCAGGTGGCCTGTGGACCTCACAACTGACCACGGTTCCTTCCTTGCCTTGGCTTGTCAAGCAGCTCAGACAGGCACTGGCTTCCCGCTTTGAAAATGTTAGTGAGCCCGGGGACACCTGCATCTGCCTACTGATTCTCACTGCTTCAGTAGCCTATTCAATTCTCTTTTTCCTCTAGGTCTGATTTATCTCTGTCTTCTTGAATCATTCTTTGTGTATATATTTCTAATGCCACCTCAAACGCTTTTTAGAATGAAGTACTTTTAATCCATACATGAAAACGGGCGCTGATTGACCATATTGCCCAGTTGATCCCCATAGTCAGTGGGAAGGACTGCAAGCTTGTTTTATTTACATATTTAAAATCAATAAATATGTGTTGAGCACCTACTGTATACCAGGCACTGGTCTGACCCCAAGGCTGCAGTAAAGAATGAAACGAAAGCCCTGCCTTGTGGAACTTCCGTTATAGCGGGGGAAATTGATAATAAACATGAATATATACTCATGTATTCTGCCCTGGTCTTTCCTGGGTCCTGGGTGAACACAATACACTTCAATAACTGGTCTTTGATTAGGCTTTGATTAGGTCAAACCCCTGATAAAGTTCACAGTTTTCAGCTGAGCACTTAAGGTCCTATAAGGTCCGGCTCCAGACTGCCTCCCTCTGAATGCACAGCTCCCCAAACATGCCCACCTCCCTGTCCCTGCTCATGCCTCTCCTCTGTCAGATTTTGGGATCCAATACAAGCATCACCTCCTCCAGGCAGCCTTCAGGTGTGCCCCAAGCAGAATTAATCTGCCTTTCTTTTGAAGTCCTAGAACCTTGTTCAGATAACTATTACAGTACTACAAACATCACCTAGTGGTCAGTCATGTAGATACATAAACATGCAATATGTGTCTGTTATGTGTTTCTAGAAGATCTTGCATGTAGCGGGCACTCAATAAATTGTGACTAAATCATTAAAAATTAATAACTTTGCGGCTCACGTGTATTTTCTCTTTTCATCCTCACATTAACCCTAGGAAATAGTAAAAGCAATACTGTTTCCTTTTGCTGGTTAAGGAAACTAAGATGCAGATAGGCTAAGGGACTCATGGCTAATAAATGGAGCCCTGGTCTAGAAATCTGACTCTACTCTTTGGACCACACAAGCTGGCTCCTCTTAAGCAAAAACAGTGCCAAGAGACAGCAGCTACAAACCACAAAAGAATTCCAAACACTGTGCCAAATAACAATGTGAAATTCAACAACACTAGGATGGTTCAACTAGACTGGTCTTAAAACGAACCAACACATGAGCAAAGAAGCCTACTGTCACGCACACACTGAAATCAGTGGTATGTTAGGACACTGTACCCACGGGAAGTAAGCTAGGACGAGAACTCCTTGGACCATTGTGTCACAGGGACAGGATCAAAGACCTGTCAACGAGAGAAATATGCCTGACTCATAGTAGGAAGACCAACTGTCGTGGTTTGCCCGGGACTGCAGACTTTCAGTGTTAAAACAAAACCCCTCCCAGGCAAACTGGGACAAGCTGGTCATCTACGAAGAAGACGGTTGTTTCTGGAAAAAAAATTAGGTTCATCTTGGAAAGTGTGCTTTAGAATTCCTCCCTAAAGATTGCCTTCTGGGCGCCTGGGTGGCTCAGTTGGTTAAGCGACTGCCTTCGGCTCAGGTCATGATCCTGGAGTCCCGGGATCGAGTCCCGCATCGGGCTCCCTGCTCGGCAGGGAGTCTGCTTCTCCCTCTGACCCTCCTCCCTCTCATGCTCTCTGTCTCTCATTCTCTCTCTCTCAAATAAATAAATAAAATCTTAAAAAGAAAAAAAAGATTGCCTTCTGAACCAGTAGAGGATCCAGGCAAGAAAAATAGCCTTGTTACTTTCGTGACACCTTGTCTTTGAACAAAAATGGCATGACTTCAATGAAATCACAACGACCTTCATGTCTTTTCAAAACCTTTTCCCTTTAAAGGAAAAAATTTTTCACCAATAAGGATATCTGAAAGAAGGTACCAAGAACTAGGAAGGCAATCCCCAAAAAGATGCTCCAAAGTGTTTGGAGTATCCCCAGGGATGTCAAAGTGGCCCTTCCAAATGGCTCAGTCAGTTGAATGCCTGCCTCTGGATTATTTGTTTATTAAAACAAACAAACAAAATGTTTCATTAACTTACAGCCAATCTTCGTAAATATTTAGTAGGTATGAAAAGACCTTTCAGTTACATTCAATTATTAAAGCAATAAGCAAAGATGGCATCCTGCCAGAGGCCCGGGGACTACTGGTGTCCTGTGATTGTCAGCATTTTATTTTATTTTATTTTTTAAAATTTATATTATTTATTTGACAGAGAGAGACACAGAGAGAGCAGGAACACAAGCAGGGGGAGTGGGAGAGGGAGAAGCAGGCTTCCTGCCAAGCAGGGAGCTTGACTCGGGGCTCGAACCCAGGACCCTGGGATCATGACCTGAGCCGAAGGCAGACGCTTAATGACTGAGCCCCCCAGGCGCCCCAAATGCCAGCATTTTAATATGTACAAGCACCCATTTCCAGTTGAGAAAGATCAGAGCTCTTACCTGTGACATCATTAGGAAGAAGAGCTATGGCCAGATTCATTCATCATGACTGGTTTCTCTGATCACAGTCAAAATCAATGGGTTGTATGTCTTTACAAGTGAAGTAATCGATCTTGATTAAAGCCATGAGTCACAGGTACGTGAACATGTCTGAGGCAGTTGCATGTCTATCCGCATGCTTGGTTTTCACAGATCTTGCATTGCGAAGCAGGGACTCTTGGATTTGGGCAACACTTTCAGGTACTGAAACCTGTTATTAATGCCAGAGATCTGAAGTCAATGAATGACCGTGGCTTCCTAGAACAGCCTTTGTGCATTCAAATGCTAATTTATCTCCCAGGATACTGCAGAAGTCCACGTTTGGTTTTGGGGAGGAAACTGAAGGTTGGGCCACAGCAAGCCAAAGAAATAAATAGAGGGAAGCTCCTCTGAGGAGTCTCCATAGACAAGCCTCTATGATTCACCTTCCAATTCTAAGATTACCTATTTATTGAGTGCTTGCTGTGTGCCAGGCACGAGTCTAAGAGTTTAACATTTAGTGCATTATTTACTCTCCGTAACAACCCAACAAAGGGGATTGGTTTTTAGCCCCAATTTTATTGAGGAGAGAGCTGAGGCACCAGAGGTCAGGCAGCATGCCCAAGGGAAATGAATTCAAGGCCACGCTCAAACTCTGCACGCAAAGGTCTGGCTCTCGGGGTTTGCATCTGCTTTTCCCTTTTCAGGGATTGTAGTCAGTCCTTCACCTCTTGTCTCTGGAGTCTGGACCACCTCCTGCCCTGCGTTAATGGCTCCCCCTGCCTTCCCTTGGTACGTCGCCCTGCTGGCGTATCCAGGCACCTTCAACTCAACATGGCCCACAACGAACACATCCTCCTCTCCCCCAGACCTAAGGCTCCCTTTGTCCCAGGCATCTGGTGTCGGACGGTATAATTCCCCGTCACCCACCCCAAACCCTGCAGTGGTTGGCTGTCTTCTCTCCATTCCAAGTGATGCTCTGTCGCATGGACACTGCCTCGATTGTGACGTCATTCCGATCCACCCCTCCTTCTGCCTGTACCCCTGCCCTCCTCAGCCGCCCTGGTCCCTGCTCACACCAACGGCCTGCCAGCAATGGCCCCAGCCCCCCTGGGTCCTCACTCCAACTCAGCCTGTATGCCTTGGCCTGACTAATCTTCCCCAAAGGGGACTCTGCTGGGAGAGCCCCAAAACCAGGCTTGTGGTTGACAAAGTACTCCAGCTCATGGGACTACAACAGCCAGTGAAAGCTTCTCCATCGCAGCCTGGTGTCAGATGAGATCCCAAACGCCTTCCTCGGCCAATAGTACGCTGCCTCCTACTCAGAAAAATTCCATGCGTTTCCACTGTGTACAGAATTAGAGAGAAGCTCAAACTTCTCAGGCAAGGTCTTCCCATGGCTTGGTCCCAGCCAGCCTTTTCCAGTGTCCTTGCTTAATACCTTGTAGTGCAAGCAAGCCCAAGCCCCAGCAGTTGGGTTTTCTGGTTTTTTGTAATGCAAGTGCCTGATTTAAGCTTTGATTGCCAAGGCACCCACTTCAGAGAGGCACCCACTTCAGAGACGGTCGGCCACAGGACGAGATAAAGAGCCAGGCCACTTCCCCACTCTGAGGCTCCTTTGTTTTAGAGACCTTGGTTGATTTTGATAACAGACTATTTGGGCCACTTGAGTTTGCTCTTCCCACACTTTAAACTCCTGCTCTTTATGGTTTTGTTTTTGGTTTTTTTTGTTTTTGTTTTTTTCAGATTTTATTTATGTATCTGGCAAGAGAGAGAGAGCACAAGCTGGGGGAGCGGCAGGCAGAGGGAGAAACAGGCTCCCTGCTGAGCAAGGAGCCCAACGCGGGACTCAATCCTAGGACCCTGGGATCAGGACCTGAGCCAAAGGCAGACACTTAACCGACTGAGCCACGCTGGCACCCCTGTTCTTACATTTTAAATTCAGCGATAAGGAGTGAGCCTGAGAAACCCTAGGTCCCCACGCTCAGCCCCAACAAAAGCAGAACTCCCCAACCTTAACCCTAACCACCGTCCCTCACACCCCACTACGCTCACTCTGTCTCTCTCTCTCTCTCTCTCTCTCTCTCACACACACACACACACCACCCGGAGACCTCGCTATATGGCCCCAGGTATGCTGTGTAATTTCCAGGTCCTATAAGCAACAAACCTTTTTTTTTTTTTTTTTAAAGTTTCCTGATGGTTTTTGCTACAGGGCATCTTGCGATCATAAAGAGATCCTAAAGGACTGGTCCAAAAAAACACCTGTTATTGATCGGCTAAGACTGGCACAGAACACACCCTCACACATTTGAAGTAAAAAGGTTGGATAGAGGGAAGAGGTCAAATAGACATTAAGTAGAAAAACTATTATTTTATCCCAACACAAGGACATTCTGAGCCAAATTCAGTACCATTTTTTCTCCTAGTAAAGAAATATAGCTTACAGGCTATTCTCTCTGGCTCTTTAAGTAGGCTAAGAAAATGTTTCATCTGTTTCTCTCATTCCCTTTGTTTTTCCTAGAATGATTCCTTAATCAGGCCATTAATGAGTCATCCACCTCATTCTTTTTTTTTTTTTTTTTTTTTTTTTAAAGATTTTATTTATTTGTTTGAGAGAGAGAGAATGAGAGAGAGCAAGCACATGAGAGGGGGGAGGGTCAGAGGGAGAAGCAGACTCCCTGCCGAGCAGGGAGCCCGATGCGGGACTCGATCCCGGGACTCCAGGATCATGACCTGAGCCGAAGGCAGTCGCTTAACCAACTGAGCCACCCAGGCGCCCCCATCCACCTCATTCTTAACTTGTGAGAAAATGCACAAAAGCTCTCCTACAGGGGCCCTGCAACCCAAGACTTCTTGCCTCGTAGATTGTTAAACCAGGCACTTCGGCCCCAGAGCTGATGTATGGTCCCTCCAAAGGTCAAGTGTGGGCTTCCGGCAAGTTAGGTGAATAAAGGCGTGAGCCTCAGGGCATAGATTCTCAGGCAAGGTTATCTTTTTTTTTTTTCCTCATTATAGTGAAAGATTATTCATTAATTGTTTAAATGGGTGTAAATTCCTCTAAATCCCGCTATTCCGCACATATAAATTCCAAATGTTTGTTAAGTGGGGGTATTGCTGCCCTCCTTGCTCAGCCAAAGCCAGGTAGCTATTGCTCCTAAATCAGGCAGCATTGCCTTTCAGGTAATCTCCATTTTCCTCGGCCAGCATCACAAATCACCTGCTTAGTAGCCCTTTCTAGACCTTTCGCCGGGCGTTTGGCAACACTTTCTCCAGGCATGGTTTTTGTTGTTATTGATAATAATTACGGCCACAGATCTCATTTAATTCCATAACAATTTGAGGAGCGCTGTTCTATTTCTATTTTACAGAGAAAATGGAGATGCAGAGATGAGAGGCAGCCTGCCCCGAATTCGACAGCAGCTCAGGGCTAGTCCGGCTCCAAACCCTTTCAGCCCTGAGTGCCCTCTTTGAAGAGGTGCTTTCTTTTTAACCCCAAAGACTTTAAGAGGAAGTGCCTCCTAGTCATATAACGGAATATCTTGTTTATCCCAACACCCAGGACATAGTTTGCTAAATGATAAGTTAGAGTTCCCCATGATTGTGTCTGAAATATCTTAAATTCTGCCTGATTCTGAATGCATACTTGGAGTCTCGACTTCAACAATGTGGCAAATGCTTGAGCTGATGTCAAATACCTGCTCTGGACTGAATTGTGTCTCCCTACAATTCCTGTGTTGAAGCCCTAACCCCCAGTGTGGCTATATTTGGAGTAAGGAGGGAATTAAGGCTAAATGAGGTTATAAGGGTGAGACCCTGATCTGATAGGATTAGTGCCCTCATAAGAAGAGACATCAGAGTGCTCCCTTCCCTCCTCTTCCCGTTAACTGTGTGGCTTGAGCAGGTCAGTTCACCTTTCTGAGTCTCAGATTTTTTCACCTATCAGATGAGGCTGAAAATGTCCATGTCATACAGATGGGGGTAGATCAGGTGCTGGGTACAAATAGTGACTAATCTATAAATGCTAGTGGCCTGGAACTCAATGGTGTGAGCATACTGGGTAGCCTCAGAGGACGTGAGCCTTTCTAGGTCCCTTTCTAAAAACAAAAAGATAGCGGTGCCTGGGTGGCTCAGTCGGTTGAGTGTCTGACTCTTGGTTTTGACTCATGTCATCATCTCAGGATCCTGGGATCGAGCCCCATGCCAGGCTCCACGTTCAGCAGGGAGTCTGCTTCAGGATTCCCTCCTTCCGCCCCTCCCCATGCTTGCTCTCTCGTTCTTTCTAAAATAAAATAAATCTTAAAACAGAAAAAAAAAAAAAGAGAAGAGAAAATTGATAAAGACAGAGTGAAATAATAAGAGTTCTGTGTACCTGGGTCTATTACTCACCAGATACTGTGTGATTCACTTTACACCCTTGGCCTTATCACAATAGAACGTTTGCTCGTCCAAAGCCAAAATCAACAGCACAAGAAAGTTAGGATAATGTTGGTCCTGAGATGGTCAAACAGGGAAACACCAGAGCACACCAGGCTTCCCATACTCCCCAGAGCCCAGCCTTGCCACGAGATCTGGCTTGACACCTTGCAAAACTGAGGACAAAGCCCCCTGGGCCCTACTGGGCCACCCCTGCCTATAAAAGTGCCCCCCACTGCTGGGGCTGGGGCTGCCTGCTGGTGAATGAGAAGGCGGCAGGCCGACGACAGAAACAATATCTGGCTTCCAGCAACCCTGGGCTGGTTCTGGGGACAGTTTGCAAGCTCAGGCAGGGAAAGAGGTGGAAATGGAGTTCCAGGCAACTGAAGGAGCAAGCCAACAGGAAAGGAGCCCGAAGTGGGGCAATGTTCTCCCAGCCTCTTGGAGATAGAGGTAAACTAAAACAAACCAGCACAAAACCGAATCCCAGGGAACACGGGTCATTGCTATGGGTTGTCTTGTGTCCCACCCAAAATTCCTTTGTCAAAGTCCTAACCCCCAGTGCCCCAGAATGTAGCCATATCTGGAGATATCTGTACCCATTTTTTAAAGCCCTAGGGTCTTTAAAGAGGTAACTAAATTAAAATGAAGTTATTAGCGTGTGCCTAACCCAATGTGACTGGTGTCTTTATAAGAAGAGGAGATTTGGACACAGACATGCACAGGAGGAAGATGGTGTGAAGGCCTAGGGAGAAGACACCCATCTACGAGCCAAGGAGAGAGGTCTGGCTGTCCCAAGGAACACATCATGTTAACACCTTGATCTCAGACTTCCGGTCTCTGGAACATTTCTGTTGCTTAAGTCACCCAGGCCGTGGGGCACTTGCTCTAGCAGTGGGAGCCAACGAATCCAGTCATTTCTTTGGAGGAGGCTCAAGAGGCGGGGGACCTCCAAGCAGGTCAGAGTCATCGAAGAGCAAGAGACTCAGACAACAGGGGCAAAGCATCCAAGACGGGGCTGTGCGTGTATACAACCCCAGTGTTCGGTGACAGCCAACCTCCTCACCAACAAAGGACACCATCCCCAACCAGCCCTACCCAGAACCATCCATCCACCTGCGCCCTCTGGAGGTGTGTGCCTGAGCTCACCTCCCACTTGTCACCTGCTCCACCCGGTCCCCACCACCGTGAGCCCCACAGGGACTCCTGCAACGATTTCTAACCGGCCTCCCTGCCTCCTGCCGACTCTCCAAGCAACAGGTGGAATGAGCCTTTCGCGACCTACAATCCGCCGTGGCTCTCATCTTGCTGAGAACAAACCTGGCATCCTTCCCCTGGTCTAAAAGGTATTATGCGATCTGAGCCTCACCCCTGCCACGCGGGCCCCTCTCTCAGCCATCCTGACGCGCTGCCGCCTTCTCTGCTCCTTGAGCAGATCCAGCACGTTCCCATCTCTCGGCTTTGGTACTTCCTGTCCTGTCTGCGCAGGACTGAGCTTCCCCTGATACCCACATGGCTATTTTACATTTTACACCATCCGTCTTCCTCCTTGTCCGATACAAGAGCTCACCCCTTGAATACTTAGAGGCGTTCACATGCTTGGAGGCCGTCCATTCCACTGACACCGGAGTCCCAGGGTGCTGGCAACTGCTGGACAATTGTCATACACATGCCCCGATCCGCCCCCCGCCTGGCTCCCTCCCTGGCTGGATCCAGGTCTCTGCTCAGAAGCCCCTCCTGACCACCCTAGCAGCACACCCTCTGCTTTTCATTTCTCTCCTCCTCCACTATGTAGCTTTCCTTCAGAGCACTTCTGACCATCTGCGGGGTGGTTTATCTATTATCTGTCTCTTCCTCCAGGAAGCAAGCTTTGAGGGCGGGGGTCCGAAGGGCCAGGTCGGTGCTGAGCCCATCGTGGCACTCCTACAGCGAGTGGGTTTCCCAAGGGCACGTAGACTTTCACCCACTGACCTAAAGCATGAAACGGCCTCTGGTCAAAGTCTCCCCATGTGCGAACCCTAACAACCCTGAAGCTATTGCCGCAATAGGCCTTATTATAAAACTCTGGGTGCCAGGCGCCTGGGTGGTTCAGTCGTTAAGCGTCTGCCTTCGGCTCAGGTCATGATCCCAGAGTCCTGGGACCGAGTCCCACATCAGGCTCCCTGCTCGGCAGGAAGCCTGCTTCTCACTCTCCCACTCCCCCTGCTTGTGTTCCTGCTCTCGCTGTCTCTCTCTCTGTCAAATAAATAAATAAAATCTTTAAAATAAATAAATAAATAAATAAAATTAAAAAAATAAAACTCTGGGTGCCAACTGTAATGGGTTGTTAAATGCTTAATTAATTGGGATTTTCTGGTGGCTGCTGGGGGCTGAGTCTGATCGCCAGCCCTGCGTGCACTGGCCCTCCAGACCCTCCCTCGCAGAGAACCTGCCTCGCCTCCGCCAGGCTTCCCAGCCAGCCGTGAAGATGCCCCCCAGCCAGCCCACCATGACCCCTGACTTTTGAGCCCCAGCCACGGCTCACTGAGCGACTCCCATGTGCCCCCCTGGGTGCTAAGGGCTGGACACGTGTGTTGTCCTGAACCTATCTCACAACCCAAGAGGTATTGTTGCCCCCATTTTTTTAGTTGGAGAAGCTAAGGCTCAGAGGGGTGGAGTCAAGCACCCAAGGTCACGAAGCTAATAAGGGGCCTTGGATCCTGGCGCCTGATTCCAAACCCACATGCTGCGGCCAGCGCTCTCCCGCCTCTGACCAGCGCGCCCTAACTGCAGGAACTTTCCATCCGCTCTGCTCCTCAGGCCCAGTGAGCACCCAGGCGTCTTCCAGTGTTTGTGGGTCTCTCGTCTCCCCAGCTGCACCCGACTTCTTGACCTCAAGGCCCTGGCCTTCCGTCTGCGTGCAATGAGCATCCGGCAAAGGCTCTGTCTCCAGGGGGGGCTCAGCAAATCTCTGTTCATTGACGGACCCATGGCCCTGCTCTTGAAGGGGGAAGGGGTGCTGGTCCCTTCACAAGCCATGACCCAAGTCATTGAATAGCACAACAAAAATCACGTGACTCCACGAGAACATCAGCTCCTGGTGGGCAAGGAATTTTGTCTGCCTTTTTTCCTGTCTCATCCCGAGCCCCTGGAAAAACACCTCTAAACATCTCAGCACTGACAGCATGTGGCCAATGGTCAGCCAACAAGAATAGCTAATGCCTGTCTCCCTCACTCAATCGTGAGTTTCCTGCAGAGAAGACTAAGCTGGTTCCTCTTTGTATCCCCTGAACTCCAGCATTTGTTCCTTATTCACTCAACAAATATTTATGATGTGCATCATTCCAGGCATAAAAGATACAGCAAGAAAATAAAAAAGGTCCAAATCCCCCCACCTTCAAGATTTACTGGAGGAGTCCTGTGTGCCTGGAACCATTCGAGACCCTGGGGACACACCACTGAACCAGGCAAAGAGGTCCCAGCTCTCAGGAGCATTGTAGTGCAGAAGGATAAAAGACCAGAAGCAAGCAAGCAGATAAGCAAATGAAACCATCACTGACTGAGAGAAAGGCTATCCCAGCATCCAGCAGGGCCTCCGCTGGTGTGTGAAAAGGAGAGGCAGGGGGTGGCTGCTAGAACACGCTCAGGAAAGGAGAAGGTCACGGCTCGAAGGCCAGCTGTGCCGTTCCCCAGCTGAGTGGCCTTGTGTGGTCTCGTTGGTTCTCCAAGATCAAGTTTCTTTGTCTACTGCACCTACTGCGTGGGGAAGCTGTGCTGACCAAGTGAGTTGAGCATGGGAGGGAGGCAGAGAGAGAGGAAGCAGGCAAGCCGGCCCCTATGCGAGGTGAAGGGGAAGCCGAGCTGTTAGGGGTTACTTGTGACCCACACTCACGTCCCCTCCTGGGGCTGAAACCAGGCAAAGGCAATAGCCTGCAATACCCAACCCTTCCCCAGGCTTCATGAAACACCTGGCACTGCTTTTGCAGGAATTTTTCCTCCAACACTCAGATGCCAATTAACATTAATGTTCAGCTGAAAAAGTCCGGCCAAGCCCTTCCTGTCCCAGATTTAACTGGGACCAAGCAACTCAGTGTCTCCCTGGATCGACGGAGTGCACACACAGCCCACTCCAACCACATCAAATGGAGAACAACTCAAGGAGCAGGGAAGACCTTGCCTGGGGGATCAGTCCTCAAATCAAATCAAATCTGTATCTGATCACTCATTCATTCAACAAATATTTATCCCCAATCTCGATGTAGCAGGTGTTGTTGGACTGGGGTGCAAAAATGCCGCAGGTCGCCATGTTTTTACAGGTTCCAGTTCCTGTCCTGGAATGTCCTTATGGATCCCCTGACCATCACAGCTTCCCCATCTGCCTATCTCCCTTCATCTGGTGAACTTCATCCCTCAAGGCTAAGTTCAGATACATCTCTTGGCCACTTCTCCCAGTCTAGATGTCCCTCTGCTATGCTCCCACATGACCCACCTGGGATCAGCTCTGTCTTGTGCTTGGTCGGCTGTGTGGTAACCACCTGCCCGCTGGCTCTCCAGTCTCACTAGACCGTGACCTTCTTGAGGGCCTTGAACTGTAGTTGAAACTTGATAAATATGTGCTGAATGGGTATTTCCGACCCACTTTCTCCATCACGGATTCAAAAAAGGGCAATGTCTGAAAAATTGGTCCATAAGATATAGACAGGAGCCCCTGCTATCTGTCCTGATGATATTCAGCAAAACGCTTCTCAAGGCCGTGTATATAAAATACCCCACAGTGCTGAGCAGGAACTGAGTAAACAGTTTTGTTATGGTATCATTGTGTTATCTCTTTGATGATGTTAATGATGATTATGAGAGAAGATATTTAAATTTGGCTGGACGAAGGGACTGGAGGTCAGAAGACCATGACTTTCAACCATGACTTTCAAACTTGTGCTGTGACCTTGGACAAATCCTGCTGATTCTAGCAGTATCATCACCTGGAAATTGGGACTAAAAGCCCTTTCCTAGTCCCTCTGAGTTTATGACAGACAATGCAGTTTAAGCCTGTAGCCCTCATCCTACCTCCCTTCCAGGCCCAAGCACCAATTTAATTCCGTTTTGAGCCAGATCAAGAGCAGGCCCCAAATCTCAGGGTCTGCAAAGCCATCCATCTTTTCTAGTCTATGCTGTCCAGACTCTTGTGTTCCTACCATGCATTTCCCGAGGCTCATGGCTAAGGATGATCCCACCTGAAAGCAAGTCAGAAAAAGTCACTGTCACAAGTAATGCTTGAATCGTTGTTGGATGCCCTTTAAAGAGCCCCGAACTGGGTCACAGTGAAGACCTACATGAGTGACCCAGCCAGCCGGCACAATGCACATAACATAGTCAAGGCTGTTACCTGTTGGAAAACGATGACCAGAGCCTTTGGGGACACCGTGGCCAACTCTAGGGCAAGTAATGATAATGACATCCATCATTCTGCAACCCACGTTTTCTGGAACATTCAGAACAATGCTCCTAGGGCCTGGTTTTATCCCACTCTACCCACCCCTTCCCCCCAGAGACTTGGGGCACGGATATAGGGCTGAGACATTTGGGGACATTGGGGAGTTATTTTGATGGATACCAGTAAAGGTATCGTGGTTCTATTGGGGGGGGAATCCATTGATCCACATGGCCCTCTGGACTTCTCTGGCCAGGCCCTCAGAGGAGCTCTAAAGCTTGGCCAGAAGAAGAAGGGAAAATGGAGAAGAAACAGGAGAGCTTTAGAGGCTCAGGGTCCCCAGAGTAAATCTAGAGGCTAAGCTGACTCCCCTCTCCCCCTGGCCTTGGAACTAAACCTCTCTAGAAAACCTAAATTACCTCTTTGCAAACCTTCCTGCAGGGCCATGATGCCACCTCTTCCAGGAAGCCCTCCCCGACCTGGTTGCATAAGCCTGGCCAGTTTTGGCATTGACCATTGGAGCTTCCCATACCACCTGTGCTTATCACTGCACTCATGTCACAGAATCCTAATTGCCTGTTTGCATGTGAACTCTAGGGGGGAAAGAATAAAGATAGAGCGATTAAGACACAAAGTCAAGCCGGAAAATGGCCTGGAGCACAGCAGGCAGAGTTGAAAAGCCATGCACAGGTGAAAAACAGAAGTGGTAAGAGGAGCTCTACTTATTGAAAAGTGAGACCATCCCCTTTCATGCTCCCACATTCCCACGTACCCTCAGCTTCCAAAACACTGGCAGCCAGGCTTGCATGCCCCAGGCTAAAGTCTGGGGGGGTACTTTACTGGAGGGGTCAAGCTCAGAAACCAGCCTAGGAGAAAAGACCCACAGGTGCTGCATTTGGAGGTTTGACAAGGAAAAACCTTGGCCCCTGCCCAGCGGTCCCATCATGATTCCCACTGGTCAACCCGGTCCTCCCTTTGGTTTGTTAGAGCCTTGTTCTTAAAGATGGACAGGCACTCAAGGCGTACCGGACATCCGAGGAAGGCCTCCCACAAGAAAGTCAGAGACAAAACCAACATCAAGAAGAAACTCACTGGGGGCACCTGGGTGGCTCAGTTGGTTAAGCGACTGCCTTCAGCTCAGGTCATGATCCTGGAGTCCCGGGATCGAGTCCCGCATCGGGCTCCCGGCTCGGCAGGGAGTCTGCTTCTCCCTCTGACCCTCCTCCCTCTCATGCTCTCTGTCTCTCATTCTCTCTCTCAAATAAATAAATAAAATCTTTAAAAAAAAAAAAAGAAGAAACTCACTGGGAGTAGAGGCAACTCACGGAACAGAAGAAAACTTTGGAAAGCCCACAAAATCTCAAAGACAAAAGAGAACAAATTGCCCCATGGAACAAGAACAGAGTGCTTGAAAAAGAGATACTCCAAAAACAGAAAAGGCATTTGGAAATAAAAGTTATAGTAATTGATTATATATGCATATATGTTCAATAGAAGAAGAAAATACAGAGAAAATAGAAAGGAGAAACTTACCAAAGAAAGAAGAGTACGCTCCCCAAATTGAAGAACAACATTTTCCAGATTTAAAGGGCTTACCCAGTACCTAACACAGTGAATTAACAAACTGCCCCACAGAAAAGTGACAGGGGTGTGAGCTGACAGCACAGTGGAAATCATATTGTGATGTATAAATGTACCAAATCAACAGGTCGTACACCTTAAGGTTACACAACGCAATATGTCCAGGACATTTCAATACAAAAATAAATAATAATAAAAAGTGCCACATAAAGGCCCATCGTCATGAAATTTCAGAACAAAAGGGTTAAAAAGAAAATCCTAAAAGCATCCCAGTTGGGAATCAGAAACGCATGGGACTTCAAACTGGAAGCTAGAAGATAATGAGCAAAGCCTTCAAATTTCTGACAGGGAATGACTTTTATTCTAGATCCTACATCCAGTCAAACCATCAAAAATGTGTGAGGATAGATGACAGACAGTTTCCGACATGCATGATGCAGTCCCTTCCTCGTCCTCCCCGGGCTCTCCTCTTCTCCACAACGGGGCTAAGCTAGCTGCTTTCTGACATCCATGCTCAATGGGGGCCAGATCACCCCCACATGGGCAAAAGTTGGTTCTTAGGTGGCGTGAAAAAAATCATATTCTTTTTCGTATAAAGCACAGCTATATACACCATACATAAATCAATACATAGTCTATCCAGAGTATGAAAACTGTAGGTGGGAGAGGCAATTAGGCAAAAAATGTCCCCTTGGGGAGACGAAAATAGAAAAAAGGTTGAGAAAGATTGGGTTAGTCAATGGAAGACACTGGCAAGAGACTGAGGAGCGAAGCCATTGGAGAGGAAGCCCTTTCTCCCCTCGGCCTCTCTGCTCTCTGGGGCAACATCCTCAGCAGTGGCCACATCTCTGCCTTAAATCTAGCAACTTCTGGCTTAAGCTGGCATGACCCCGCCCCCGGGCTCCAGTTACACCATCTCCCAGGTCTCCCAGTCCTCTCTTCAGACTGGGGATGGCAGGAGCATCCTGCTATTGCTAACCCCTGTTCAGGGCCTCCCCATCCTGTCTGGTTTCTTAGTTCTTCCATCCCACAAAGCCATTCCCTTGGTTCAATCCCCTCTGTTGACTACGGGAGGGAAATATGGCAGCCCTCTTTGGCCTCATAAGCTATGTACTTCATACGGCTGTGAAAAGTGTTGTTGTACTTTCATTAAAAGATTTAAAACTTCCAAAAGGAATAGTGGTTCATTTTTTCAAATAAAATTAGTAATAGCTGGCCCAGAGCAAAAGGGGTGGGAGGCAGGGTAGAGGGAAGACAGCAAACAAGCCATGTTTTCAGGGATGAGCACAGAAACCATGTGCTACTTGCCCAGCACAGGGTCTACAGAGCACACCGCACATCCTAACAGGAGCCTGCTGGATGAGGTGAGGGGGTGCAGGTGGGCCAGAGGGACTGTCAACACAGGCCAGTGACTGCAGGGCCCCAACGTGCCTCTCCTGGGACTCCTGCTGGTCACAGGTCAGGTGGAATGACCAAGAGACTTTCCATTCAATCAGCCCAGCGCCCCCACAGACGCATGGGGGGATTTCCCCCCATAATGTCTTCTCCCATTTCTAGGTCTTCCCAGATGGATGAGCCAAGGTTGTCAAAAGAATTTGAAGAGTTAGTATTTTTGTTTAAATCAATGAAAAGAAGTGTCCCTTCTCCTTTTCATGCATCAGGAAACCACAAAGTTCCCTGGGGCAAGTTCAGCTTACCCTTCATTGCTGAACCCATGCCCTCCTCTCTGGATTTTTTTTTTTTGTTAAAGATTTTATTTATTTATATGAGAGAGAGAGAATGAAAGAGAGCACATGAGAGGGGAGAGGGTCAGAGGGAGAAGCAGACTCCCCGCGGAGCAGGGAGCCCGATGCGGGACTCGATCCAGGGACTCTAGGATCATGACCTGAGCTGAAGGCAGTCGCTTAACCAACTGAGCCACCTAGGCGCCCTGGATTTTTTTTTTTTTTTAAGAAGCACAAATGGTCCCTCCAAAATCGATTCTTATTTCTACAGTCAGTGAGGAGACTCATGTAGGCTCCATTCTTTTTTTTTTTTTTTAATTTTTATTTATTTATTTGACAGAGAGAGACACAGCGAAAGAGGGAACACAAGCAGGGGGAGTGGGAGAGGCAGAAGCAGACTCCCAGCTGAGCAGGGAGCCCGATGCGGGGCTGGATCCCAGGACCCTGGGATCATGACCTGAGCCGAAGGCAGACGCTTAACGACTGAGCCACCCAGGCGCCCCTAGGCTCCATTCTTTCTCAGCCTCTGTTCCCCAAACTGGTAAAAGTGGGCATCAGGTGAAAAGCAAGTTCAAGACAGCTAGCTGTATGCTCTACTGAGCCCAAGCGTTCACCTTTCTGTTCAAGAAAACTAGGAAGGGGGCGCCTGGGTGGTTCAGTCGGTTAAGCACCTGCCTTAGGCTCGGGTCATGATCCCAGGGTCCTGGGATCGAGCCCCGCATCGGGCTCCCTGTTCAGTGGGGAACCTGCTTCTCCCTCTCCCTCCCCCTGCAGCTCTGCCTAGTTGTGCTCTCTCTCTCTATCTCTCTGTCAAATAAATAAAATCTTTAAAAAAAAAAGAAAAGAAAAAGAAAACTAGGAAGAAAGAAAAAGAACCAGAGAAGGAAGGGAAGGAACGAGACAGAGAGACATAGATGGGCTCGGAAACAGACCTGATGATTGTGATCATTTTTCCCTTCTTTCTTTTTATTTGTATTCATTTATTTGCTTATTTGTGTTTTCTAATCTGGTACAGCATGAAGAGAAAAAACATTGGAGTTTTCCTTGTTTTGTTTTATGTCAGAAACTAAAGTGGGGAGGGAAGTAGCAAGGAAGACACAAAGGAAACACTCGGAAATGCTAACACTGGAGCTCATTGGTGAGCCTGAGGGCAATCCTTCTTACTTTTCTCATTTATCTTTTCCACCCTTTCTACTAGGACCATTCTTGGCTTCTGTAATAACAACAAAAATCCCTGTACACAAAACAAAAACAGCAATAAAGATTTTGTCTTGTTTCTGGAAAAGACTAAAACTACTCCAAACTATAAACAGAGTTTTGTTTTGTTTTGTTTCTGAATGATAAGATTTGGGGCACATTTTTCCTTTTTACTTATCTCTGATTTCAAATGTCAACAAAGAAAAGATATCACTTGCGTAAGAAGGACTATCAAGGCAGTTGTGCTTCACGCTTTCCCTCGACACACCCCATCACCCCCGGGATACCCCACGAGGGTCCCCAAACTGTAGCAGGAACAAAGCCACCAGAGAGACTGCTTTCAGTCCCTTTCTCTCCTGTCTTTTGTTGCCTCAGGGAGGAAGAAACAATGACATGAAAGAGGACCTCACCTTTGCTCGGGGTTGGGTTCAGAATCGCACTGCAGAGAATTTTCTTCCACAGGGCTCTTAAGCTCAAATCAACACATTTATTTTTCCAATAGGTTGTAGGGTCTTTGAGGGAAGGAAGTATTTCCTAGTCATTGTTATATCCCTCACAGTGCCTATTAAATTATCTATAATAGGTGGCCGGTGCTTTATCATTCACTCAACAAACTTTTTTTTTTTTTTTTAAGATTTTATTTATTTATTTGACAGAGAGACACAGCGAGAGAAAGAACAAAAGCAGGGGGAGTGGGAGAGGGAGAAGCAGGCTTCCTGCTGAGCAGGGAGCCCGATGCGGGGCTGGATCCCAGGACCCTGGGATCATGACCTGAGCCGAAGGCAGACGCTTAACGACTGAGCCACCCAGGCGTCCCCACTCAACAAACTTTTATTGGGGGATCCATAGAGCACCATCAACTCAGTGAGGTCCTAGGAGATGGACCAGGGCCTGGGCACTGCTCTGAAGGTCTCCTACTTCTCCCATCTGTGTGGAGGACAAAGTGTCCACAAAGTTACAACCCAGAGTGACAACAATTAGGCTGCAGCAGACTCAGCAGGGGCAGCTGTTGAAATGTTTAAAGTTGCAGGGCACTGGGTGTCTGGGATGCTAAATCAATCCATGCGTTTACAAGGTCATGAGAATCCGTGGATCCACGGATATCTGTTTGTTCCACTGACTTGCTTCAACCTAACTCCAGCTTCCAGAGCCCGGGGCTCTGCCCTACTCTGTACAGAACTCCCCTCATCCACTCTCCCCTTGGCTATTGGGCCGTCCATTGTCAAGGACACTAATCAGATTGATTGGAATATCCAAGCTCGCCTCCCCTCACCCTACAGGAGGCTGGGCTCTGTCCCTCAGGGAAGGCTGATGGGATTCTAGTAGAACAAACAAAAAGTTCCAATAGCACCTTTGTTGATATACGGGAATCTAATCAAAATCCTCAACAAAGTTCCTCAGAATCACATTACTCCTACCATGTGCCACGTGGAAACATCGGGACAATACTCCTGAGGAGCGGAGTACCTCCTTCATGGGCCATCTCATCATCTACCCATTCAATACCCAGACTGACCGCCTACCATTGGCCAAATCATACCAGGCTCTAGGGACACAGAGAAAAGAAGCTAGGGTCTGGTGGGAAGAGAGAAGTGCAAGCAATCCTGTAATAGGAAAACCCATGGAAAGCGGGGTGTGTGGACACGGAGGCCGGGGAAGGAGAAGGCACTGGGCAGAAAAGACCGTGTGAGCCGGAGATGTGGACAGGTGAGAGACTGACAACTGGGGGGGACCATGGGAGCTGGAAAGACGAATAAAGAGGCGGGGTCTAGCAGGAGTCAGGAGCCAGACCGAGATGAACCCCGTATACCACGAAAAAGAGATTGTGCCGGGTCCCATGGGGGCTGGAGTCACTGAAGAATTTTGAGTAGGGGAGTGATGCATCTAAAGTGGGAGAGAATTTCAAGGAAAAGTAGTCAATAGAGTGATCAAAAAAAAAAAAAGGAGAAGTTTAAGAATTCCTAAGCATCGGATTTGGGAACTTGGAGGTGATTTGGGTCCTTCTGGCATCTGCTGGGGAGGTTGGAGCATCTGGAGAGGGGACGGGCACTGGCAGGGAGAAAGGTAAAGAGGGAGTTCATTACCACAGGCCAGGTGAACAGGGGCCAGGGGCTGAGCCAAGGCTGGGGCAGTGGTGATAAAGGAGGGGGGCAGACGGGAGATCGAAGGGGCAGAATCGGCAAGATTTAGCAGCTGATTGCAGGGGGGCAGGGAAGGTACAGTCAGAAGTGAGAAATGAGCCCTGGATCTGGCCCTGCTGAGATCACTGGGATGCTTGACAAGACTAGTTTTCTAGGCAGTGGCGGAAGAAACGAAGGAGAGTT
Source organism: Neomonachus schauinslandi (assembly GCF_002201575.2). Taxonomy (NCBI): domain Eukaryota; kingdom Metazoa; phylum Chordata; class Mammalia; order Carnivora; family Phocidae; genus Neomonachus; species Neomonachus schauinslandi. The sequence continues at coordinate 183,394,580 of NC_058404.1, forward strand.
TGGGGCAAGTTCAAAAGAGGAGAGAACAAGAAGTGCAGACAGTTGCTTCCAGTCTCATGGGGCGGGGGAGGGGGGGGCGCGGGTGCGGTGTGTGGAGATGGAGACAGAGGGCAGCAGCTGAAGGCTCTTTTATTTAAAGTTGGGGGTGGTATAGCACACTTGTATGCTGATGGGAAGAAATCAGAAGAGGAAGGGAACCTAAGGGTGTAGAAACGAGGAGACCCATGTGGGGTGAGGGCTAGTAGGACTGGTCCAGAAAGAACGTGGAGGGGTCATCCATGCCGTGGGAGGGGCGGCAGATGCGCCAACAGAGGCTGGTAAGAGCATCTTTTCCGTGCTTGACTTACTCCACTTAGCATAACCGCCCCCCCCAGTTCCATCCATGTCGATGCATGGAACATAAGCAATAGCACAGAGGACCATAGGGGAAGGGAGGGAAATCTGAAGGGGGGGAAATCAGAGAGGGAGACGAACCCTGAGAGACCACGGACCTCAGGAAACAAACTGAGGGTTTCAGAGGGGAGCAGGTAACAGGGTGATGGGCATTAAGGAGGGCACGTGTTGTGATGAGCACTGGGTGTTATACGTAACTCATGAATCGTTGAACACTACATCAAAAACTAATGATGTACTATACAGCAGCTAACTGAACATAATAAAAAAAAAGAGCATCTTTTCCATTTGTGTATATTTTCTCAATGAAATAGAAAGGTGCATGGGGGAGCTGAGGATGAGGATGGGAAGGAGGTTTGGGGAGTCTCAGAGGGGAGGAGAAGGAGTGTGATTGCTCTCTAGGAGAACAAGAGAGGACACTGAGCTTTGGGAAAGAAAATGGTGATCCAGGTGCCTGCAGCCCCCAGGAGATCATGCAGAGGTGACCAAATGACCAAGACAAGGAGAGGGCAAGTGTGAGCCCTGGGAGAGGCGAAGAGCCCCAACAGGACTAAAAGCCCCCATGGAAGCATAGAGAGTAGCAACCACTCTGGGTGTGGGGTGCAGAGAGTCACAAGGGGAAATGGGGTCCTCGAGCTAGAGCCTGGTTTCCACTTGGGTGAAGGGACGGAGCGTGTCAATAATTGGGGGCGCCAGGGGGCACCATGGAAAACATTAGGAGTGAAGTCACAAGTTACAAAATAGCCATTGAAAAGTTACTTTCCAGTTGATAAAAGCGGACACTTTCCTTCGCAGCTTTGCACACAAAGCCAATATACTCTTATTTAATTCGTGATATAAGTGAACATATGATACAGTTACCATAAGGGTGGGTCCTGGATCACCCTGGGTCATCCACTGTCCTTTTCCCTCCTCCAGCTGACTGTGACTAAGAGTTCGTCCCCCAGAGAAACCACAGAGCTCTGACAGCTCTTTTCTTCACTGTTCCTGGAAGACAGACCGTCTGCCACTGGGTGCACCTGTTGGTCCGCCCTGCCCCACCCCCCCCCCCCGACCCCCCCACGGCACCAACAGTCCCTGCAGAGAAATAACTCATCCAGACCCAGGAGCCCAGCGCACCGACCCCGTCCCTCCCTGGAGGGCAGGTGGGGAGTTTTCAGCCACAGAAATGCACTTGTGTCCATGAGTCACAGGGAAGGTGATCTTACATCACCCCCTCAGGCATCCCATCCACTTCTGTCTCCACTTCAGAAGAGGCCTTTTCAGTGTCTAAATCTCATTTGTGGGGCAACTGGGTGGCTCAGTCGGTTGAGCCTCTGATTCTTGGTTTCAGCTCAGGTCATGATCTCAGGGTCATGGGATCACACCCTGCATTGGGCTCTGTGGCTTTGCATGGAATCTGCTTGGGATTCTTTCTCCCTCTCCCTCTGCCCCTCTCCCCCCCCCCCCCCTAAAATAAATAAATCTTTTAAAAAGTCTCCTTTGCATCCGCCACCCTCGCTCCACCCACACCCTCATGGCTCCGCTGTGGATGCCACATGCATGACGCAGCCTTTCCCTGGCCAAGCCCTGGCCAACCCCGGGCAAAAAAGACACACATATCATCCCAGGAGAAACAAACATTCCTCCCCAGGCTGCAGGATGGGTGCCAGATCCCTGGTTTTATCAGAAAAACCCAGGGGTCCTCTTCACTGCCCTGTTAGCTGATGAAAGCCAAGAAGAGCGTTAGCCATGGGTCACAATCTTTTGAGAGGTTTTGGAAAGAAGAAGTGCCATCAGCTGATAGTCTGCTCCCGACATTGGGATCAGGTTCCACCATGGCTGCAGGGTGAGACGCTGCAAGTGACCGAATCTGGCAGGGGGCTCCGAGAGTCAGGAGGGGTCCAAATGCTGAAGTCTGTCCTCCGTGCTTCAGGAACACCCGGGTTCTGCCATTAGTGGATTGGAGTTTGAATCCTGACTGCACCAGTATGATTTTGAGCAATGCCCTAACCCCAGCTGGGCACCAGTGTCCTGGCCTCCCAGATGGACCCGCCAACCATTCTCTCCTCCTCCCCCGCTCAGGGTGGTTGTGCAGATTCCATTGCTAAGGCAAAGCAAGACTCAGACACTAGGGAGCAAAGCTTGATAAACGTCCCATCCCTTCCCCGGTGAGGTTTGTATTTATAGGACTCTCAACATCGCTGATGGAATCCCAGGCCCCACCGAGCTGGAAATGGGTCTAATATAAACCAAGGCATCCCCTTGGAACACAGGAAGGAAGGAATGAGACCGTGCAAAGAACAGCTCTCCAGACCCGTCGGGGGTCCGCTAGCGGGCCGAAACGGCCCTTGAGGACCTGCCCGGGCCTCTCTCATGACTCCAATGTCATCCCACTCCCATGCACTAACTGGCTGGGCTCTCCCAAAGGTCAGTGCTCTTTCTGCCTCCAGGTCTTTGTACATGCTGTTTCCTCTGCCTAGAAAACCCTTCCTCCTCTTCTTCACCTGGATATCCCTGACTCATTCTTCAGAACTAAGCTCAGGGGGCTGTGTCCCGTCCAGGAAGCCTTCCAGGCTCCCACCCAGGCCATGCTGAGCACACAGGACTGTAAGTATCTGCTTGCTTGTCCATCTCCCCACCGGACCAGGAGCCCTGGAGCCAGGGACTAGAATTCACGGACATAGTAAGGTGGGATGTTTCCACCTTTTGGCCATGTGCATACTGTTGCAATGAACACGAGTGTACAAATATCGCTTCAAGACCCTGCTTCCAGTTCTTTTGGATGTATACCAAGAAGTGGAATTACTGGATCATATAGTAATTCTACTTTTAATTTTTTGAGGAACTGCCATACTATTTTCAATAGTGACTGCATCATTTTATATTCCCCATCAACAATGTATAAGGATTCCACGTTCTCCACATTCTTGCTGATACTTATTTCCTTCCTTCCTTCCTTCCTTCCTTCTTTTACTTTTTTTTTCTTTTTTTCTTTCTTTCTATTCATAGTAGCCATGCTGATGGGTATGTGCTGATAGGTTTGGTGACTTCATACCTCGTCTCTAGGAAGTGCTCCATAAATGTGAGCCGCAATTCCCCGGGTCTTGACCATCTTCTGTGACTTTCTTCCTCCAGCAGTTGGAATGAGGTCACACCGAATGACGCGCTGTTCCTTGAGCTGAGGCTGAGTCTTCTCCCCTCTGCTTCTTGCCCAAACTGTCCTTCCCTTGGATGGCCCGTCCCCCATCTCTGCCTGGTCAGAGCCCTCTTAGACACCCCAGCTGCCGGCTGGCTGCTTCATTCCCACCTTGAGGTCTCATTCTCTCTTCATCCCGATCTTTCCTTCTATCGCATCTAGCGTGAACTTAACCTCGTTCAGTTAGTTGTTCTTCCGTTTATTTTTTAAATTGTGCTAAAATACTCATAATGGAAAATTTTACCCCACTTTTAAAAAATTTTACCAGTTGAATGGTACAAAATACATTTATATTGTTGTGCAACCGTACCACGGTTCATCTCCAGACATTTTTTTAAAGATTTCATTTATTTATTTATTTGAGAACGAGCGCACACAAGCAGGGGGAGGGGCAGAAGGAGAGGGAGAAGCAGACTCTCCCCGCCGAGCAGAGAGCCTGACATGGGGCTCAATCCCACGACCGTGAGATCAGGACCTCTGCCCTGAGCCGAAGGCAGACGCTTAACCGACTGAGCCACCCAGGCGCCCCCAGAACTTTTTATGCTGCAAACTGGAATTCTGTCCCCATGAAACACCAACTCCTCATGCTCCCCTCCCTTATCTCGGCATGTCCCAGGCCACGGAAGGCCCAGAGACGAAAGAAGAGGTCACACTTCCACCAAGATTTGAAAGTTCCGAGGCCAGGGCCCAGGGTGAAGCGGAGCGACTTTGGAGGGTGGACGAGGGGCCTCGGGGCAGAGGAAGCTGGTTCTGAGAGAGGGCCTTGTGGGGAGCAGCAGTGGCTCGGGGTCACCGCTGGGGGGGGGCCCGGGAGAGTGGCCCAGAGGAACCAGAGGACCTCGCCCGCAGCCCCTCCCCGTCCCTCCCTGAGCCCCCGTGTCACCATCTGTGCAGAGGAGGCCACAGCAGCTCCTGGGCCTCTGACTCTACAGGGCACCGGGTGAGAAGAAGAATCCGAAATAGTAAAGGCCTCGGGCAGCCCTAACTCCCAGGGTGACGAGGGACACGGCGCCGGCGGTCCTGTCCGCGGCCACACACAACAGGAGGCCTGGAGAAACCCGCCCCCGCTCCTCAGGCCACCCAGCCAGCCGTCAGGGCCCCGACTCCGCCGCCCGCGGCCCTTGGCCTCTCTCCTTCCTGGCTGTGTGTTCCCGGGCAAGTTACTTAACCTCTCTGTGCCTCTGTTTCTTCGGTAAATCACGGCTCACAGGAGTTCCCACTTCACAGGGTTGTTATCATTAAATAGATTCCTGCTGATAAAGGACTCACGGTCCGATCCAAAGAGTGTGTGCTACGATCCTGTGGGGCTAGGGCGGAGCAGTCAGTCGTCACAGAAGCCAAGGAGGGCTGTGCGTCCGGGCTCCCAGGAGCGGAAACACGCCAGGGTTGTTGCTCCTCGGGGTCATTGCTCCACCTCCTCATCCCCTTGTCATAACTGCTCCTGTCTCTGTCTCTGTCTCCCTCTCTCTCTCTGTGTCTGTCTCCCTGTCTCTGTCTCTCTCTGTCTTCCTCTCTGTGTCTCTGTCTCTCCCTCTCTCCCCTTCTCTTTCTCTCTCTCTGGATCTCGGTTTCTCTGTCACTGTCTGTCTCTCTCTCTCTCTGACAAGCCTGCTTTGGATAACACTCCTCTTTCTTTTTAGCAAACCCACATGGCTTCGATCTTTCCAAAACAGTGTTCACCAAGAAACCGAGACATCTATATGATCACACAAGTTCAAACCAAAGTTTACAAAGTCTGGGTTCGCACTTTGCCCAGAGGCCATGCCAAGCCAGGCCAGCTCCCCAACCAAGAGAGTGCTGACCCACTGGGCCCGGTGGGTCCTCATGTCCTCCCAGAGTCCTGGCCTTTCTGTCCACTGCCCTGTCTGGGGAGCTCGGCCTGACTCCCACCCCGGGAGCAGAAGATTGATTCTGGGTAGCAGGGAGGGGGGCGCACTCTCCTGACCCTCCTCAGTCTCTTCCTCCTCCCCCAAACTAGGGGCTGGGGAGGCCAGAGGTGCCATTAAAGGGCTCAGTGGTTACTTCCTTCCGGGAGAGCCAAGAGGCCAAGAGGCCCCCCAGCACACGGTCAGGGGAACAGACTTTCCAGTTGGAGGGCCTTGGCTCGCTGCTCAGAGACGAATTCCCCCTCTGAAGCCCTCCTGCTGTCACCACCCCAGGGGAGACCGCAGTCCAGGCCAGCCATTCCTGGCCTCCTGGAGTGGCCCCTCTGTCGAGCCCAGCAGGCGACTGCCCCTGCTGGGGACCTGCAGCTAACCCTGCTGAGCCCTGGGCCCAGTCATCTTTATCCCAGACGCCCAGCCCTCCACGGCTGCGTGGCTCCATGGCTGTTGAGAAGAAGAGATGGAGGAATGGAGGGGAAGGAGGGGAGGTGGGGAGGGGCGAAGGAGGACAGAGGGAGGGAAGAGGGAGGGACTCAGAGAGGGGAGAGGCATCATGGAGAGCAATTTCAAGGAAGGAACCAGACATTAGGAAGCAAAAGTGTGGTGCCAAGGCACCACGTCTACCCTCCTTGAACCCATGAAGAGTTCAGATGATTCGCCATTTTGGCCACAGAGCCTTCTGGGGTAGACCAAGGATAGACAGAGCTTGAGCCTAGGTCTGCCGAATCCAGGGCGCCTGGAGCTTCCGCACTGTTGGGTCAGGACACCCAGGACACTGGGCAAAGACGAGGGGGGCCATTGCATGCTGTTGTGAGGCTGTGGACGGGCTGCACAGGGCGCCCCCCCCCGGAAGGGTCTGCCTCCGCCCCACCGCAGCGCCAGGAGCCCCCAAAGGGAGGGACTGGATGGGCTGCTGGCCTCTCTGCCCCCCTATACTATCACTTCCCGCTCCCGGAGAACGCTTTCAGGGAGGTACAGTGGCCCCCTGGAATCCACAGTTTCGGTCACCTGCAGGAACCCCCAGCGCAGGTCTGCGGCGTGGAACTGGGGCATCTGCCCCGCCCGGCAGCCGTATCCCCGTGGGCCGCTCTCGTGGCTGCCGAGCGGACCCAGTGGCGGGCCGGGTTCAGAGCTCAGTGTCACCTCGTTGTGCCCCGTTGTTTCCCCTTTTGTGGCGAGAGCTCGATGGAGGATAGTAGTATTCCTAAAGAGTACAATTATTTTTAGAACCTCAAGAAGTGTATCATTCAGGGAAGGAGAGGGGTGCACGCCCCGAGGGTTGAGTTGAGCTTACCAAAGGGATTACAGTTACTATTTACAACCAGGGAGCCCGCGTGATACAATCCAACCTGCACGGCACAGATTCGGGGACTCAGTGACAGAGACGGGTAGGGGAGCGAGGGGAGGGTATCACGGGCTTCTGCTCCCCTTTGACGACTGAAGGGCCCTCCTCAGCCTCCAGGAGTCCTCAGCTGTCAGCCCTTGTGGGGGGCACCAGGGCCCGGAACCCTCCCCTCAAGGGGGTGAAACATTTTGGCAACACTACAGAGGTGGTGAGGAGGTAGAGAGAGGAACTCTGACGCTCTGCTGAGGGTGTCAATGGGTACTGACCAACTGGAGGCCCATCTGGCAAGACTAAGGACGGCGGGATGTCTGCAGAGGGCTTGAGCTAGAATTCCACTCTGAGATACATACTCTAGAGAAACCTCAGCAAGAGTGCGAGGACACTGGGACAAAAATGGTCAGTAACGTATTGTTTGTAATAGCAGAAACTTGCAACAGTCTAAATGCCCATTGACGGAAGACGGCGTCAACAGCTTGCCGTGTATTAACACGATGGAATGTTCTACAGACGCAAAGTGACTGAACTCTAGCTCTATGTATCAACATCGGGCAAATGGCCAAAGGATAATGTTGAGCAAAAAAAGAAGGTGAGTTGCACCAGGCTGTATATAGTGGTATAACAATCTCTAATGTATATATATATATGTATATATATATATATATATATATATATGTATTATAATTATTATAGAATAAAAAACTTTAAGATATGTAAACTTTAACACCATATGCAATAGCATAATTATTTATGGAGACAATATTTGTATTGATAATATAAAAACATGCCTGGGAATAATAATTAAACTCAGAGGGAGGGGAAAGAGGGAAGAATCAGGGAAGGGTACAGAAGGGGACTCTGATTGTGTCTGTATCGCTTTTTTTAAAACTGAAGAAAATCAGGCAAAATGTTAAAATTCTATAAACCTGGTAGCAGGTACACGGCGCTCCTTAGATTACTTGTTCTTCTGCTCACTGGAATCTTGCATAAATTTTCAAGGTCTCTAATATTTCATGAATCTCATTCTGGGACCCTGGGGCTGAATATCTTAACCACCCCTTAATTAACTAACTTGGCTCACTTGTCCCTAAACACTTGCAACCTCCTCTAACCTCTGCCCAAGGCTCTCTAAAAGCCACCCCGGGCTCCCCCCAGCCCGGCCTGGAGTCCTGGAGAATGCACCATTGTTAAATACAGTGTTTGCTTCAATTTGTTTGAAGCACCATCTCATACGCAACCTGCCTCCAGAAACACTTGACTTAGTTCTGCATAAGCCCTAGAGAGGCTTCGAGCATGACAAAAGGAGTCCGGAAAACCTCATCTTCCTCACCAGCTACCTCTGGAAGGCCCAGGTACTGGGAAGCCTGAGGACTACCCGTACAGAAGCGAAGGCTTTTCCTGTCATTGTCACCCCCGGAGGGCCTGGGTCCCCTCCGAGCCCTCAGCTGATCTCCACCCTCAGGAGGTTTTGTGGGGGGTGCGGGGTTGTTGCCTGCCTTTGCCAAAAGCAAAGACCAACCCCCAGGGTTTCAAGAATTTCACTTTGGGGCAGAAAGCAATGCCCCTCCAAGTTATTTCTCCAAATCCACACTAAACAGGCCTTTAAGGACATATCTAATCAGCTTGGCCTTGGGTCCTGACAAGAAAAACCAAAGTGGTCCTTTGTTTCCGACCTCAGAAACCCCCACTCCCACACTTGTAGTTCTCTGCCTCCCCCAACCCCTACTAGAGGGAAGATGAGAACTCGCTCACTCCAGGTGACATTCCAGGAGGACAAGACAGAACCCTGGGAGGGTGGGAAGGGGGGGGGCGAGTCCGTCCTTCCATCCTGGCCTTGCCGGCCTTCATCCCTGGGCTCCGTGAGGCCCCCTTTACAAAGGGGGCTGCTCCCCAACCCCCACTGTGCTCCCACACCGAGCACGCGCTGGCCAGGTGGCGGTGAATCTGACAATGACTCCCTGCCTCCTCGGAGCTCACCTTCTAGCAGGGAGACAGGCGATTTATAAGAAAACAAATAATCAGCTAATGTAATTGCAGGTGGGGACACATGCTCAATAGAAAAGCAAAGTGGGAGCGTGGGAGAAGGCAGGACTGAGACAGGAGGCCCAGGATGGAGCCCAGGGCCTCACCCGTAGGATCAGGAGGCCTCTCTAGGGACTTTTGGATTTCAGAGCCCTTAGGGTGTCCACTCAAAGCATGCGGGGTGCAGTGTTATAACTTCTGAAGTGACAGCCCTGTGAAGACAGTGGTGGAGAAGCCAGCTGGAACCCAGGTCCCCCACTTGCCCCCTTCCTGCTCCCCTGCACACACCACAGGGCCTTTGCAGATGCTGCTTCCTCCATCAGGAATGAATCCATCCCAGATATTCACCTGGACTCCCCTCCCACCTCATTCAGATCTTTTCTGGAAGGCCCTGCCTAACCTAAAATAGCAACTTCTTCCCTCTTCCTTCCTTCCTCTTGAGCTCCTTAATCTGCTTCACATTTCTTTATAAGAAGCGCCATTATCTGAAATAATCTTGCTCATTTATTTACTTCATGGTCTATCCCTCCCACCATTAGCATGTAAGACCATAAGGGCAGGGATGGAGTGTCAATGGATATGTATCACCAGTCCCCACAGTGGTGAGAGCACATAGGAAGTGCTCAATAAATGTTTGTTGAATGAATAAATGACATCCTAACTTCTTAGCATGACACACAGTCTCTCCCTGATCTGGCCTCTGCCCACTTCTCCAGCCAGATGTCCTGTCCCTCTCTCCAAGAATACTCCAACCATACTGAACACTTATGGGCTGGGGAGGTGACCCAGTCATTGACAGGCCCCAAGTCTTCGCACAGAATGTGCTATTTGTCTGGAATGCCCTTCCCTACTTTGTCTGTCTGCGGACAGCTTGCTCTTATCTCCAGATTCAGCTTGAGCACTACATCCTGACAAAGCCTTCCCAGGCTCCCACAGACCAAGCTACCGCTCTCACTCCTTTGTCTGATACCTCCCGTACTCAAGCCTCTACACCTCTTATCTCACTTAGGTACTTGTCCATCTGCGTCCTCCTCTAGCCACTCAAGGGCAAGGCCAGGGTCTCCTTCATCTTGCATCTGCTGGAGCCAGCACAGAGCCTGGTACCCAGCATGTGCCCAGGGAATGTTGGTTGAGTAAGAGAAAGAATCAGCCAAATCTCCTGAGTTTTATTTTTCTTAATATTACTCTTAAAATTGCAAAAGTAATCCATGCTAATTAGTTTTTGTGCAAATACCCAAGTGTGCATATACAGGGAAAAGTAAAATTCTGAATTTTTTAGAACTCTCTTGAGCTGCTCCTGACCCCCAAGCACTTCCTCTCTAGTTTGGGAGAGCCCAGGCAGAGAGCCAGACGGTGCAGGGAAAGGAGACGGCCCAGGACCCTGACCATGGCCTAGCCGGGTCCCCCATGTGTGTACCAAGCGGAAGTGGGAGTGAAACCCCCTGGTGAGGAGGTTAAGGCTGACACAGCTGACTAGCTGACTCCTCTACTAGAAACTTGTGACACCTTCTGCTTCCCCTCCCCCCAGCCCAGGAAAAAAAAATGTGCCTATGATGCTTTCTTATCACTTTGGGGCTGCCCACATTAGAACTTCCTGGAGAAGTTGGTAACATTAGCATCAGGAAAATGGATTCGTTGATCATTCAGCCTTTCTATTTCTTCTTCTTCTCCTGTTTTTGGAAATAAACAGATTCTTTCTCAAGCTGGACCTTCACCATGGCCTTGGTGTTCCCCTTCTGCAGAAACCAAACGCAACCACTGAAAGCCCTCAGTGGCCAGGCCCACACGGCACTCCAAGGCAGCCTGTCCTTCTGGTAGACTCGGGCAAGCCAGCCAGCTTACAGCTCAAAAGTTGGCATCCCACACGGTTTTACTACAGAGAAACGATGCCCCGGTTGGCAGACATGAGTCTCTGGATGGCTCGAAAATCGTACTTCTCATTGTAAGTTGTGAGTTTTAGGTTTTTTTCACTCCTAAAAGAGCTCTAGGCATTGGCTCTCCAGAGTCTACTCCAAGTCCCTCTTACCACCTTCTCCACTGTCCCTGCCTCTGGCCCCCAAGGCTGACACTTTGCCAAGGTCTCCTGTCATTGGTTTGCTTGACCAAGTGTATCAGGTCCACGCCTCAATGTAAATCATAATTCACATTTGCCCGGTACCCTCAGGTTCACGGTTTGCTTTTGCATCAATTATCTGATTGAACCCTCTCCTCGTGGGGTGCAGAGACCCACGTTACAGGTGAGCAGACGGAGCAGCAAAAAAGGGAAAGCAATTCGCTCAAAATCGCACAGCTGGTTATGTAGCGCACTGAGACACAGACGTGCACAGTCCAACCCTGAGCCCGGCGCTTCTCCATCTACACAGTGGCACACCAGGGGAGATTATCTGCTTAATCTGAAATACAGAGAAGAAGCTCCCTGGGCTCAGACCTGGTTTGCAGAGACTTGGCTAAAGGCACCAAGAAGGTCGGAATCCTCAGTAAATACGGGAGCCAGGATGGTGCCTTGTGCAGGAAAATGGTGAAGAAGATTGAACTAAGCCAGCACAGGACAGCACTTTAAAATGGGAGAATGTTTGGAAATATTTTAATGTGAGTTAACCCAATACAACATTAATCAGAAAAAAAAAAAAATGTAACCAGTCAGCATTTAAAATTCCAGAGATTCCCCAAAACCATAAAACAGAACTGGTTTCCATTGTGCCTTCTGTGGCAAAACCAAAATGGAAAGACGAGCCTCGGGGATCCGGCACTGTGGTTCTTGCATGAAAACAGTGGCCGGCGGTGCCTGGCCCTGGGACATGGCTTCTGCCGTCACAGTGAAGTCTACCCAGCGGAGGCTGGAGGACCTGAAAATCCACTAGAAGCTCCACCACATTGCTAGCTTATCATAAATGGGTTGATCTATGTAACAATTTTATGTTCACATTTCCAGAACATAGAACTATAGAGAAGAATAAGAGAGGTGTTAGAGTTCGTCATTTTAATAAGCATCACAGGGTGGGCCAGGCACTGAAATGAGACTCAGCAGAATGGGGAGGATTACGTTATATCTGACCAAATATATGACTCGGGCCCGGCAGGGCTGATTCACTTAGATTCAGTAGCGCTACAGTCTACACGGCTTCTGGAATATTGTAGAGTCACGCTCGACTCCAACTGGTGGTGGGAGCTTGACATTCCAATGGCCCAGGACAAACAGCAGCCTTTCCACGCGTCAGGCTAGGACATACTCCTCACGAGCTATCACCTGCCTAACGGATCCCAACTCACGTGAGACATCGAGTCCCCTGGAAGGCATCATGTCACACAAAGGAATTTTGTAGCTAGGGACATCTCAGAATAACGGGGTATTGTTTCCCAGTGACCCTGGAGTCAGTCCTTATAGATACCACAAGTTTTCAATAAAATGGAGGCCCCAAAGTTCTCGCTGCTTTACCCTGGTCCATCTCTGGATTCTTCCCCGTCCCACTTTCCCAGGCAGGACCCTTGAACTGGCTCTTCACAAAAGATAACTTACAAATGGCCAATAAATATATGAGAAGGTGTTCAACTTCACAAGTCCTGTGGAAATGCATGTGAAACCACAATGGGATAGCACCACACACCAAACAGAAAGGCCGAGGTGAAAGAGGGGGGCAATGCCAAGTCTTGCCAAAGAGATGGTGCAGTTGGAACATTCCTACACTGCGGTACGACCATTGGAAAAACTGTTGGCATACATCTCATGACTCACTCCTAGGTATATGCCAACAGAAATGCTTACATGTGTTACCCAAAATACATGTACAAGAACGTCACAGTCGTTTCATTTCGAATAGCCTGACACTGGAAACAACTCAATGTCTATCAGCAATAGAATAGATAAATCAATTCTGGTATACTCAGACAATGGAATAGGGTAAGCCAATGAGAATATCAGATTGTCACTACACACAACACAAATGAATCTCACAAAGATGAGGCTGAGAGAAAGAAATTAAACACATCACAAAAAAAATACATGTAGAGTGCATATAGGTCTGCTTATATGAAGTTCAAAGGCAGGCAAAAGTAATGAATGGATGGTCAGCACGGAGTTACCTTTTGGGGAGGGGGCATTGAGGAGGCTTCTGGGATACTGACAATATCCTGTTTCTTAATCTGGGGGCTGGTTATCTGGAAGTTTTCAGGTCATGATAATTAATCAGACTATACGGTGATAATGTGCTTACTTTTCTTAATGTATGTAATACTTCACTGAAGGATTTTAAGACACCATTAGTTTAATAGGGATACAGGATAAATATAGGCTTCAATGGTGCTGGGTTAGAACGGTATAGACAATCTCATATTTTCACGTTGGCGGAGCAGGTTGATGACTACAGTCACGGATAGTTGAAAACAGCTGCAGATGGAGTAGCCTGGGTGCTACAAATAGGAAGAAATAGGAGTCTGAACAGGAGTCAAAAGCTAGAATGGATGGCAAGTAGCAGGACCGGCACGTGGTTGGCTGTTGGTCTGGACCACACCTGCACTTACAGATACGGATCCCTGCCACAGCACCCTCGTCCCACACAAAGGAAGCCTTTTTAATAGACCCTATGTGGCCATCTGCCAAGGGACAAGCAGACTCCCCGCTGGGCTGGGAGCCTGATGTGGGGCTCGATCCCAGGACCCTGGGATCATGACCTGAGCTGAAGGCAGACACTTACCCGACTGAACAACCCAGGCGCCCCTGTTGTGAATATTGAATGAGTTAAAACATGTAAAGTGCCATTTATTCATCTTCTATTCCTTTATCAATCCCATCTAATTTATTCATCTTCTATTCATTTATCAATCCCATCTAATATACTGCTTCTCAGACTGGGTCCCAAGGATACCCCAAAGGTTCACTGATGGAAGATTCTTGGAGGTCCACGAAATTTTTCTGATAAAGGAGGCCATAACTAACTCAAGTTTCAGAAATCCTGAGCAAGAGGCCCCAAACTTTGTTCTAAACATCAACAAGAGCCTCAAAGACATGTAAGACCGAGTCCCTTGAAATCCAGCTCACAATATCCTGTTGAATAAAAGAGCAAGTTGCAAAATAATACATATTATATGACCTCAGTCTTACTAAAATATATGCACGGACTTGAAACAAACTTGGATGGATAAATATCCAGGTGCATTCTCTCTAGATGATGGGTTGTGGGTGTGTCTTTATTATTTGCTTTTCTGATCTTTTCTGTGTTTTCTACATTTTCTACCACAAAGGTATATTACTTTGGAAATTTAGGAGAAAAATACATAAATGTTTATTATTTTAAAAAATCACTCCTAGCCAGAAGGCATAGAACAATCATATAGCTCCCAGCTGAACACACATACGCTCTCACAGAAAGGATAAAAAGACTTGAGCCTGTATCTTTATGTAACACCTCTCACAGCTTTTCTGTCCTCTATCGTATGCTAGTCCCTCGGTTTCTGGGAGAGGGAGTGTAGGACTATGAATTCTACACAGTGCCCAGCGGAGCGCTGCTCGCAGAGGACACCCACGTGCAAAATAACCAGCATCACCGTTACAGAATCGACAGCCGATGTGGGGGCATCCGGCCAAGCCAGCCCCGTAACAGGCACTTCACATGTTTTAACTCATTCAATATTCACAACAGGGGCGCCTGGGTTGTTCAGTTGGTTAAGTGTCTGATGCAGCTCAGGTCACGATCCCAGGGTCCTGGGATCAAGCCCAACGTCAGGCTCCCTGCCCAGTGGGGAGTCTGCTTGCCCCTCTCCCTCTGCTCTCCCCCCACCCGCTGCCTCTCAAATAAATTTTTTAAAAATCTAAAAAAAATATTCACAACCTTCTGCAGTGGGTAGCATGGTAATCCTCAATTTAGGATTTACTCCTAAATTAGGTGATTTACTCAAGGTCACTCCCCAGGCATTGTGTGGGAGAGGAGGGGTGGAACCGGTGGGGGGGAGTCTAGAACCCCCAGAGTTCTCACCCCTTCCCTTGACCACTGGTAGGAACAGGGGCTGCTGACATTTCTGAGCACTTTCTCCAAGAGCAAGGGGAGCTTCACGCTTTCCACCCGTTGGCTCACCTACTTCTCTGACACCCTCTGCAGGCCCAGCTGAAGGGTGAGGCTTCTCTGCCCCCAGTTTCCAGCTGAAGGAGCCAAGGATTCATGAGTTAGCCAAGGCCTCCCAGGAGGCCGGGGAGGCACCAGGCCTCACAGCCAGCCGGTCCAGGCCTGGAGCCCACCCTCACACCACGGGTCCACCCAACGTCTGCATGCTTTTGGATAAACACTTGTCCAGGTGGTGGGATCTCAAAAGCAAGGCCCGGGCTCACTATTTTTACCCACCATTTTATGGGAGGAGGGACGATGAGGCTCGTGTCTGTAAGTGGGGAAAGGGATGCAAGGGAGGGAGGGGTCTGAGATCTCTCTTTAGCTCAGTCTGAAATTAGCCTGAGACCAAAGACCTGTGACTTCTCACCCCTGTCACAGACCCCCTGAGGAGTTAAAGTGGGTCTTGCCAAGGGGTTGACATTTCCTCAGAAAGCAGGACAGAACATCCTAAGCGTGGGGGTTCGACACAGTAGTGCTGGGCCTCAGTGTCCACCGTTCACAGCAATGTGCTGTTAAGAAGGAAAGAGCTGGGAGCACTCAAAGTTGTTCAGATGAGGCTGGGGGTGCTGCGGGCCCCTCCCCAGGGGGTGACTCTGGGCAAGTCAGTTTACCTCTGGAGTCTGTGACTCTGCTGGGAAATGCTGACCACAGCGTTGCCTCGAGGCTTAAAGACGGTGTCCTCGGAGCACCATGACTGTCACCCAGGAGGCTGCCTGCCTGTTAAGGGCAACACGGTGTTAAAGGGATGCGGTCCCCAGTGCCACATGTGGTAGGTGTTAAGGACGAGGATGCTTGTGAAGAGGACGAGCAGGAGGGGCAAGAAAGGAAGGAGGGTGTTGATGTGGACATACTGCATCTCGCAGAAGTATGAGCTCAAAAGTCATGGAATAAAACAGAAATGAAGAATAGGGGCAGACACTTGGGTCTAAATGACAAGCCACAGGGGTGCCTGGGTGGCTCAGTCAGTTGAGCATCTGACTCTTGATTTTGGCTTGGGTCATGGTCTTGGGTCATGAAATCAAGCCCTGCATTGGGCTCCATGCTCAGTGAGGAGTCTGCTTGAGATTCTCTCTCTCTCTCTTTTCCCTCCCTCTACCCACAATCCACTCTCTTTTTCTCTCTCTCTCTCTCAAATAAATAAATCAATCTTTAAAAAATAAACAAATAAATGATGAGCCACGAACTACTCCATGGGATTTCTCACCTGAGGAGTCTTCACTCCCCATTACTGGGCCTCTCAGGATCTTCCACGGTTGGCCACCTCTCCTTCCTGAAGGCTCTACCTGGCTTCTTTGACACCTGTGTGCCCAGGCTTCCTCCTACCCCCCAGGTGCTCCTTCTTGGGTTCCTTTACAGGTCCATCCCTTTCGCAGAGTTCCCACATCTGGGAGGTCTATGGCCAGGTTCTACCAAGACCCTGTGCTTGTCTTACTCTCTGTTCTCTCCTTAGATCATCACTCCCAGGTCAATTTCTGAAGTTATATTCCACTTTTATTTTTCATTCTTCATTTTTAATTTTTTTTAAGTAAGCTCTGGACCCAACGTAGGGCTTGAACTCACGACCCCGACATCAAGAGTCGCATGCCCTACCACCTGAGCCAGCCAGGTGCCCCTATATTCCAATTTTAAACCACTCTTCTGAACACCCCCGATAGCCAACAACCACACTTGGATGTATCAAAGGCACCTCCAATACCATGTGTCCAAAGTCAAGCTAAAGATTATGCTTGGAAATAAAAACTACACACACCTCAATCACATATATTTTCAGGGACATCAGACAAGACAGAGATACCCTGAGACAAGGAGACAAGAACAGGATCTGGCAGAAGAAGGTGGGGGTGGAGGACGAAAATTATAATAATCAAGGAACAAGAAAGAGCTCTTGGAAATTAAAATATGCTAGAAAAAATTAAAATTAAAAGATTGGAAGACAAAGTTGAGGAAATCTTTCAGAAAATAAAGCCAAAAAGCAAGGAGATTTTTTTAAAAGAAAGAGAAAAAAGATTTTAAAAATAAGAAAATCAGTTCACACGAATTCCAGAAGAAGAGAATAGAGAAACATGAAGAGAAGAAAAAACAAATCAAGAAATCATAATTTTTTTTTTTTTTAAGTCTCAGAGCTGAAGGACACGGGTTGCAGTGGTGAGCGGGGGCCGTCTTATTCTGACTTGTGACAGCCACTTTTTAAATTTTCAGGAGATTTTCCAAGGTGTTCTAAACACAGCTACTAAGAAAAAAATGACATTATGTAAACTTACAATTAAATAAATTGTATTAGAAACAAATGTAAGGAACACTCAAAATGCCTTACTTCTCATCAGTTTGCAACATTTTACGAGTTACTATTATTCTCTGTGCTCTTAAGGTTGTTTACACCTGTTGCGTCTGCGAGGGACAACATCTTCGTTGTCTGACTTTGTCTTACTCTTGAACATAAACGGAAACATCAACCAACAACCGTTCCGGAAGTACACGTGTTCGTCGATGACATGAACACCCCCTTTGCTGAACTGGCTAATAAACGGGGATTTGCTCGTAATCTGATTTTGTCCAGTCGCACCTGGATTGCAGCTAACGGCCGGTTACAGCGTAAGAGGTCAGCAACAACAAGGAAAGCAGTCTTTGAGAATTGACTGGCCATATAGAATTTACAGCAAAGCCTACTGCATATTTTATTATTCTTTGTAAATGGTGGGCCTGGCTTTCCAGACAAAAGCCCCATTAAGATCCCAATAAATGAATGCAAGGAGTCCCACATGGAAACACATCAGTGAGATCTCAGAATACTGGGGAGGGGGAAGGGATGATGCTAAATGCATCCAGAGGAGAAAACAGACACAAAACCACAACCCAGGTCATCACGCAGGAAGCACGGATCACCGGCAACACAGACTGCTGGGAGGGGTAAGGGAGCAGCGCCTTCTAAACCCCGAGGGGAAACAGTTTCTAACCTGGAAACGTGCACCCAACCCAAGTGACAATGGATGTCACAGCAAAGACATTTTCAGAGACAAGATGTCTCAGAAAGTCTACTCTCATGTACCCTTCCTCAGGAAGCTTCTGGAAAATGTGCTCCCTCCAAACAGGGGGCGGGGGGTGTTGACTCAGAAAGAGGAGGGAAGGGATCCAGGAAGCAGAGGTGAAGGGGATCCTGGGGTGCTGATGGAGGGGGTGCAGGCTCCAGCCGCGACAGCTTCGGGCAGACCGGAGCAGGACAGAAGGCTCGGCTTGGTTTGCGTACATTTTTTGACAGTCATCTCCCATGCCAATTTTAAGACGCCTGATACTTGTGTTTGAAAAACCCTTGGGTTTGGTTCAATCAAAAGAAAGTGCATCTGAGTCTTGTTTTCTAGTCTGTCACTCGGGTGTTCCTCAGGCTTCCCAGAGACTTTTGTGAAGGCTGCAAAGTACCGAGGTGGGGGGCGGGGGTTGGCGTCACCAAGAAACTGGGGCAGGGGACACATGGCCAGGCAAGGCATTTAGTGAGCACTGACTGCATTTCTCTGGCCACTCAGCACCAAGGTAAGCACCAGGTGTTTGCAAAGCATCACGACCGCCTTATCCCACAAGTCACCCACGCCAGGACCAGCCAGATGCAACAGTCTTGAAACTGATAGTGTCACGAGGGGGACGGGGGGGGGGACACCGGCTGTGGAGGAAGGCGGCAGTGCCCCCGGCTGCTGGTTACTAATCCATGCCTTTACCGTGTCCACGCCCCTTCCCCCCGAGACTCCGCTTCAGAGGTGTGACTGTGAGTAGGGCGGCTTCTTCCTTCCCTCAGGCCTGTGCATGCAAATGAGCTCTTGCTCCTTGCAAATGGCCATGGGGGAGGCCACATTTCTACTCCAACCCTAACCACTGCCTTTCCACAAGTTTAGGGAGGACCTCCTTGGCAGCCCACAGCCCCTGTGGCATATTCTCTTGAATCCCCTCAGTGGAGAAAGACTGTCACCCTTGGAGAGTTTGGAGGGCATGCGCAGCCAGAACTGATGTCCAAAGTGATAGGAAATGGGAATATTTTCTTTGACCAGAAAGCAAACTTGAACCAAAGCAGCGAGGTGACGGTGATGATCTAGAGCTAGCCCCGCAAGCGAGGGGGTTTGCGGAGTGTGGGTCTGGGCCTGGGCCCCTGTGGTGCAGGACCACTGTCCCATTTCATAGACGAGGAAGATGAGGCTCAGAGGTTAAGGCCTCGTGGCTACTAAGTGGCAGAGTGTGGCCTGCGAGCTGGCTCCGTCTGCCCCCCAGAGCTGTCAGGACTGGGGAAGGGACTGACTGCTCCTCGAGGAGGCAGGCTTCGTGCAGGGTGGTGAGACAGAGGGCCTGGCGTGAGCGGGGGATGGAGGGGAGCTGGGTGACCCTGGGAGAACTGTGATGGGGAACAGCGACCAATACACACAGAGAAGCCTCAACACTTCTGTGCAAGGGTTTAAAAAGCCACAACCCGCTTTTTTTTTTTGCAGTGAGCCCAAATTAGCAAATTATTGTAAGAAGTTTCCATTTTCTTGCTTCTGAGAATTTCAGGGGGCCTTAGCGTGGCTATGTGGACAAGTGGTGGGCCGGGAGAGCCACTGCCAGGATGTGGATTTGCAAACCTTGGGAGTCCCCCAGGTGAATCCAAAACGGGCCCCATACACGGAGGGCAAGGAGAGACTGAAGAAAAAGTCAGGCCACTCCAGGCTGGTAGGTGGCCAGGGTCATAAAGCTGCAAGACCAGGAGATGCGCCCCCCCCCCGCCCCCGCCACCACCACTTCTGCCCGCCACATTCGTAAAACCATGTGGAGGCCTTAACGTGGTTCAGTTACATAGACCATCCAGATGGTCTCAACACCAAGGCTACCTCCTCGAAACAGCTCCGCCTGTGGGAACGCTGGGCAGAAGGTGCATTCCAAGGTCAGGGGAAGGGGGTGGGGAGCCTAGGACTGCCCGGGGCCAGCTCATGGGTCAACCGGAGGTCACATCCTCTTAATGACCTCTTCCAACACAGGAATAGCCAAAGAATGCCTTGAAATTAGATTTTATACTTGTAAAAAAAAAAAAAGATTTTACACTGGTTTTGTATATAACACGGTGCTGCTGAGGTCCTTGAAAATTTTGCTGGCAACCAATTAAATATTACCCTTCTCCCTGCAAACTTTTTGTACAGTGCATTGGCTTAGCAAATTTTTTTTTTTTTAAATAGACCAAAACTTCTCTACTTAAAATGAACAGGATCCGAATTAGTAAGATTGGAGCCAAAGGAGATGATCGTTGTGGCCAGCACTCACTGCGGACTCACACGGCCCAGACTCACACAGCCTGGCCAGGCCAGGGTGGAAAGAGCAAACCGGAGGGGTTGACAGCTTGAGAGGGAAAAGGGCACGTCAGCCAGGCCCCGAGGGCGTTCTCCTGGGTGCCTGGGCCTGGGCCCCCCCGGGAGGCCCTCAGTACTTGGGGACAGTCCCGTCTCCCATTCTAAGTAAAAGTTGAAAACTGCAGCTCGATCAACCTGCCCCCAAAACCACACGAAAGCTTGCCCGGTCATGAGTCCAAAGATGAAGACAGGGAGGACGGCATTTGCGGGGCCCGGGGTGATGTGGAAATATGGAAACCCCTTTCCAGAATCCCCAGGTGGCGACAGCAGGGTGACAGCCTGAACATACAGATGGATGGTCAGCGGCCGGACCGTATATAAAAGGGGGGCTCTGACCCACAGCCTGCAGCAGCCTGCCCAGGACACCAGCGCCTCAGCCACCACGCTCAGCCCAGGAAGCCAGCCTGGCAGCCGTCACTCCTGCAGGAAGTCACGCTGCTCTCTCTAGTGACAATCCGGGGGGCCGAACGATAACGCCTGTACCAACCCGCCCCAAGTGGCCAGGACTTGATCACTAACCAGCAGCTTCCTTAGTGTTTGCTCCCATTTCCGACTTGGCACCAACCAGAGAGTGCCCAACCTGCGCCCCGCACGGGTCCCAGAGGCTGCCCAGTTTCCAGGCTGCCCGCCTCCAGCTTCCCGGCCTGGACCCTACCCTCGGCTCTCCTACAAGGCTTCCCCACCCCTCCGTCACCTTCCAGTCTCTCTGCCAACACGCAAGTGACAGCGGCTGACCCCCTGCTCAGAGTAAACAGCCTTTGCTTGGGCTCACTTGGCTGGTCTTCATTTAGCCCCAACTAAGCCTGGCCCTTCAGCGCATGAGGCCCCAGGTCACACTCACCTGTCGCCCAGCCGAGCCTCACCGGAACTGCGCAAACAAGCCAACTACTGCCCTCTGCTGGATTTCCGACCATCCTCCCACCGGCGAGCCAAGAAGACCTCAGGGACCCCACCTCCGGACGGGGACCCTCCCACACAGTCTCCCCCTCTGGGATGTCCATCCCTGGCAGAGCACTGCCTGGTGACCTGGCGTAAGCCAGAAAGCCCATGCTGTGCCTGGGCTTCCTGGGTGGAGGCATTCCCACAGGGCACCCTCAGAAATGCATGTGGTCGTGGCCATGGCCGTGGCCGTGGCCGTGGCCGTGGGGAGCAGTCCCTCCTACCTTGGATGGCTCAGCTCTGTGGACCTGGCCCTGCGGGCTGGGAGCCTCAGGCGCTGGGCCCACTGGGGGCTCAAGTTAGACTTCTCAGGCACCAGGGGGCGCTGTGGCTTCCCAAACAGGACTGGGGGGCCAGATCCCCACCAGTTTCAGGGGCAGGGCTTCCCAGGGGGCACGGATCTTGAGTGAGTGGCATTGTTGAGCCAACCTGCAAATTTGTTCCTTTAACTTCCACTTCTCAAATGGAAGCTTCATTGTTACATGCCCCGCTCTGCCCACCCCCCAGGCTGTCTCACCCCATCAAACCCCGCTTTGCACGTCGGGTGAGTAAATTAAGGATCATGGGCGTGTGATGTTCTGAGCTACTTTGTCTAAAAACACAAGACGTCCCCAGTGTTTGCCTGACACTGCATTATCGCAGCTTCTAGCCTACAGTTAATGGCCCAAGTGTGTTTTTCTAGTTTGTTTCCTGGAGGCTCACTGTCTTCCTCGGGGTTCACAGCTGACCGTTCTGCTTTGAATGGCTTTCCCACGGCAAACTGCAAATCCGCCCTCTGCTCGGCCTATGTTTTCATTCTGAAGATCAATTCCCTGCCCCCGGCCCCCAAGCTCGCCTGCTCTCTGTTTTCTGTGGGCACCCTTACCCACTGCAAGTCTGCAGACCAACAAAATGCAACACAATCTTGATGAATTGGTCCCTACTGGGGAGAAAGCACGGCTCTCTCTCTGACACCTGGCCACACACATTCCAGAACCTCCTCAGGAGGCAAAGGAAGAGGACACGGTTGGCTAGTTGTGGGCAGTACCGCCTGGGCGGAAACCACCCTCCTCTTGGGGGTCAGGACTTGGGGTTCGTGTCCTGGCTCGGCCACATGCCACCCCTTGTCTGCAGGAGAAAAAGCATTGCTCCCCCTCGCGGCCTGTTTCCTCACAGAGCTGACAGCAATCCTGAATGAAGGAGCTCAGCCCGAGCAGAAGCCTGGTCGTCACCGGCCCACGAGGCACAGATATGATGGTGACCAGGCCACTGTGGGAAGACCGTGCTCAGGAGATGGCTGTGGGCAAGGCAGCTGGTGGGGAGTGTGTGTCTTGGAACAACACCGACCCCAGATGCGAGGGTCCTGCACCACACCGCCTGGCTTCGCACCCCTACCCCACCCCCTGCTGCCTGTGTCATCACCACGGACAGGTTGGAAAACTGCCCTCCGCCTCAGTTTCCCCATCTGTGGAACAGGGATGGTGTCAGTAAGAGCACTTGCCTTGCGGGAGGGACTGTGGCGGGGCGTCAGTGCCTTACTCACGAGCGGTGCTGGGCACGGCGCCCGGCTCCTACTAAGCCCTCAAACCTGGTTAGCAGTCGTTATCTGGGCTCCGATCGTCGGTTTTGCATCCTGGCTCTACCACCTACGAGTGCGATTGAGACACAGCGAAACCCTCTGAACTTATTTTCTTTTCTGTAAAGTAAGGATAGCAATGCCTTGGTCGCAGAGCTAATCGGAGGACTCTACGGGATCCCGCGGTCCTTCGCATGCTGTTCCTCCTCTGGGACAGGCGTCTGCGTAGGAGAACCTCGACAAGCCGCATGTAGACAAGGAGGAAGGGATGGGCGTCCGCGGGTGCAGGAAGAGACCCTCTGATCACGACCAGCCTCAGACCTGGCCCCAGAGCGCCTGCAGCCCCAAGCACTGGGGATTTTCACGTACAACCCGGCAGACCCACGGGTTCCCAGGGCCAGGTCTGCAGACCCAGAGCCAGCAGACCCTGACGTGCACCTTCACACGGCGGGGGGAAGGCGGATGGTTCAGTGTGAGCTCCTTCAGGGCCCCGTCTGGCCCTTGAGCCAGGACTCACTCGAGCCCACGGTCCTAAGCAGTCGCCATGCTCTGCCACCCAACTGTTTCCGCCAACAGCAGTGCACCGAGGACAGGATTAGGCGGGACGGCCACCCGAGCCACGGCCTCCCGGAGCCAGCGGGGGCAGCTGCGGCCTCTGACCTCACCTCGGCTACAGCCTTTAATGGACGGCCCAGATGGAAGAAGTACTAACCTGTGGCTGATCCGAGAATCACAAACACTCCCCACGCTCGCGTGTGGCTTCGTATCTTATGCTGCACCGTGTCCCCCTAAGCGTGGGGATGTGTTTCCAGCTCCTCTGGGGCAGTTGGCCTGGGGCTCGGGGGCCGGGCTGGGCCTCAGCCTGCCTAGGTTCGAAGCCCAGCCTCACCAGCCCCCAAGTGACCGTGAGTCGCTGACTCCCTCCAGGCCTTTGGAAGCACAGACAGCTTCCGGTTCTCCTCTGTCGCGCTCACTCCTATCCTCGCCACTCACGGGTGACCTCAGGTCCACGCCCTCCTACCTTCCCCACCATCACTGCTGTCACTGTTCGGTGACTGTCACGGCCTTCCCGAAACCCTGGCCACTCTGTTCCTGACCTACCTGGCTCCAGTGAGTCCCTCCTCCTTCCCGGGGGTGGGGGGGGACAGCCCCCAGCACCACAGTCACACTGCGGCAAACGCGGCGTTCCACCACCTCTGGAAGGGTCACTGCAAATGGCCCTCTCCAGCCACCCTCTCTCCCTGTGCTCCCACCGCTGATTCCAAAATTCCACAATTCTCCACCCTCCGAGCCACCGCCCTGTCACTGTGGTACCACCTTCCCAACCCCCTCGCCCCCTCTGCCTGGTCGTAATGGGCTGACAAAACCCCAACCCGGATTAAACCCAACGCCCCAGCGGGAGAAAATGATCCCGTGAAGTGGACATCACGTCTCCAGGGCGCCCTCGACATTCCCAGTTCCCCAGCAAGCGGGGGGGGAAGTCACTGGTCGTGGCTCTCTGCTGAGACCGTGACACCTAGTTCCCCGGGGGGAAATTGTACATACCGCCCGCCTGCGTCCCCACACGGCCATTAGGATGCAAGGGACATCGCGCTCCAGCCCAATGCCGAGCCCTCCCCTGGTCGCTGGGTCTCAGACTTTTTGCCTTCTTAAGGATTTCACTCTCACGCTTCCCCTTTTCTCAAGACATGGTCAGTTTCTCCCCCTTCAGCACGTCACTGCTGTGGATGTATAAATATGCCTTGTGTCATCGGTCTTTTTTAAAGCTCCCTGATGCCATTCATGCCCCCTCCTACTCTTGCAGCAAAATTCTTCATGCGTTGCCCCCGTGGGCAGCTCTGCTTCTCACCTCACCCCTGCCCCACACCCACACCCACTCCCACCGGGCTCCTGCCACCGCCACCCTGGGAAACCATGCCTGTCGGTGTCATGACTGATTTTTTTTAACTAAAAGTCATCTTTTAAATACATCATTTCTTAAGCTGACAAAAACAGAGGCCTTAAAAATTATGTGGAAGCTGAAGACGAGGGATTCTGATTTGGAAACCTAGGTGTAAGGTCACCAGTATTTGGGTGGAGGGGAAGCTCCCGGAAGATCAGTAATTGTCACTTTCAGTGGGTGCAGCCTGGACCAACCATGAGTTTTTATGGAGACGAATGTAATCTGTCAGTTTGCAATTTTGGGGGTACCACCCATTTGTGAACAAATTTAAAGCACTGTAATGTTGTTAAAATTTCAGGATAATTTCTTTCGGATCTCAAACCAGTGTCCACTTTGCTGTATGCTAGGATGTTTGGTAAGCTGATCATCCAATATTTCTTGAGCAACTACCACGTGCTAGGCACTATGGTAGGCACTGGGTATGGAGAGGTAAACAAATGGGCATGATCTCTGTCACAGGGTTTATAATCTAATTTAGGCAATAAAATAAGCACCAGATTAGGACATAACTGCAAATCGGGACATCTGGCATGACGGGGAAGGGGAGGAGACTCCTGAAATCTCAGTGGGCTTTTCCGAGGAAGACATTGGCTGAGGAATTGAATGTGAGGAGTAAGCCTGTGAAGTGTTAGGGAAAGGCATTCCTGGCAAACGGCATGTCCCAAAGTTCTGGGGCAGAAAGAATCTGGTTCCTCCAAGAAGAGGAAAGAAAGCCAGTATGAGCCAGAGGAAAGTCCTGAGATGGCTGCCAGGGAAGACTGAGGGGGCAACATGCTCACGGGACTGAAAGCTGCTCCAGATGCAACCACCAGTGACTCAAGTGTTCAGACATACTAGCCAATCCTCATCACTCTCTTCCTCCACTTCTTGGCAGCATTGGACATGACTGAAGGCTCCCCTGACCGGGTTTCCATTAAAGACGTCACCTGGGTCTCCTCCTCCTTCTGGGGACCACTCTTTCCACATCTCCTCCAATGGCTCCTCCCCCAGCAGGGAGACAATGAACTCTACATCCCACAGGACCCCACGGCCATGGTCTTCGCCCCTTCCATGTGCACTCTGTGACTCAGAGATCTTGACTTTACAGCCTAAGACAGCAAACCGTACCATATATATATTAAATTTTATCCTTCACACCTCTTCCTGCAAAAGGCGGGCAGGACACAGTGGTGCAAACTAAGTGGTGGAAGGAAAAAGGGGCAGCAACATGTTATCAATGTGAGAACATTTTCGCTGCATCATTTGACATGCTGACAGTCGTGGGTGCCAGTTTATAGTAGCTACTTGGGCTCCTAAATATCCAGTTCTACTGGGACGCCTGGGTGGCTTAGTCAGTTAAGCGTTTGCCTTCAGCTCAGGTCATGATCTCAGGGTCCTGGGATTGAGTCCTGCATCAGGCTCTCTGCTCAGCGGGGAGTCTGCTTCTCCCTCTGCCTCTCTCTCTGTGCTCCCTCTCTCTCAAATAAACGAAATCTTAAAAAAAAAAAAAAAAAAGGAAAATAAATACCCAGTTCTGCTATCTGAAAAGTGGAAAAAATACAAATTAAAATAATCATGGTCACTCTGCAACAGCAATCAGGAATACAGAACTAAATAAAATCAGTTCCTAAGGTCTCCAGCCTGGTTGGGAGGATATGGGAACAGTGGCAGTTGGAAGGGCAGGAGGCACGAATTACAAACTTGTCTCCTTGCTTTAACATTGAAAACATCTATGGAGCCAGTCCGCACAACGTCCCGCGGCCATGCCGCGGGGCGGACTGACCATCTCTACCGCAGCCACCACAGCGTCTGGGGGTGCTGTTTAGTCTGCACACCCCAGAGCGAGGGTGTCATTGATGAGTCGTAATTGCCGGTTAGCCAGCCTGCTTGGCCCACACAGACCCACTCGGCGTCTACCACCCGGTGGAACGTGGGCTTAAGGCTGAAATGTGGCCTTCTGGGATTGGGTTCTACACGCTGCAGTGCCCAGACGCAGGATAATTAGGCCCGCCGTTGTTTAAACAGATTTACAGAACTGTGAGCATGTTGCATGTAAAATTAATTACATCAGGGTCATTTGTAAGGAAAAAAATATATCCGTTTTCAATGCATCTAAGGGAGCAGCTTTTAATTAAAAAATGATAAACAACTAATTACTAAAAAATAGCTTCCATAGACTATAAAGGTTCTCAACTTCAGTGGGCATAAGATCAGGTGAGCTGGTTAAAAATGCAGGCCTGTGCCCTGTCTCCACATTCTGAGTGGTCTTGGGTGGCACCCATAAATTTGCATTATTAATCACCAGCCCAGGAAATTTTGATGTGATGGTGTGTGTTTCATGGAAGATCCTGTTCCAGTGAACCCAGAAAGTGAAAAACATTATCTATATATTAATAATTCATTTTCTTAGAACCAACCCTTTAATAATTGAGAATTTCTAAACTGAATATTCCTAAGACTTCATGTACTATTTCCTGCTCTAAAATAATCCTTACTCTCATACTCTAAGGTTTCTGTGACCTTGACTTAGTATAATCCTAAGTACCATCTCCCTCTGCTCAGTGAGAACTAAAAATGGTATGTTGGACAAATGTATATTCTAATAAATGCAATCAGTCTGTAATAATTGTCACAAATGCAAGAGGTACCAAAGAAACTGATCTGCCCTGGAGAACTCATGCAACCCACGATTTCAATCATAGCATTCTCTAGAAGTATTTAGCACATTTGCTTGCTGGATTTCCTCGAGAATTGCAAGTATTTAGATTAACTCAGACATCTATATCTATATCTATATCTATATCTATATATCTATATCTATATCTATATCTATATCTATATCTAAGAGGCCTTCCCTAGTTATGGGGTCATAAACCCAAGGTTATACTATAATAGTTTTCCTCACATTTATATTCAAATGCTCTAAATAAAGAAGATAAAATGTTTTAGCATTTTGCTAAGTGTAAAATTTTTTATTTTGGAAAATTCAAGAACAAAAGGAAAAAAAAAACAACCTACAAAGCCAGAGAATTAGCAAGACTATTATCACAATCCCATTAAGTCGGGCACCAAAAAAAAAAAAGGGGCTATTTAAATTCCTAAAATATCAACACATTTTATCCTGGAAAAGAGCAGCACAGAATTTTAATAAGTGCTGATCTTTATCAGGTGTCTCCTATGTGCCAACCACAAAGCTCTATGACACCCATTTAGTCCTCAAACCCTGAGACAGGTAGTTGATTATCTCCACTCTATGAAGGTCAGGGCCCAGAACTCCACGAACAGCCTGTGTATGCCAATGCCCAGCACCCAGGATCCCACATGCCCCACTTTCCTTGTCATTCACTCAATTCAAAACTCAAATTCAGCATCTGCTGCTAAATAAACCAGAAATGATAGTCTATAACGCTCAAATTATTTCTAAATATTAAAAGCAGAGTTTCTGACAGTGTGGAAATCATAGCCTACGTGTAAAAATATAATGATAAAACAGATTATCTGCACTACACTTATTAAAACTTAAAAAGGAATTCAGATATCAGTTCAAACTTCTCTACTTCGATATAATACAAATCCAGTTCCTAAATTATTTATCATATACATTAAAAACATTAATGAAGAAACTATCCTAAAATTAGGAATGATTCACAATTATTTAACTCAATGATAAGGGATAGCTAAGTACATCAGTGGAACTAGCACTGATGCCTGGTTCGAGATGATGGCAGAGTCTGGGAGTCTCGGTTTCAATTCATCCGTAGGCTGGAACTGCAGAAAGCAAGCGTGCACGTATCAAAAAATCTTTATAAATTTCATGCTGAAGTCACATAGGACAGATTACCGTCTAATAAAGAACTGGTGGCTCATTGTGAAATTGCAATTTATTCTAACAAGCTATAATGTCGCCTGAGAGATTACCTTTCTTGCTCACAAAAGCTAATTCAAGACATCTGCACAATGCCATGAAACTGACCAACCACCAAGAAGCATTTATGTAAATTACATATTAAGCGTGTTCGAGGCCTGCTATGTGCAAGGCCGCATGCAGGCACAGCCGGGCTCCTGAAGATCATAGTTCTAATCGCCAAGCTCATACACACAACAGTGGCTTCTTGTCAGTATTCCCTTCAAAACTGACACAGATCAGACCAACTGAGGTACCTGGAGTATCTAAAGCATGATGTACCTAAAATCCAAGTGCAACAGGTACTATTAAAGAAACAGACAAATGACACAGAATCCGGCAGTTACCCACTCATGTGGTTAAAGTATATTTTCCTGCCTAAAGATATTTAAAGCTTCAAAAAGTGATGCTTTCATTTATCGGTGAACTGATACTAGAATTCATATATAAAACGGAAACTCTTTGAGAGTCTCATGAGAATACTACTCAACTTTAGGAATGAGCACCAGGAAATCAACAGAAGCTCATGTGCACTAATGTTAAATTAGGCTTAGTTGATCCCACGTTTCTTGTGTTCATAAGGCATTGCACAGATAGCCACCATGTGTCTTTGACCGATTATAAACAGAGGAAAAAGACACATCTAAATGCTGCCAATTCAAAGGATTCAGAGCTCAAATCCAGTAACAAAATGAGATAATTATGTAGGTGTCAAGCAGTGTTTTTGCTGTTTAGATCATAAAGACAGTATCCATCTTCTGGCTTATTTAGCATCACAGTAAAGCAGTATAATTTTGAAAACATAATTTTGGAAAGCATTCTGGAGACTGAGAATCAACTAGAAAGGGGAAGATGGAAAAGGAGGAATAAATGTTATCTATGTTTTTAAAATATTAAAGCATCAAAACTTCCAGTGATGAATGACTATTTAAATGTAATTTCTTCTTGATATAGGAATGATTCCTGATACCTATCTTTTAACAGAAAAGACTGAAATTTTCCTCACATTCAATTTATGTTTTCTTTAAACATGAGTTCTGCACACAGTGTTAAAAAGAAATCTTGGCAAAAAAAAAAGTCTATTATAGTGACTCTACTACTAAGAAGCTGAAGCAGAATAAGGAAAAATAAAATGTATGGTTTATTTCTTTGTTATACAAAGAAAATTAAAAGTGGTCCAAAACATCTTCGTCCATATCCCATGTCCTCCCTGACATACCGAGAACATAAGGGCAAGCTAGATCAGGAGTCCAGCTCAGGGTCAAGTTTTTCCACCTTGATGACTACGTCCGGAGCTGCGACAGCAGCTCTGGCCTGCTGGTTCTCCGCCTCCGACTCCGACAGCACCTCTTCCTTTATCTTCACGGGCTTATTACTGGCTTCCTCCTCTTCATCCGAAGACTCATCAAGCTCCCATTCATCATCTATGTCCATTTCAAATACTCTTACATGACGGAGGTTTGAGCTTAACTGGAGAAGAAAAGGTCAAATAAAGACTCTCTAAATTAATGGCTGAACTAATGCATAATATATAAGAAATGAGAAGCTTGAAGAATGGTTTTGTATGAAAGTTATTTTCCCATCAATTTACAACAAAATCACTAAACTTAGCCTCACTTGCTGTAAGAGGATCTCTATATACAACAGTGACAATTTCATGATAATTAAAATCTAGGGGCGCTTAGTGGCTCAGTCGCAAGACCATGAGATACTTGATTTCAGGGTCACGAGTTCGAGCCCCATGTTGGGTGTCGAGACTACTTAAAAAATAAATAAATAAGTAACATCTAGAATTGTATTCCTCAGTCAGCTTTCTCAGAACGAGAAAGCTACATAGCTAAGACCACAACATGTTCGTAATCAATAAAGGCAATACACCACGAAATGTTTACACTTTCTGAAAGGACCTTATAGATCCAAAGTCACTTCCTCCTGTTACTCTCAGTCAGTAAACAATCTGTAAATACTTACCACACAGGACACTTTGCGAAAACCATTCCCAGCAACATACTGAGCCTTCATACTTTCCAGTAATCGCCAATGCTTCTCAAAATGCATGGTACGTGTGGGAATAGCACTGCACTGTTCATCTAGCCTGGAGAGGGGAAAAAGCAACCCCAGGATGAAAAGGCGATCTTCTCCCTGGTTACAAGGGGTAGTATTAGGATCCACCATGGGTTCGATTTCTACCAATATTCCCATTTCCAAAATAATTCTATCAGCCACTTTAAAAAGTATTTAAAAAGTATTTTCCTATATCCTAGGAAAATACTGCAATTCCAAATAGCCAGAATGGCATCTTACTAAGGTTTCTGATTCCAGCTCAAGGAAAGCAAACAGACACATTTTTTAAATTAGAGAAGGGTTAGAGTTAGCTGTGTACCTCCATGTGGCTACTGAGGTCCTAATTCTGGAAGGAAACCACTAGGAGCAAATCTAAAATAACTAATTCTGTCATTAACTGGGGTTAATGCTACCCTTAAAAATAGCACAGAAGCCCCATTCACCACTCCAAATAATTCCCCACCTTATTTGAGCAAATACTCTTGATTTATTTGTAAAGCAAAAGGGCAGAAGACCTGTTGAAGCCAGCATTTTTTTTAAAGAAAAGTACGTCTGCTCAGCTGACTTTCCTATCCCTAGTAAGCACTGTCTAGCATACCTGAGGAGCTAGAATGTACGATACACATTCAAAAGCATTTAACTGTTAGGTCAGCAAGACTTTCTTACTGATGAGTTAGTTACCTTGTGGAGTAGGCCCCAGTGAACTGATACTCTGCAGCATCCTCACCGTTATACACTGAAGACAACGGCAACTGGACCAGGAGTCTATCTCTCCCTTCGCGCCCCACAGTGTCTTTCAGAACTACTGTTACGGTCTCATCATCATAGAACTGTGCGTCTAAGCAGCTGTAGGCACTAGAAGTGAAGGACGTTCTGTTACATCACAGATGATCAGGACTACTGAGCAAGTACTGTGGTACCACGCAAAAAATTAATACAACAAAAACCAGGTGACATTCTATACTAGTACACTAA
Organism: Neomonachus schauinslandi; assembly: GCF_002201575.2. NCBI lineage: Eukaryota > Metazoa > Chordata > Mammalia > Carnivora > Phocidae > Neomonachus > Neomonachus schauinslandi. Next base: position 183,426,211 of record NC_058404.1, read on the forward strand.
AAATACATCATTAGTTTGTGCTAAAATCAGTTACCGATTGCAGTGATTATTCACAGATAGAACTAGGCCCTAAAAAGAGGTCATCATGAAAAAAGAAAAATCTGGGAGGGTGAGATTGGTCCAGTTCCAGAAAACTCCTGATACCAGTAGTCAGGCCTTAAGGCTGTGGAAATTCCACGAATGGCACCTTGTAGATATCTACTGCCTAAACAAACAGAGCTGACTAGACTGAGAAGTAAAAATAAGACTGACAGAGGAAAAGTCACAACAACTTCAAAGACATTCTCATAAAAATCTCCTTTTACGTAAGGAAAAGAGAGTGAGAAAAAAATTGGCCTGTGATGAGTGTCCACCCCACAGCCTCAGGGACAGCTCTGGTACTTTTACCCTTTTATATCCTAAGAACATCCCAGAGCAGGGAGAATGAGGCCACCTCATGTTAGTGTTGGTCATAACAAGAACTTCAGCCACATGCCCCCTGGAGCCACCTTGCTTTCATAACAGACAGAGGAGCTCAGAAGTATCAATCACGGGAAACCAGGGCTCTATAAACCCCTGAAGGGCAGTAAGGTTCTATTCAATTGTGAAGTCAATCAAAGTATAAACTATGTGAGCAATCCTGTGTCCTCTGCTGCAAGTTACAAAGGCCTCGTGGGCATAACATCATCACTGTACCTGAGTCTAACCACATTTCTGTACAGATCATTTGTACATGTGAACAATCTCATCCAAACAAGATTCAAGACTTACCTTCTTCTCACTTTTTCGGTTGTAGCATATGTGAAGCTCCCAAACTTAACAGCAATTAGACCGTTACTTACAGATCTTGAAGAAAGAAGGGGAGAAAAAAGAGACTGTGGAACAACCTGGATAGCCAATGATCGAAATGCTTGAAAGAACATGATTGTCAGTGTTAGTATATTCACCTAAACAGCCAAGTCCCAGACCCAAAATACCATTATGCTCATTCTGCAACACTGACAGCTAATTTAAACACCTGGATAGACAAACCTCCATCAAAATTACAACTTGCTTTAAAATCTCAGTCACTCAAGTAGCTAGATACCTTATAAAATTAAGGACAATTGGGACAACTAAATTACTTCTCTTTGGCCCCATCTTGGGTCTCAAAACATTTCCTTCAAATTCACATTAAGAACCATCTGAGAGACTAAAAACGAATACATTGAGAAACACGTATTCTGTATGTGATTTATTTTTTAGAACTTTTACTTCAGATTCTCAAAAGAAGTCTCTATAGGCAGGCCTCTTGTTTAATGAAAGGCATACCTAGCCGGAGGCAAAAATTCTTCCTATAAGGAACCCAAACTTGTAGCAGTTTTGAACTGCTACAAGTTCATGAGATATAATCCTGAGTGTTCCACTGTTGTATTTTTCCTAACGCTAAAGAAATCCTGCAAGTCACAGCTACACCTGTACAAAATTAATAATCTAGAATCAGAAGGGATCATATAGCTTCCTGATTTGGCATTATCCTCTTAATCATGTGAAAACTAAGACTAAGAACAGTTCAGCGACAAGCCTAAAGTCATAAGGTAGCTTAACTGAACCCCAAAATGTAGGGGAGGGAAACTGTATGTTTATTATTAAAAATAATACAATCTCATTCTCAAACTCAAACTTTAGATTAATACTTACTGGGAAATATCAGTATGTCTCCTTAAGATGCACATTTTATGAAGTGAATCTTCTAAAACAGTAAAAAGAAGATAATGTAGATTTGAGGTTTTATTATTCCACCTAAGGAAAAAAAATTAATGTCAAAACATGATATTCAGCTGTCACAGCAGAGAACAAAACTGTTTTTCTCGCATGAGATGGGGAGAAACACACACTTACAGGAAGGGAAATTTGAATAATCTGCGTGTACAGTCCTGACTAAAACAAAAGAAAAAAAGGTAAGAAAAAATTAAATTGGCCGCTGAATTTTACCACCCAAAAAGTAAACAGAATTACCTTCTAGCATCCCTATATAATGGAATACAGATTGCTTGATTCATCGATTTTCCAATGACATCCTAAATAAAATAGATTAAAACAATACCCCATTAAAGCATTTACATACACACAGGTACTCTACAGAAAGTCCCTGACCTTCACTGCTCAAGTCTAGTAAAAAACCATCCAGATCACCAAGCTTTCACATGAGAAACTTCAATGACAGTCCTAACAGCAAGGGAAAGAGACAGAAGAAACTCTGAAAAGGACACGGGAAAGAAGCGCAGACTAAGAACTCCCAGCCCATCTCCTTGTCTCAAGGCACGGACCTGCCCTCCTGCGGCAGTGAGCTAGACGCAAGACAGCTCTCTAGCCAAGACCGTTTACAAGAAGTTTGTTCTGGGAACAAATAAGATAATAAGGATGCCAACACTCTCAATAACCTTGTTATCTGTTTACCTTTTAGTTTATGTAAGAAACTAACAATAAGAGGAAATGTTAGGGTGAGCCCAACGAGCCTGCCATTTTTGTTAGCCAAAAGGTGAATAGCAGCATTTTCATACGGCTCACCTTAATAACTGTTATCGTTTACGTAAGTGAGCCCCATATTGTAGAGATTCTCACTCCTCCACAAAGGCAAGTATTTCTTTTTCAAACTTACTGCTGGTTTTTGCAAGCACAGATCAATAATGTTCTCCATCCGCCTTTTCACAAAATGCAATGATTTTCGAGGATAATATGGAAACAGCAAAGGACTTTCTGGTTTCAAACAAGAAAAGAAACAAAAACACAAAGCTATAATAAACCAAATGATTAGCAGAAAATAATCTCTTGTCCGAGGCAGCCCGCACCGCATCTCTGGCGGCAGCGATCTCCCTGGTCGCTTCATTATCCCTTCACACAACCTCACCACGCATGGCTGTGGCCTCCCGCCTTTCTTTCCTCATCCCCTGCTGCCGGCCCACTAAAACCCACCACACCCACTGCAGGCCGAGTCCTAGCAGCTCGATACTCTCTCTTCTATTTCCCCCACCCAAATCCGACAGTATGCTTCCGCTGGGTATAAGAAGGAAGGGGTGATTTGGGAACCACAAGACACAAAATAGAGTTCATTCTCTACTCTGCCACAGTGGTGTGACAACAGCAGTCCAGTAATGTTTTGGAAGAGTGTAATACTAAAAACAGAAACAAGAGACAAGACCCTAGTGCTGTGTAAATAAGCACTTTACTTTTCAAAAGGCTACTTTACCAGTAGAAAGTAATACATAATTCAGCGTTCACTGGTAGCGACTCCGCTAGATCCCTTTCTGTTATTCCTATTGCTCACAACAGCTGTAAAAGTAAGCACCGCGCTCTCCAACTTACAGATTAAAAAAAATGAGGCTCACGATGTTTGGGCAATTTGCCTGGTGTGAAAATGATGAAGAATCCACACCTGTGACTCCAACCCTCGGGCTCCCAGGCCTACCACCCTCTTCTCCTGAGCTCTGTAGGCTTCCCTCACTCGAGGCATCTCATATCCCAGCTATGTGGGCAAAATGGGTTTTAATCAGTTAACATTTTAAGCTCCCCACAGGTGACAGATGCTGTGGGAGCAGAGAAAGATATCTGGTCTTTGTCCCTGGTTCCTGGCACAGAGCTTCTAAAACCCTCAGAATTTCCTTAGTGATAAGGGTGACAGGAACATCTTTTGGTGTAAGGAGGCGACTCTGGGTGGATCCCTCGGTAGTTTCAGGATGAAGACTGATTGCCAGAAAGACTAAGCCCCAACAGAAGCCTGGACTTTTCAGCCCTCATCCCCCAACTTTCAGGGTGGGGAGAGGAGCTGGAGTTGAGTCCAATCACCAGTAATCGATGATTTAATCCATCGCACCCCATAAAGAACCCCTGAACAGAGAGCTTCCGGCTGCTGGGAGGGTGGCATGCCCAGAGCAGACGCGGAAGCTCTGAGCCCCTCTCCCCATACCCTGCCCTATGCATCTCTTCCACTTGGCTGTTCCGACTTGTATCTTTATAATAAAGCAGTAAACCATTTTAGCAAATTACCAACCTGAAAGGCGGGGAGGGGTTGTGAGGACAGAAATGTGGGCCACCCAGGGACCTGATCCTTAGGACTGAAGTCAGAAGCAGAGGCAGTCTTGTGGGACTGAGCCATGGAAGCTGTGGAGTCTGGGTAGTTAGCATCAGAACGCGATTGCAGGACACCCAATTGGTGTCAGAATTGGTCTGAGGAGGAAAAACCTCCCATTTTAGTGTCAGAAGTGTTCTGAGTAACGACAGCTCACATGCTAACATCCTGATTGCTCAGGAGCCATGAGCCAGGCACCAAGTGCTCTATCTACATTTACTGAATCTTCACAACAGCGTTTTGAGGGAGGCACTACTACTGTCCTCGTGTTACTGAGGAGAAAACTGGGGCACAGAGAGGTTAGACGGTCTGCTCTCAGCCACACTACGAGGAAGTCGTAGAGCAGGTTCCAACCCCCACGGCCCAGAGCACCAACTCTCACCCATCGTACAACACCGACGCTCCCTCAAGTACCCTGAGAAAGTACATGTAGCAGATAGCACGTGATTTTTTCAAAGTGCTAGAAAGAAGTTTCATGAAAGTTTTCTTAACGGTTCCATAATGATGGGGCATCTGGGTGGCACAGTCGGTGGGGCATCTGAGCCCTGGTTTCGGCTCAGGTCGTGATCTCAGGGTTGTGGGACTGAACTCTGCGTTGGGCTCCATGCTCAGCCCAGAATCTGCTCGGGATTCTCCCTCCCTCTCCCTTTGTCCCTCCCCACCACACTCTCTCTAATAAATAAATCAATCTTAAAAAAAAAACAAAACAGAAACAGTTCCATAATGAGAGTCTGTATTTCTTCACACTAGACTAAGAAACTGGAGAATTAATGAGTTTGTCCCAATTCACATACTAACAAAACCTTGAGCATTTAAGAGAGGGAGTTAATAATACGAAGTGTTATCTTGGTTAAATATGATGCCCCTAGCTAAGATTAGGCCTTCCTGTTCAGTCATAGAAGATGTGAGGAGAAAAGGGGTAGGGCCTATTTTTAGCCCATCCACGTTCCCAGGACCTAGCCCACTCCCAGACAGGGTTCAGGTGCCACCTCCTGGCACACTGCCATGAGCCTTCCTCAGGCTGGGGATGCATCCTGATTAAACAGCAATGGCTTTATTCTCCCTCCATTCAATAACTGACATTAATAGATCTCAAGCAATACACAATGTCCTGCTCTGAAAAAGAATTTGGACTTCTCACATTAAAACAAAAGAGCAGCAAGCCAAGTTCTGAGCTTCAGAGAATTCTCTCCTTCCCCCATCCATCCTCATTCATTCATTCATTCATTTATTTAGATAAACAGCAACCAGACAGAGTGGCAGAGGTTACCAGTGAGTCGAGTTAAAAACTCAGGCTTTGAGGTCAGCAGCACCCTAGTTCCACCAGGTACCAGCTTGTGTGATCTTGGGCCTTCTCTGACCTTCAGCCTCCTTGTTAGGAAATGGGGATAACAGGTGCCTACCCCCTAGGCTCCTGGGGGCATTACGGGAGGAACTACGTGCACAGGGCTATTACCCTAGGGACATAAGAAACTGACAGGCTGTGATCAGATTACTCTGTGAGAAAGCAAAGAAATACAGCTTCAAAAATATCTGCATCTAAAATAGTGAAGTTCTGATATATTTAGTGGTTGCTATTTTGTGTTGCATCCCGAGTAATGCTGGATCATTTTCCTATACCAACATTTCAAGATCCTAGAGAATGAAAGGCACAAATACACACAAACCTACAATCTCAGGAGAACAGTTAAGCATCACTATGCTTTTAGGAGTTAACAGACTGGAATCAGCCAGACTTCTCTCACTAGCAGGTTCTATAATTTTCTTCCCAATATCCTTTTTTTTTATAAGGTACAAAACAGACCATATAAGAATACCTGAGAATAAGCAATCTTACCCCATCGCAGTTAATTTCAGAATGTTTTCTATCATGGTAATGTCATATACTATTTGTTATTTTGCTATTTCTCTAATCAAAAACAATAGGCACAAATGATCTAAAGACCTGAAATAAATATTCAGTAATTGTCCAGCAACATCATAGTTAATATAGTGGTCTCAAAGCAAGTATAAAATGGCCAAAATCCACTAAGTTCATTAAATACCTTTAAGGTGGTTGCTATTTTGAAGAAAATCATACCACTGGTTTCCTTCTGTGTTAGGCGGTGACACAAGATCATCATCTTCATCTTTCAAGTACTAGAATTAACACCAAATCAAAATTTTAAGTGTTGTAAACAAAGAAGAAGGCTTCGCAGACTTTATAGTTAACATTATTCTATTTAAAAAGTGATTCTGTTTGGGCGCCTGGGTGGCTCAGTTGGTTAAGCGACTGCCTTCGGCTCAGGTCATGATCCTGGAGTCCCGGGATCGAGTCGCATCGGGCTCCCTGCTCGGCAGGGAGTCTGCTTCTCCCTCTGCCCCTCCCCCCTCTCATGTACTCGCTCTCTCTCATTCTCTCTCTCTCAAATAAATAAATAAAATCTTTAAAAAAAAAAAAAAGTGATTCTGTTTTACTGCCAAGTGCTCTGAAATTGCATTGCTCTTATTCCAAGTGAAGTGACCAAAATCCACTAAATGCCAAGCCACTTAGCAAGCTGCAAACTTCTGGAAGATCAGAATGCTACGGATGCAGAGACCACACACCGAGTTTAAATTTTGTGTTCCATTTTCACGAAGGACATTTTAATCTTTTATATGCGTGTGTACGTGTGTGTGTATGTGTGTGCGTTTGTTATAAATGAATTTTAAAAGTATCAACTGTCGGGGCGCCTGGGTGGCTCAGTTGGTTAAGCGACTGCCTTCGGCTCAGGTCATGATCCTGGAGTCCCTGGATCGAGTCCCGCATCGGGCTCCCTGCTCGGCAGGGAACCTGCTTCTCCCTCTGACCCTCCCCCCTCTCATGTGCTCTCTCTCTCGTTCTCTCTGTCTCAAATAAAAAAAAAAAAAAAGTATCAACTGTCAATCTACTCTAGGGCAACAGTCCTCAAAGTGTGGTCGACAGACCCCTGGGAGCCCCGAAGATGCTTTAAGGAATAATGCGGTCAATACTACTTTCATAATGTCAGAATGGTATTTGCCCTTTCAACTGTGTTGACGTCTGCACTGAGGGTCAAAAGCACAGGTGGGGAAAAGTGCTGGTACCGGGAGGCAAGGTGGTGGCCTCAAGCCATACTAGTGGGCATTGTATTCCTTTCTGCCACTTACTGACGGTTTCACTTACTATTTAATGAAGCTATTAAAATAATTAATTTTAGGGCGCCTGGGTGGCTCAGTTGGTTAAGCGACTGCCTTCGGCTCAGGTCATGATCCTGGAGTCCCTGGATCGAGTCCCGCATCGGGCTCCCTGCTCGGCAGGGAGTCTGCTTCTCCCTCTGACCCTCCCCCGTCTCATGCTCTCTCTCTCTATCTCATTCTCTCTCTCAAATAAATAAATAAAATCTTTAAAAAAAAATAAAAATAAAATAAAAATAAATAAATAAAATAATTAATTTTATTTCATCTCAACCCTGGAGTACAAATCTTTTTACTGTTCTCTGTGAGAGGATTGGGAAGTATACATAAAGCACTTTTGCAGATACCAAAGTACAATGGCGACCCTGAGGAAAAACATTTAAGAAATTGTTTGAGTTGTGGGTTAAGCCAGGCACTTTGTTGCTGTCAACGGAATTCCATTTTTATTTGAAAGAATGACTGGCAGATAAGCTATGATCATTTGTACGTGGGTATTTGGTAGACAGTTTCTTGAAAATAAAGCAAGCCTGTCATTTTAAGAAAAACAACCGGCAGTATTTGTTGCCAATGATAAAATTTAAACATTTAAGCAAAAATTAAAATTTTGGAAAATCTAAATCTGCCACTGTGTGCTTGACAGCCACAGTACTTAAAGATTTTCTGATGATATTGGTACGGATATTCATAAATGTGACTTTTGGATACTGCATGGAGAAACGTGTCAGCATTTGGAAGATCTGCATAACTCAGTGAACCAGTATTTTCCAAACGACCAATACATAGTATTACAAAATCATGCACGGGTAAAAGATCCATTCAAAGCACAAGACAGATGAATGGATTTTAATATATCAGAGTACGAAAAGCTCACTGATGCAATTTTAGATTCCACATTAAAGCCAACCTTTAAGACACTCTCTCTTATCAAGACTTGGTATAATATCAAAAAACATCCACATTATCTGAAAAAGCCATTACAATACTTCTCCCTTTCTAAAACCTACGTGAGGCCAGATTTTCTTTACATACATTGACCACAGAAACCCAACACAACCAACTAAAGAAGCAATCGGAAGCTGTTTTCTATTAAGCCAGACAGCAAAGAGATTTGCAAAACTACAAAACGATGCCACTCTTCACTAAGCTGTTTTATAAAACACAGTCATTTTTCATTAAAAATATTTATGTTAACATGTAATGGTTAAGTGGAATTATTGTTACTTTTAAATAATTTTGTATACTGTTTCATTTCTAATGCCTACTAACATCTACCACTGATAAATATAACCCACATTAGCAAAAACTCTTTGGCGTCTTCAATAATTATTAAGAATATAAGAGTTCTGAGACCAAAAGTCTAAAAACTGCTCCTTTTTGGTTACTTTACTAAAAGAACAGGGCTGCTGTGTAAGCTGTCACTGCATTATTTTCCAGAAACTTTGAATAATAAAGACTAACACTGCTAAAGTCTTAACATTAGTTTTTAATAATTTCTTTCTTTTTTTTTTAAGATTTTATTTATTTGAGTGAGAGAGAGAGACAGTGAGAGACGGAACACAAGCAGGGGGAGTGGGAGGGGGAGAAGCAGGCTTCCTTGCCGAGCAGGAAGCCTGATGCGGGGCTCGATCCCAGGACCCTGGGATCATGACCTGAGCCGAAGGCGGACGCTTAATGACTGAGCCACCCAGGCGCCCCAGTTTTTAATAATTTCTAAAAAAGAGTAATAACCAAGTTCAATCAAAAGCCCATACCTGACCAACTTTTTCAACATTAAAGTATTTTCCTTTTCGGTTATAAAGGTCTGGAGCCTAGAAAGAATAAACATAGTTTAACTCTTAAGTCAACTCACAAAAGAGAAAGAAAAAAATTCTTAAGCTTAACGAAAGCCTTTATTTTTGAAGAGAGCTGTTAGTGGCAGTTATCTTTTTCTTTTTGATTGTATGACACATATCCAAACAAAAGTTGAATTTATAAAGGCTCTAAAATAAGTATTGCCATTAATTAGTTCAATAGTTTAAAAAGTACAACTGCTAAAAATGTCAATTAAATTAGATTAAATGTGATTACTTCTCACCATTACCCAGGTTTATTGCAATTCTTAAAAAACAAACAAACAAACAACAACATTATATAAATACCAATTTCCTACCTCATTGAAATGTTCAGTAAGAAATTCGGCAACAAATGTGATATCTTTTTGAGTCATCTATCAAAACCAAAAAGGAAAAGAAAAACAAATCAAGACAAAAGAAAGCTTCCCAATACATCTTATATTTTTATAATAATAAATGTGACCTTTTTTTTTACTATCTACTAAAAGCCATGATACAAGAGGCAACATTGCTTCAAAGAAACATCAACAGAAATCCAAAAGATTACGCAACTGTGAAAATATGAAATCTTGAGGCTCTGACAAGCATGTAATTAAACATTTTAAACCCATTTTCCAATCAGCTAATCTAATAGCTACAGAATTCCTTATGGCCTAAAGTTGTTTATTATTTTAGGCCTTATGTTAAGACTGTGTGTGCAGGGTCCCTGCTCTGGAAGAGGAGACTGTACGTCCAGAGAAGTCACCTTGACTTGAGTGAAGACCTACAACTCAACAGTGATGCTCACACAGAAATCAGGTGGGAATGTTGCCCTAGTCTGAACGTTCTTACTTAAAGGAAAGTCCACGGCCACCTGTCACAATCCTTGTAGTCAGAAAAACTGTTTACCAGACATCAGCACTGGGACTAATATCTAAAGTACCAGATTTCCAAGGAAATAAAAATGCATTCAAAACTTAAGGAAGGTAAAGAATACAAGTACCCTACATAATGCAGGTTACAAAATCTTACATAAACATGAAAATTATAAAATTAGATAGCCATGGTAAAGGTATTTTGTGATGAAAAACAAATTTCTTAAAGGAAAAAAAAAGGCTTACTAAGCTGTATTTAGCATCCACAGCCTGACATCTTGTAAACTAGCAATGGTGTAAGAACACCGAGACGAGCAGCCACGCTGAGCTCAGCGAGAGCTGCAGTAACGTGCTGGAAAACGTACTACCACATACTACCTTATTCAGCTCCGGAAGCACATGGTCCTCCGTCATTCTCAACATTGCTGGCAACAGAAATCAAAAAACTGGCTTTAAAGGAAAGCTACAAATGTTAATTTTAATACAGATACATTTCAAAGACTAAATATGTTCCACTGGACTAAATCTTCAATATTCAACCAAAGAAATCTTTTCACCAAGGAAAACATTTTCCTTCTAAACACTAAAACATGAAGACTTTAAATTTTATTTGTATTTTCAGGTTTAAAATGGCCAGTCTAACGATCCTACTAAACTATTTTTTATTTTCTCCTTCAACTCAACCCGTTGCCACTCTGGACAGACCGATGTGACGGCTGCTTTGTACGAAGGCGATGTGTGCAGATTGGATTCTTTCCTCTCTTAACACATGGCGTTTCTTCTCCTAAAATCTGCAAGCAATTCATTCCTCCAAAAGCCTTAGAATACCAAACAAACTTGTTTCTCTCCCCTGGGTCTTTTGCTACACAAAGATATTTGCACTAAGACTTCTGTGTATATACATACACTTATATATACATATGTTTACAGACTCTTTAATATTCATTTTGTACTTTCTGAGGGTTGTGTTTTTATATTATGTTCACCTAAGTCAAGAGGAACGCTGCACGTGTTTCTGCACAGTGTTTGAATATCCTTCTTAATTGCATTCAGTCAGGAATAAGCATGCTGGATGTGATTCTGCAAACACAGATTATTTTAGAAACTCTTCTTAATTAGTTCAAACTTCTAAATTATCTGAAAAGCAAGCCATGATCTAGTCCACTCATTCAGTCATCTGTCCAAAAATTACTCACTGAGCATACTATAGGTGCTGGGGATACAATGGTATAAAAGAAGTTCCTGCCTTCATAGAGGCTCCATTTTCCAAAGGAGCAAACCAAGGCTGCACAGCTAACGAGTGGCAGAGCTGGGATTATAATGAGGTCTCTGGTTCTCCGATCCAGCATGCTTTCTGCAATGCCCTGCTCTAATGATAAGGACTGAGCAGTAATTCATTTCTCTTCTAATCAGACTTCTCATTAGAGTTAGGACATGCAATAAGAATATAAACTGCCTCAACTACTCCAGTAATTACAAGTAAAACCAATCCTCTTCTGTAAAAGAAAATTATTTCGAAGACCTCATTCAGTTTTAATACTGTAATTTATTCTAACCAGCATCTCTGATATTAAACAGGCTGGCCTGATAAACACTCTGGCTCCCCATTCTGGCTAGCATTGGTACGGTTTTGAGAAAAAAAATGAAGAATTTTAAATGCCAACATCTGCGGATCCCATTCTTTTTTTTATCACAAGCAATTACATTAGGCTGACAAATACAAAGTCTGTTTATAAGATATCGGAATTGAAGATTTGGGCATTTGTTTAAAAGATATGAGCACATTACAGATAATTTAACTTCTATTTTATTTACTCTTTAGAATTTTAACAAACGTGGGATAAATCCCATTTAAAACTAAATTTTGCCTGTGTTGGAAGGGAATGTATGCTGGATTATTTCAAAGATATTAAGGGGGGGGGAGTCACAAAAATAGTACAAATGGACCTCCGTAAAATATGCACATGCTGTAGAGTAAGCATTAAAACACTATCAAGTCAATAAATCCTGGTTAACTACCTACAAATGAAAAGACACTGTGGAGACACAAAGAAAGGCAACGAGTGGTCTGCATTCTAGTTAGCTAGGGCACTAGTGTCTGATGGAAAGGATGCTAGAAACTTCTTGTTCAGTGCTGTTCAATGTGGCACTGACAGTGTGTGGCCACAGAGTACTTCAAATGTGCATAGCGTGACTAAAGAACTAAACATGGAACTTACATAATTTCAACTAATTTATTTATTTTAAAGATTTTATTTATTTATTATTTGAAAGAGAGAGAGAGAGTGCACAAGCGGTGGAGAGGGAGAAGCAGGCTCTCCACTGAGCAGAGAGCCTGACACAGGGCTCCATCCCAGGACCCTGGGATCATGACCTGAGCTGAAGGCAGCTGCTTAACCAACTGAGCCAACCAGGTGCCCTATAATTTCAAATAATTTGAAGAGCCACAGGTGGCTACTGGCTACCCTAACGGATGGCATACATCTAGAAACAGAAGATCAAGAAACAGAACAGAAAATAAGCTACTCAAGAGCAGAGGCCAGATCTTTGTCTTCCCCCCTCTCATTTTAAAAAAACTAACACCTACCAGTGCTTAATACATAGCAGAGATTCAAAAGTGTTATTTTAACCTAAGGAGAAGTTACAAGGTTAAAAAAAAAATGTTAACCATCAGCAGTGAGTGACAGGGACAATCGGTGCTACAAGTGACGTCTGGGGGGGGGCCTGGGCCTGGTGGTGCAGGAGGAGGAAGGCGGGCCACGCGTAGAAACCGCTGACACCCGTGAGGGGTACAGGAGGGGTCATTTACACCATTCGCTCTACTCGTACGGCTACTTGAAATTTTACCAGAATAACTGAAATATTCTAAATTGATACTCCCACAGTTTTTAAAGAAGTGTTAAGGTAACAAGAATGCTTTATTCAATTAACTTACCCACATAAAGCCAGCGAAAAAACGCTTTGAAGTTTTTCATACTACTATCTATAACTCTGAAAAGATAAAAGAAATCAGCAAAAAAACGCCTTGAGGTTTTTCATACTACTATCCATAACGCTGAAAATATAAAACTAAAAGAAATCAGAAATCAAATGATGATGTGTGGTTCATGTATCATCGTTCAATTGTTGTGGGATATAATACTCCTTACCATTCTCTTTTATCCTATCTGGAGGACATTTAAACCTTTGATTTTACAAATCAAACACATACCTAAAAATAAAGCTTCAGAAGAGCAAATCCTGGTTCTTTTCAAAAATAAAGCAAATGACTCAGATTCTAACTGGTTGTAACAGCCTTGCCACAAACTGTGTAATAGCCTTTCCCAGCACTCAGTAAAGTATGAAATCCTTTTCCAACTTTGCAAATAAAAGAAGTTAGGGAAAAAAACGTTTTCAGCATTATTCTCAGTTAAAAAAATACTCACTGGTAAGAAAAAACATCAACGCCAACAGAAAGTCATGATTATAAATTTGTACTATGTCACTGCCTCTGGTATCAGTGGACATTATTTTTGGAAGTTGATTTTTGATGCTTACAGTAACTGATCTCAAAAACTGAACTTCCTTGAGCTTTACAGAAATGGACCCCCCAAATTTAAGTATAAGTATTATAAGTGGAAGTCATGTTCATTTTGATGAAACTGTCTCTAATATGGACAGGGGTATCACTGCTTAAAAAATCTCTTTAAGCTCACATTTACAAGATAATTACTCTAAGCAAGTAATACCTGCACTTTTCTTTCCTAAATCTCAAAGCCCTTTCCAAGCAAGAAGCTTGGAGAGGTGGGTCAGTATCATTAAGCTAGCTCTCTAGAGTAAAACACTTGACATAAAAAGACTGCGACATTTCTGATGTTACCAAGCAACATAATCAAAACTCTCTTATGGCAAAAATGGAAAAAGGGAAGAAAAGTTCCTTTCTGTCTTTCCCAATCAATACTCTGACCCCCTCCCCACACCCAGCAGGCAGTCCCTGCTCTGCTACAGGTGAACATCAAAATTCTCACTGCCTCAATTTCTTTGTCTATAATCTAAAATAATAATTCTATATTCAACTTACTTCCAGCGAGCCAGAAGTTAAATAAACTACCTTGCATTCATATTGAAAAGTGATCACAAAAAGCTTAATATTTTATATTTACTCTCTGCAAATACGGTGAACCAAAAAATAATTCAACATAGGGGAAAAGCAATGTCATCTCTCCTCTCATTTTGTCTTCTGAACACAAGTGTGTCTCCAACCTCTACCTTCTAAAACTCCATTAAAATGATAATGGAGCGGTGGGGAGGGGTGTGTTATAAACTCACAAAAACAAAAAGGACGGTAGAAAAGAAATTAATTTCAGAAATGTCAGAAAGGACACGAGGCTGACGAAGCTCAACAGAGGCAGCCGCACGCAGGACACGGAGAGGACATCCAGCAAGGAGACTTCCGGCCTGCGACATCCCAGGGACACTCAACCTTGGGAACATCAGGCTCGATGACACGCGGGGCTGGACACAGGAGGACAAACTGAAATACAGAGCAGTCAGTATGTCCTTTCCCCCAAAACGTGAACGCCTACGGGTTTATCTCCCAAATGAAAACGAACGAACGGGGTTCTCCCAAGAAAGCACGTAAACTGGGAAGAACCGAGGGAGCTCCGTGCGGGCGCTGGTGGCCCATGGCACAGCTCTGCACGTCCCGGGCAGGGCACCGAAGCCGGCTTTCTGCTGCCCCAGTCCGCACAGATTCCAAGCAACTTCAAATCACCTCATGAATAAACATGAGTAAACACCGGAGCAGCAGGTACTGGAAGAGAGCTTGCAACAAGACACCAAGACAGACAGAAAAGTGACCCAGGAACGGGAGATCATTCAGGGAATGGCAGGCTTTTAAAAATATCTAATTAATGTCCTCAGAGATTTGAGAAGATGTCTTCTACAAAGCAAGAGCACAGCTTTGAAAAATGATTAAAGAAGTAAGAAAACACATTTGGAAACTGAAAGACTAGGGCTGCCGCGATAAAGAATTCAAGGCAAAGGTTCCGGTAACGGTCACGTCCTCCACCTCACCTGACTACCGATTCCAAAGCTGACAGCCTAGACCCCAGCACTGCCAACGTGAACCCTCTGACTTTTTTTTTTTTTAAATATTTTATTTATTTGACAGAGGGAGACACAGCGAGAGAGGGAACACAAGCAGGGGGAGTGGGAGAGGGAGAAGCAGGCTTCCCGCCGAGCAGGGAGCCCAATGTGGGGCTCGATGTGGGGCTCGATCCCAGGACCCCAGGATCACCACCTGAGCGGAAGGCAGATGCTTAACCACCTGAGCCACCAAGGCGCCCCCTCTCTG
Source organism: Neomonachus schauinslandi (assembly GCF_002201575.2). Lineage (NCBI taxonomy): Eukaryota > Metazoa > Chordata > Mammalia > Carnivora > Phocidae > Neomonachus > Neomonachus schauinslandi. The sequence continues at coordinate 183,441,493 of NC_058404.1, forward strand.
ACTCTCAATGTCAAGCATGCCACTCACCAACAACCACCTCTCTTCCCAGGGACCTCTCTCCAGCACCTCAGCTTTCGTCTCCCCAAGACTACTGCCCACTGGTTCCCCACCTCTCCTCCCTGTCTCCCACTCACACCATGTCCCCACTTCCCCCCCAAACCAGCTCAAATTCCAGGTTCATTTGAATCATACCCTCGCTTTAATTCCCTCAACCCACTCTGGCTTCACTTTGGTCATGAAGCCTAGCAAATCTAAGTGCTCATCTGCTCTGTGCCCCGGCACAGCTGGCTGGCCCCGACTGGAGAAAAGCCAGCAGCCACGCTGACCGGGGTCACTTCTACTCTCACAAGGGCTCCCCAACTGGCCCTCAGCACCAGCAGCATCTGCCTATTTCGCCCGTTCTTTCTCCCACTGCCTGAGACAACCGGCTCACAGCTTTTCCTTTATTCTTAAACCACCTCCCACCCTTAACCTCCAGCTGACATAACATTGCCTCATCTCATTAAGATGGTAAGAACAGTTGGAAGTGAACGTCTGCAAGCCCCCATGGGCCCGGATACTAGCGTCTGTGACCCTTTCCGCAGCCTTCTCTCCCGCAATTGTGGATACACGATCTTTCCAGCCCATTCCCCAATGCCCCACATTGCTATCCCCTCCCGCACTTTTACTCCAGCAATCCTCTCCTCCCTCCACCATCAATCGTTCCCCTTCCAGAACACCCCATCATATATAAATATGCTCTAACTGCTCCTATCGTAAGAAGATTAAAAAAAACCAACAACTGTTTGCAACTACAATAAAACTGCTCAAGAGACAACATCTGCTGTTTCTTTGCATCTGCTCTCATTCTGTATCCCAACAGCTCCACGACTCCATGACGTGGCTCCGATCAAGGTCACCAATAATCGATTCTAGTAATACTCTGATTATCTGTTCTATTCTTGGTCTTCATCTTACTTGACTTAGCAGCATCTGACAACCGATCCCTCATTCCTTCTTACCACGCTTCCGTCCCTCGGCCTACAGGACACCCACTCTCCTAGTCTTTCTGCCTCTCTAGCTTCCTCTGCTAGCTCCCCATCAGCCCCATTTCTAAATGTTGGAATGTCCATCTCTGGAGTCTTTAAATCTGTCCTCTTCTCTAAGCACACTCACTACTACCTCATCCAGTCTTATGGCCCAAAATAACATCAATGTGTTGATGGCTCCCAAACTGACATGTCCAGCCTGGACCCCTCCCTTGAATACTAGCCTCATATGATCAACAATGTCTTGGACAGTTCCATGAGGCTATCTAACAGACATTTCAGATTTAATATAGCTGACACACTGACCAGGTCATCAAAATTCACATCACTAAGGAAGCGCAGACACAGACATCATTTGCTTGCCTCCGGATGTGACACCTTGAGAAGGACACTCCTCCAGTTATGTAGTATTCTGGCCAGGGATATATAACCTGAATCTAATCATAAAAATACCAGATAAACCCATATTGAGGAACATAAAATACACATATACAGTTTATATAGTCTCTCCCAAGTCTTCTCCATTTCCGTAAATGTCAATCCTACTCTTCCAGGTGCTCAGGACCTAAACTAATAATTACCCATGACTCCTATATTTTACCATCCACACACAATCATTCAGCAAATCCTGTTATTTCTACTTTGAAAACACACCCAGATTCCGACCTCTTTGGATTCTAACCACCATTTCTCTCTTGGCTTCTGTCGTTGCCCTCTTTTAATTTATTCTCAAAACTAAGCAAATAACAAAAGGATCTTTTATTTATTTATTTATTTATTTATTTTTTTTAAGATTTTATTTATTTGAGAGAGAGAGAATGAGAGAGAGAGAGAGCACACATGAGAGAGGGGAGGGTCAGAGGGAGAAGCAGACTCCCTGCTGAGCAGGGAGCTCAATGTGGGACTCGACCCCGGGACTCCAGGATCATGACCTGAGCCGAAGGCAGTCGCTTAACCAACTGAGCCACCCAGGCATCCCAACAAAAGGATCTTTTAAAAACCTAAGTCATATCCTTTCACTCCATGACCTTAACTGCTTCTTCTTATATCCAAAGTAAAAGCCAAAGTCCTTCCAACTGCCTACAGACTCTATACAACGTGGCCCATCCTCCTCTCTCAACTCATCCTCTATCTCTCACCCTCTGTTGCTCAACTCACTTCAGCAGTGGCTCTCGAGGCATGCTCCAAACTCAGCGCCTTCACACTTGCTGTCTCTTTTACCAAATATCAATGACTCACTTCTTACAACATCATCATCTCAGCGAGGCCTGCCCTATGTGAAATCGCATCCCTTAGGTCCCCCTTCCCTGCTTGGTTTTTCTCACCACTACTCACACTATCTGCCTTGCTATATATTTTAATCATTCATTTCTTTATTGTCTATCTCACCACATTAAAATATAAGATCCATAAAGATTTTACCAGTTTCGTTCACTGCTGTATCCTCAGCATCTAGAATAATGTTTAAAATATAGTTAAGTACTCAATAAATGTCTACGATGAATGACAATGTTGGGTAAATAAGTCAAGAAAATTTCTCAGGAAATAGCAAAGACACAAATATGAGAAATATGTGAGGAAAAACAGAAGACACAGATCAGTTCACCGCCTAATATCTGACCAACCAAGTTTCTAGAACAAAAATCTAATTAAAAAAAAAAAGAAAAGGAGATTACCAAAATAATAACAGAATTCAGGTTCAAATGGTATTTTCTTATTATCAGCGTAATGAAAAGACCCATATCTAAAAACACTACTGTGAAATTTCAACATATCAAGGATAAAGAATGAAGCTTTGAGAGATGAGAAACCAAAAAACCTCCATAGAGGGATGAGAATCAGAAGCACCAGACCTTCCATCAGCCACAAAAAGGCCAGCATACGATGAAGCAATACTTTCAAACTTCTCTGAGAAAATGACTTCCCCTTCATCATCCTATACCCATTGGACACCATCAATAAAGTGTGAAAGTAGGAGAAAAGACACACAGTTTATCGTCTCGTAGCTACTTCCTGAGTAAGTCACTGGAGGATGTTTCCCAACAAAGTGATTAAAGGAAGCATGAAGCAAAGGAGATCATGAAGTCCGGATCTAAGAGAAAGCACCCAAGTGCCTGCCTGAGGGCTTCCGGGGCGGTGGGGGGAGGCCAGAGGAGGAGCCATCAGGGACTGAGGGGGCCCCAGGGCGTGATCCTGCCCTGCAGACAGGGGGAGAATCTAAGGATGTGATAAAGGCAGAAAGAAGAAAACAAAGTCTAGGAAAAACAAACACAGAGAAGAAGAATTTCTAAAACTGGATAAGTAAAAGACATGCAGTACAGTTACACAACTTAGAAGTATGGAGGTAAGCTGCAGAAGAACTACAAACAGAAACAGTTACAGGAGTTAAAAGGATTCCCCGTGGAGAGGGGACTGGAGTGAGGATGGGGGCGGTGGGGGAGAGTATAATACCGCTTTAACTGATGAGACGGCTGTGTTATTGCTTGTTTTAATCACGAAAAGGTAATAACTTTGATAAAAGCATATAAAACCCATTTTAAGAAAATCATGACAATTTGCTGGGTTCTTGCTTATAAGGATAAAATATTCTCAGGTCAATGATTCCAGGTATCCCCAATACTTACTGAAGAAGTTCATTTGCCTTGAGTATGAAAGAACCCACAGCGGTAATAGCATCTGAAGAGAAATAAATAAACATCATTTTTCTAGTAAGTAAAGTGTGTTTAATGTATTCTATTGAAAAATTAAATTGCTACCTTCAATTCCTGCAGCATCTAGTCCAAGAGGTTCATATTTTTGCTTCCACGAAGCCATTCCTTTCAGTTCACTCAAATGGTACAATAAAGACTCGGAGCCACTATCAAAACAGCAGAAGTAAGTTACTATCATTACCATCATCAAGGTGGCAGACAGCTACTTCCTCACCTAAATATTTCCAAATTTTCAGAAATAAAAAACGAAAGTAACTTCAATTTTCTTTCTATGAGAAATGATCATTTCTCAAAATTTTCTCTAAAAGCCGTAACAGAACCATTTGGCCATCCGGACAACTGAGATGAATACATGACCGTAAGATTTAATCTTACAAGATCACATTATGTTCTACAGTTAGCCCTGGCACTTTGAAGACAGTCATATGGTCATCTTATTTACCCAAAAGCTATGTATTTAGCATTCAACAAACATGTATTAAGCTCTAGCTTTAAGTCAGCACTGTGCTACATACTGCGGACACAACAGTGAACAAAGCGAAAGGATCCTTACGGCACTGACAGTCTCATCGTGGGGGAGGACACTCATAAGCACATCAGACAGTATATCATTCCAACTATCATAAATGCCTAGAGGGAAATGCACACGAGTGCAGGTCTAATTCAATAACCTGACCTAATCCGGGGAATTGGGGAAGGCCTCTCGGAACAAGTAAGATTTTAGCTAAGGGGTTCAAGTAAAGAGCAAGGTGGGAGTGTTCCAGAAGGCAAGACGGATGCACAAAAGCCCTGAGTAGGAAGAAAAAAATGTCAAGTCTGGTAAGCCCACCAGTGCGCATGAAGCAGAGAGGCAGATGTGTTAAAGGCTATGCAAAGGTCTTGGTCCTGAGAGCAATAGGAAGGCCCTGGAAGTTTTTAAGTAAGAGTAACATGATCAGATCTGCTGTGGGGAATACATTTGAGGCACACATATATATTTGTGGACTGGAAACCAGGCCAAAGGGCACTGCAGTGACCCAAGGCTGAGATGATGTAGTAAGGGCTAGGGAACTCAGCATAAAGGGATTTACCAAAATTTAAGTCAAACTCCGAGCAGCCACATGCAAACTGCTTCACTGAGGGAGCTGTGGATAGAAATAGCATGAGACCTGAAGATCGGAGACAGAGTCTGGCAGTGACACTTAGTAACTTCAGGCCAGTATGGGTTTCGGTTTCTTCTTGTGTAAAAGGAGGAAAATCATAATCAACACCTTGCCAAAGTGTTAAATGCAAAAACACGTAACATGCTTTGTAAACTGTAAAATGATAAATATAATTTCTCTGCTCAAGAAAGGGTATATGGGGATGCCCGGGTGGCTCAGTCGGTTAAGCACCTGCTTTGGGCTCAGGTCATGATCTCAGGGTCCTGAGATCGAGTCCCGCATTGGGCTCCTTGCTCAGCAGGGAGCCTGCTTCTCCCTCTCCCTGCCGCTCCCCTGCTTGTGCGCTCTCTCTCTCTCTCTGACAAATAAATAAAATCTTAAAAAAAAACAAAAAAAGGTATATGCCTTTTCAAAATATACGTCATGGTTGTCTGGCTGGGAAAAAACGCCCAGATAGAGAGCCTAACCCAGTGAACAGATGTTTGAAAATTATTTCAAGATTTACCATTATTGACTCTTTATATCTTGGGCACTCCAAGATTCCCCTCAAGTGCCAATGCAACAATTTTAGCTAGAAAAGGCTAAAAAAAAGAGAGAATGCCAGCTGATGAAGAACACCGACACATGCAGTACGTGTAGACACAATACCAAAGATTCAACATCACCTTCATACCTCTGTAAGTGACTTATAACCAATTTTTGTATACTAGAATATGATGACTCTATAGACTGGCCAAGCTTCTTTAAGCCCTAAGTAAGAGAAAAAAATATATTTAGCATATAAGTAAGATATTGCATGCTGCTCTAAAAAAAATTAAGAATGTGCACATAAGCCATTTAAAGACAAAGATATTTTAGCTGCACCTTTACTGTTAACTGGTTCATTAAGAGGGTCTGAAGTTCAGCACTACAATGAAAAAGAAAGTATTTTTAGTCTTCTCTATTCAAAATGTGAATGCAGCACTTAAAACTTTTAAAAGTAAAAACAACATTTTTAAGCAAAATAAACAAAAAGAAATAGCCCAACAAAAATTAAGACTTTGTTGTACTCAAAAAGGGACAGAAAACAGGAAAAATAAAGTCCAGAAACAGACTGAAGTATATTTAAGATGTACTGAATGCTAAAATGGCATTTCAAATCCATAAGGAGAAAGAGTAATACCCAATAAATTATGTCGGGCAATTATCTAAACCTTCAGAAAAAAAGAAGTTAGTCTTCCATAGCATATAACCAAATAAATCACATCTGGAACATGTAGATGGAATAAAACATAAACTATAAAAAAACTCTAGAAGAAAACACAATTTTTGAATACTCTTAAGATGGGAAAGGTCTTTTTAAGAATAACGCTAAGGCAGATACCATAAAGGAAAAGACTGACGGGACCATAAAAAACTAGAAATTTTTTTACACATTTAGAAATACATATATGTATTATAGACATAGAAAATGATTACATTTACAAAAAATGCATAGAAAATCTAGAAAAATAAATACTATTTTTTATTATGTACCAGAATTTTCTATTTTTTTACAATGAATATGAATTCCTTTCAAAATAAAAAACTACTGTAAAAAAGAAGAAAAAGCAAGAGCACCTAATATGAGTTTACTACCTTGCTTTCCCCCATAACAGCAAGTGCATGAATTCATCTTGCACAGAAGTGGTTGTGCTCTTCTCCTAGACAAAATGGATAACATCATGATACATATTTTTTAAATTATACCCATGTATAATTCAAAATTAAAACTATAGGAGCATGACTCCCTTCCTTTTCCTTAAGCTTCCTTCAAATCCTTATTTAAATTGATTATCTGACTATCGGTTCATGGAGAGTAGACAGTCAGCTCTTCCAATACCCGTCCTGACTCTCCACGCCCCACCTGCTCCACTTCACAGACCCACCTAGGTTGTCCTGATGCGAGGAGAGCCCTTCCTCTCTGGGGAAACAGTGTGTGATCAGACCAAGCCATCTGAAAGCTTGACCTTCATCTTTTACAAACCCGACCAGTATCCATCAGGTAGCTCGGGAAGTCAATGAGGACAGCGTGCCCGTTTCCACTCCTTCCAGGGGAAACCTCACAAACATTACCTGTACAAACTTGGTGAGACGAGAATCCATCTGCATCAGTATTTCTTCCCAGGCTTCACACATACACGTTAGTGACAAATTTATATACTATTAACAAGAAGGGAAAAAAAATAGCTATCAGAATAGTAAAAAAAAAAAAAGAAAGAAAAGAAAAGAAACTACATAAATCAATTTGCTAAGTAATATATGCTTCTTCCTGCCAACTATCTCAAAGAAATCCAGAATTTACTTTCAATCATTTTTAACTCACCCTGTGAAAGAGAAGACCACAGCTAATGCTTGATAACCACTTAACCATCAAACATTCGGAAATTAAGTTTTTATCTGGTAAAACAGACATCCTCCAGCTTTTTATATGTATGTTTCATGTACACGAACTGTCAAAATGCTGGTTGAGTCAGCTATTCAATTTTCAAACAGAATCCTTAAAAAGGCACCGATGTGCAGAAATCTTTGACATCAAGTAAGTCAGGGACTGTGGCAGACTGAAAAAGAACAGCCACAGTTCTTTGTAGCTCCTCTATCCAGAAGCAGACTCCATCTCCCTAGTCCCTGAATCTGGGCTGGCCTTGAGTGAGTCTTGCCGTGACCGACACACAGCAGAAGGGACACCGAGTCCAAGGCCTCCAAAGGCTCTGCACGTTCCCCCTTGCACTCCTGACACCACTGCTGTGGCTGCCACTTCAGGAATGAGCCCGCGCTAGCCTGCTGGGAGATGGCACATGGGGAGCCACCACGGCTAAGAGACACTCAGACCAGCCAGCTGGCCACTGACACACGACTGGGCCAGGCTGCGATGAGCTGAAGCTGGCCCGGATCAGCAGAACCTTCTAGCTGGCCCAGGCCAAACTGTGGACTGACTAAGACACTGACCTACAGAACCATGGCTAATTTGGGGTGGGTGTTTATGTACAAGAGTGAATTGATATGATGGCTGTTTCCCATAAGGCTTGATTTGCAGTAAGCCTTTTCAAATTCCAAAATGTTATTTCACTTAGGGGATTATTTTTAAAAGATTTAAACTACTTTTTTCTTTTCTGGTGGGAATAGATTTTCAATTAAATTTCTTTTTCTTATTAACGGACATTATAAGATTATCAGAATAGACACTTTATACCACAGTTAGCTTTACAGAATAAAATTTGCAAGTGTTTTATTTATAGACTGTTAGAAACTTAAGAGTAAATGTTCACATAAAACAAGTTACAAATAAATACCTGTAAAAGGGCTGAAATGTGAGTAAACTTTCTAGCCATCCGAGTTACTTCAGGTAAGAAAGAGTACAATAGATTGGTTTCAAGCTATAAAATCAAAATAAAGTGAGTTACAATCACACACACTTCTTTTAAAGATAAATCAGTCCCAGCTAAAAAAAAAAAAAAATCCTACAATTTAGAAGAGTCAAGGTCTAAGTATGTATCAGAAAGACTATGTCTGAATTCTGCTACCTTTGAGCCTAATACTTTGAAGACTAAAAGAACAGAACTTCAGGATTTTCTAATCTGCCATGTTTAAGTGTGCACAGGTCACCCCTCTCTAGGTTAGCAATGCCATCTCCATAGCTAGATAAATATAATAATCTATTTTGTAACACTATGAGAATTTAAGAAATGATTACAAATATACATAAAAAGTTTTTAAAGAACTATAAGCTACTGATAAAGACAAGCTAAATATCCATTACAATGGTGTAAGAATTATCTTAATAAAGCTGTTATTTAAAAAAATATCCATTACAAACTTCAAAGAAATAGTGAATCATTTTATTACAGCATCAAATGCAATCCTAGAAATCATATTTTCACGGAATCTTAAGATGAAGAGTAAATATGACCAACTATTCTGGGGATCAGGACGTCAAGAGTTCCCTGATGCTCTGAATACAACAATGAATACTGGAAAGCATCAGACACAGTGCATCCTGCATCTTTTTGTTCTACTTTTGTTTGAGAATTCGCGCATCCTTAAGCTAAGTGGCTGGGTTATTTGGCATGAAAATCTAGGGAAGGGGAACCTAGCTGGCTCAGCTGGTGGAGTGCAACTCTTGATCTTGGGGTTGTGAGTTTGAGCCCCATGTTGGGTGTAGAGATTACTTAAAAATAAAATCTTAAAAAAAAAAAAATCTAGGGAAGACTTTCCTAAAGGCAAGGCTACAATCTAAATACTCTATAGGAGCCCACAGTTTCCACAACTTACAATATAAACAGCATACAGTACAAAAGGTGTTTTCCAACTTTTTTTTTTTTAAGATTTTATTTACTTATTTGACAGAGAGAGAGAAATCACAAGTAGGCAGACAGGCAGGCAGGCAGAGGGAGAGGGAGAAGCAAGCCTCCCACTGAGCAGGGAGCCCGATGCGGGGCTCGATCCCAGGACCCTGGGATCATGACCTGAGCCGAAGGCAGATGCTTAATGACTGAGCCACCCAGGCGCCCCAGTTTTTCCCAACAAGAGGCAATGTGTTGGTGAAGAGCACTGACTCTGGAGCCACCCTGCCCAGCATCACTTCCATATGAGTGATACCGAGCAAGTTCTGCAGTTTCTACTTATCTATAAAATAGGGATAATAATAGGACCTACCTATTAGGTTGCTGTGAGGATTCAAATGATTTATACTGAATCACTCAGTACTTGGCACATATTAAACAAATGATAAGTATTAGCTTTTATTATTTTTAGGATCAGAGTCCTAAGAACACACCTGATAGAGGGGTGCCTGGGTGGCTTAGTTAAGCGTCCAACCCCTCATGATTTCATGGGTGGTGAGATGGAGCCCCATGACAGGCTCTGAGCTCAGCACAGAATCTGCTTGGGATTCTCACTCCATCTCACTCTCCCCCTCCCCTTGCTCACACTGTCTCTCTCAAATACATAAGTAAATCATAAAAAAAAGAATACTTGGTACAAAGATAAACTGGTATAGCAACCAATTAACATGGTCATTAATAAACTATCAAAACACTGTTTTTATGAAAACTATACTGGGCCCTGGGAATAATAAAGTGTTCACTAGAGTAAGATTCTATATATGAGATTTAGAAGCTCCAAGTTGGGTTTTTTTTTCCCTTGCTTTGTTTTAATAACACCTTTAAAAAATGAATTTACTGTCTGCTGCTACCAGGTTTCCACACTTACCTGGAAGTATGAGACCTCCGAAGCACCGCCAGCAGAAACCTCTGTGACCACTGACAATGATTTCAAATCACTGGATAAACACAATGCAAGACAAGTACCAACGATCTGTAAAAGAGTCAAATCCCCTGGTCCATTTAGTATTATTGCTAGTCTGCACCTGCTTATAATACAGGCAACAGAAACTCATGGAACTCTCTAAAGCAGAAACACACACGCCTGACGCCTTCCACGCATGTGCAGGAAGGAAGGTGTGTGTACCCCCAGTCCACACCCCTCATGGACACACACCCCTCCATCAGGGGTCCCAAATCAAGTGCTGGAGAGCCTACAATATATCCTCTTCCCCTCAGAAATGGCAAGAATAGGACGGAAAAGCTGTGGACAAGACCGAGACTTAGCAACCAGCACAGATCTGGTCCTAAGTAGAAGATCGCTCCTCATGATGTTCGTCACGTTCCAGTCACAAACTGTAGCTCTAGCCCTGACTACAGACTAGAAAACCATTGAATCGTAATCAAGTGTATCATGTCAATCTTTTTCTTAAGAAAAACTTGATTAATTCCACTAATAGTACCTGATCTTCATAGATACCCTATCACCACTATTTTATCTTAGTAATAAAATTATCCTCTTAACATTTAAAAATGAGTAACTCCAATAACTGAAACTGAGAAAAATACCCTGGTGTTTTAATTTTTTTTCCATAAATCAGTTAGCTGGTATATTCTAGGTGGTATATTCTAAGAGAAATGACGTGGAAAATTTTAAAGGAAAACTTACCCCCGTGACTCGAGCAATTTTGAACATTCCATACGCATAAAGCTCGATAAATCCAGAGCTTCCTCCGAGGACAAGAATATTAAGCCTAATTAAAAGGAATGTAACAAGCTGAGGACATCAGAGAAGACCGAGTTCTTAAACCAAGATGTAAGTTGTTCTTGCTCTCAGATAATCTGCATGCTAAGACTTCCCTGTGGGGAAACTGAAACCCCAAACAAATTCACCAATACTCAATATTCAATCACACTGGGCTTCTTCCTTTTCTCAAAGGAACATAAATTTGCTCTAGCCTAAAAAACATCGGTTTATAGTAAAATAAGGCTATAGTATTTTAACAACTACTGTATTTATATACTCTCAATAACAACACAATCCTTTTTCCACCTAATAGAAAGTGCCGTTAGTTGTTTCACGGCTCTGATGCTAAATGTATTAAAAGGGCTTTAAAAACTTGAAATATTTAATTTTAATTTTAGAAACGCTAGTAACATCTATCCTCCTTTACTTTTAAAATAAACAAAGGTACATTATAGTATTATTGAACTTGACACAATCAAAGACCATACAATAAAAACAAGTAAATAATAGACACTAATGTCTGTATATTGTTCAGTGCTGTTTGTCAGCAGGGAAATAACATAACACATAAAGGAACTGCCCTTGAAACTCTGAACTCTTGTCTCAAATATCAAACACCAACTTTAAGAAATTAGACTTGTTATTTAAGATATTTGCAAACTTTACCTGACGTCTCCCAAAAGCTTAATAATTTCATCAGAATTTTCTTCACTAAAATATAAAAATAATTGGGTTACCTTTCAACTACATCTTTCAACTAATAAAAGATTATTTTACCTGAAAACAAAAAAGGCATATCTTACCTAAAAATTTTTGAGGTGTTGCTGTAACTAGAGAAAAACAGAGACTAGTGTAAAAAGCAATAGAAATATGTTTTTAAAAACACATGAGAAAATCATCACAGTGTCAAAGGAAATAGAAATCTGCAAGACGGATTCCAGTGAAATTCAACTCTGATACTTACTTTTTTGGCAGGGTAGGTAGTTTAGGTAAGAGAAGATTTGATTCATCCTCAGCATTATAAAAGGATGTTAGAACACTGAAAAGAAAAGCCAAGAAGAAGCATTACTAAAACACCAAAGATTTTACTTGTTTTTCCATTAAAAAGTACTTTTTTAAAAAACTGCCCAGTTTTACATATTATATACAATACCAAGTAAACAGATGCCACACATACTTTACTATTATAAAACAGTCATTGTAATAATCACAAACAACAAACAAAAAAATAGGAAATTCTTCATTTACAAGGGGCCTTGTTTCTGGGGGGGGGAAAAACCCAGCCACTTTACACTTAGAGGAATAAATATTAATAAATAATTTTCTCTATGTATTCAGTATTAGATACTAAGAATTTAGGATTTTTTTTTTTTTAAAGATTTTATTTATTTGAGAGAGAGCAAGCAAGAGAGAGAGAGAGAGCATGAGCAGGAGGAGGGGCAGAGGAAAAGGGAAAAACAGACTCCTCACTGAGCAAGAAGCCCGACATGGGGCTTGATCCCTGGACCCCAGCATCATGACCTGAGCTGAAGGCAGATGCTTAACCGACTGAGCCACACAGGCATCCCAAGAATTTATGATTTTTTTAACTCTCATCTAAGAACCATCTAAACACATATGAATATCAAGGGTGAATGTGGGTTTTAAAGAACACTGCAGTAATTATCTCATTTAACTGTGGGTTCTACGGCTTATATACATTTGGGGATTTGACAATCCAGCAAGTATCTAAGACGACACCACGCATTTTGAAATAGTCTTGCTTATTCCCTTTTCTCAATTTTACCTCCAAATAAGGGTGGTAATAAATGAGTGAAAAGGTGACTTGGCACACGTTTTTTTCCCACTTTAACACAAACTTGGTGTCCTGAGAGATCCTGGAATCTCCACATTATATTTCTAAACTATTAGTAGGAAGTATGTTAGGATACACTTAGCAGGTACCTTGAATGGGATAGAAATGACATGGTGTACTCTGCTCCTCTAAGCATTGATAAATTCACATGACCATTTGCAACCCTGGATTATTTGATGATGCATTAATTATAGATAAATGTTTTATCTATAGTGAATTTCAAACACCAGGTGAGATCCTTATTATTCAATTTTTTATAGACTCCCCCTTTAGTTAATTTGAAATTAACTTAAAAGTTTATTAGAAAGGAAAAACTGGGGCGCCCAGGTGGCTCAGTCATTAAGCGTCTGCCTTCAGCTCAGGTCATGATCCCAGGATCCTGGGATCAAGCCCTGCATTGGGCTCCCCGTTCGGTGGGAAGCCTGCTTCTCCCTCTCCCACTCCCCCTGCTTGTGTTCCCTGTCTCGCTGTGTGTCTCTCTGTCAAATAAATAAATAAAATATTTAAAAAAAAAAAAGAAAGGAAAGACTATTGGTAAGAAAATTATCACATTTCCTAAAAAAAAAAAAAAAACTTTTATTTTCAGTATTAGATAAACCCATTTATTTTTTAGGCCATCTTGACTGCAAACCTGGTATATGACTTGAATGTAGACTAAGGCAAAGTTATTTTCATGAGACCAGGAAACTATCAAGACCACAGACACAGAAAGAACTCATTCAACATCAAAACAAAGCACTGAGGAGCACCTGGGTGGCTCAGTCAGTTAAGCATCTGCCTTCAGCTCAGGTCATGATCCCAGGGTCCTGGGATGGAGCCCCACATTGGGCTCCCTGCTCAGCGGGGAGTCTGCTTCTCCATCTCCCTCAGCCCCTCCCTCTGCTCATGCTCCCTCTCTCTCTTTCTCAAATAAAATCTTTAAACAAACAAAACAAAACAAAACAAAAAACCCCAGAATGCTCAACTTAGCACTTTTTGTACTCTGAGGATATTTACGAAGATGCAAAAAAAACGCCCAAGCTCCGAAAGAAATGGGTGGCAAAAAGGAACAAAGAACCTCAATTTGCTAATCAGTAATTTTAATTTCTGCTACTTGAAAGAACAAATCACTACCCATAGAATTTCACTCATACGTGGAATTAAGGAAGAAAACATGAACACACAGGAAGGGGGGGGGAAGAAAAAAAGGAGAGAGGGAAACAAGCCATAAAAGACTCAATGACAGAGAACAAACTGAGGGCTGATGGAGGGAGGTGGGTGGGGGATGGGTTAATGGGTGATAGACATGAAGGAGGCCACTTGTGATGAGCACTGAGTGTTGTATGTAAGTGATGAATCACTGAATTCTACTCCAGAAACCAATATTGCACTGTTAACTACCTAAAATTTAAGTTAAAAAAAGAAAGAAATAAGAAAGTATAAAGCACTGATATTAACTACTAAAAATAAAAAGCAAAGACAAATCTTAGCCCTTCAGGCATATAAACTGAAAACCCAAAGTTAAATGCAGCGTGCCCATGCTCAACACTCAGATCCTCCCAAGTGTCCGTTTTAATCCCAGCAGGCGCACAGCTGTCCCACGGCGGCTGCTGGAGTCGTCCTTCCAATCCTTCCTCTACCTGCTTTCTGCAGTCACTTCCATCCAATGCATACAAGACACTGGGGCCTCCACAGAGAAGGAATGCAAGCTTTCAGGTTTCTCTACATCGCACAAAACGATTTTCTTGGTGTCCGCAAGAGCAAAGGCCAAAACTGAAACAAGAAGAGACGATGAGGATGACTTACTGTAACAGTCAAGAAAACGAAATGGCTATTTCACTTCTTGCCCAGTTTTACTATTTTAAATGTATCATCATCATAGAAATTATTTAACCTAAAAATCCTTCCTTTAAATAATATTTTTTAAAATGGAAAGCTATCTTTACATGTAGTTATGCTGTCATCTAAGCTTATTTTCAAAGGCTCAAACTCTCATGAGTGACCGACTACTTTCTCGTGTACTGCACTTAACGTCTTACACATCTTACACATCAAAGCCTCTGGACTGGAGCCCTGCTTCCAAGCAGAAGATACAGAACAGGTCTCAACAGACAAACAATAATATCCTATCACCAAGATATGCTGGTCTTGTAAACGTGCCTAACCGGTGAGAAGTGATTCCATCTGCTTAGTTCTTAGAAAGTTCAGTATTCCCTTTTGTTCCTAACCCTTCATGGGAAACGAGACCATCAAATGCTGATGAGTCTTGTTTCTTTCACTGTGGCTGAATTATCTAGCATAGTCTCTCCACACAGGTCACTAACATCTTCCTAACACATCAAATTAAGAATTTCTAAGTAGAGGGCTATGCATTTCACGGTATACCAAGACACACAATTTTGCAAGATGTGAGGCAACCCACATCTCCTCTTCTTCAAACAATTTAAAGCAATCTTGAAATAATCCTTACCTAAAAAACCTTATTTCACTGTCCAAAAACACAAGGTATATTTTTTTAATGATAAAAAATTCATCTACTTATATACATTTCAACACACACAGACTTTCATGATTTATTTTTGAGATTCTGGTGTTTTGGATGAATAGTGCAAGATCTCATAATGCTACTTATAAAAGTCCTCTAATTTTACACATACCCTTTTTTTGTTTTTTTATTAAAAGATAAAACGAGAGCTGAACAGGCTTTCCAGGTGTTTTTACAGACTCATTTATATTTACCAGAAAAAAATTAAGCAATAAGGAATACATATCATTTTACAAAAATGATTCAGTTTTTTTTCCTTAAAGCACCAATGATAACAGATGAACTTTAAGCTGTATAATTTATAGCATTTTACTGTATTGACTCTGTGTACAGCAGCTCAAATCACGACTGTCATTGCAAAAACAACAGGTGGAAGCATAAGAAGCTACAAAATAAAGGGCACGCGGAGAAAGAGGAAGGAATGGGGTCAGAGCTGATAGTCCTTCAGGTGAGACAAGCATTCGTGCCAAGAGAATATTTATGAGCTACACATTTAATGTTAACATACATTTTGGGGAGAAAAGACCACAGTGGTACTCGACAGACTAGTGAATGGTAGATGGAACGTGGGCCATCAATGCAGGACAAGACAGCGCCAACAGCAAAGCCTAAGTATTTTGTACATTCCACAGATTTTATTCTAGCGTTACCTTTGCCAAAAAGTCAAATTTCATTTTAGAGAGATCTCAGCCAAGAAACAACATAGTAAAATTAATCTCAACTCTATGAAAACACTTCAAAGCTTCCAAAAAGCAAAGCTCCCAAGCTGATATTTAGTATACAATAAGAATATAATAAGAACAATAAATTCTTTCAGGAAATAAGCTTTCTTTACAAAATACTTTTTTTGTTAATAATAATAATAATAATGTATTTTCAAAGAATCCTATCATTACGTTTGCCATCTGGTCTCCAAGCCAGACAGGTCACTTCCTTTCCTGTATTTTCATTTGGTGGAAAACTCCAAACTCGATGAAAACTTGCAAGTCGGTGAAGTAAAACCTAAAACAAAACAGATACATGGCAAAAAATTAAAAATCCATTTCCAAAACTGAAATAAACCTAGATCCTCACTATAAATCTTTAAATATAATCTCAAGCATAATATTTAGCTATCAGAAGAAATTAGAAGACAACAAGGTCTGAATGAACTGAAGGTATATTCAAAGCGATGGGTGAAACAAGACCTAATTTAACCCTGTACTCTATACATTTTCCTATCTTCTATGTCAATAAGAGACTTATCTTTTAGAAAGAAATAAGGTTGTCCAAGAAGATCATGATAGAAAAAGAAATAAGGAACATAAAAAGCAGAAAAGTAGCTGTAATAGTCAAATAACACCAAACTTGGAATCAGACACCTTGGGATGGAATTTCAGCTGTGTTGCTTACTGGCCATAGGTCTTGGGCAAGTCACTTAGCCATTCTAAATTTCCACTTCCACACGGGAAAATTCCTAGGGTCAAGATGTGCCCCAGAGCTCCTTCTGACTCAGAAATAAAGCTGTCCCTACTCCATCCTCTACACAACCACTGAAAATAAGGAACTGCATGCATCCCTGCAGACCCTCCCACACCTTCTCAGGTCCCCACACTCACAGCTTCACCTCTCCCACTTTACCTCACAGCACTCTTCACTCCTGGTACATTGGCCCCCACAGGGAATCCTTCATTCCCTAAACACAGTGCTCTTCTCCGAGCCCTTATTTCCAAAACCTTTCCTCTGTGCCCTCTGAAATTCACAACCAGGTATCATCAAGATGCCCATATCCATCTAAAACTAATGATGTAATGTATGGTGATTAACATAACAATAAAAAATTACTGGGGGGAAAAAAAAAAGAAGCCCATATCTTCCTTCTCTTCCCTGAAATGTGTTTCTCACCCAAGGACATCGCTTTCCAGCAGGATTCTCAGGTAATAGCCATGCTGCATCCCATGTTCCCCATTCTACTGGGCCAGGAGATGAAGGTGGTTTCCTCCTTGATTCCCGATGCCATTTCTGGATGACTTTTCTTCTCTAAAATCCTCTAACTCTGAATCATATGCAATCACACCATACTACCCACTACCCCTCTTAACTGCAGTTCCCTAAAGACCCCTAGGCCATCCCCCTCGTTCCTGGAAGATCTGGACTCCTGTCTGACTCACTCATGCTTTCCAACACTATTCATCCCCATTTTTGGTGATTTCAAGAGCTACGATGTCCTGGCTTTTCAGTGCTCAACTACCTTTCTTCCAATGGTCACGTCTTCTACTCACCTCAGTCACTCCTGGGGTCATGCCCTTGACCTTGTCCCTACAGTTACACGTGCTGCCATAATGTCTCAAACCTCCCACCTTCCATCACTGTCTCTATCCTTCTAGTTCATCCCTACTAATACCCAACTTCAATTCTTCAACCTCACCAAGTCCTACAACCCACTGATCCCACCTACTCATTATCCCTCACTCACACATGCCCCCACTTCCATACTTAATCCGAGGATCATCATTACCATCGCCCCTCTGACATGTAACTTTAACTCCCTTGCATCTTTCTTGCTATGTGACATTTGCAAAACAACAACCCTGGTGAAACCCAACCATGCCTACACCCACCCAGTCGAACAGAACAGCAGAGACACAACCGTGCTCACTAGATTCCCTCAAACTGCAAGACCACTAACCTCCGTGGCTCTTAACACTGACCAGCAATCTTATTAAGTTTCCCTAGTCTGCCTGCCTTGTCAGCTTTTCATACCCCGCCTTTCCCCTCAAACTTCCAATATTTTCTCCTCCATCCTCACTCCTGGACAGCACTCTCTCTTCTTCACTGAGGAAATGGAAACAAGTGCCCACTATCACATCTACACATCTAGTCGCACCGATGCCCCATCCTCTCCCTTCTGGCCTGCTGCTCTGGCTCTCCTCTCTAGAGCATGAAGAGTTCCAAGGCGCAGTGGCAAAGGAGAGGGACCAGAAGACATCACAGAGGGCCTTGAGAAAGGAGCCATCAAGGCCTGATGAGAAGCTATTAGTAGTCAACAGAGTGAGGCAGCTTTGCAGGCTCCTAAGTATTCCTTACCACCTGGTGGCGACACCGGTCTGCACACAGCACAACTCTCACCTGGCCAGGTAACTCTCAGGAAACCTGCCCAAAGGCCAAAGGAGGAAAGATGCAGAGCTGAAGGTTTCCTCACACAATGGCTGCCAGGTAACCAGGCCTCTCAGGAGAAAGGTAGAAGCAGCGGGTATACCTGACCAAGCCTAGTGTGATATGCACTAGAAACGCTAAGTGACAACACTCATGTACACTCCGTCAGGACCCCAGGGAAGCATCACTCCCTTCCTAAATGTAAAGGTATTTTTAATAGGAGGTGGCGATCCGGTCCACGGTAGGAAACCTGGACAAGGGATTCTGGATTTTTTTAACGTATCCTCTGCGGCAGCTACATGCATGCACATTCGCAGCTCCGGTATGACAGTAACTCATCCTCCTCCTGTTACGAAACCGTAAGCAAATTCAGGGCTGGGTCTGTGGATCTACTATTTCTAGTTGATGACTGACACATTATGGGCTCTTAAAAAGCCCATTTAACAAATGACTAAAAGAGACTCGGGGAAAGCAGGGCTGTGCGACTATGCTGTGTGAAAACTGTTGTTTTCGCCATGAAATACGGGAAATGGGCACATAAATGATCCTCCCCGTATATGCTCCCTTCTACTTCCACCTAAGGTTTACAGCTGCTTGGAAAAGAAGGGGGCGGGGCCCACATGCGGCCCAGCGAGTCCACAAAAGGGGAAACTGAGGCTGGGCCAGGCTGCAACGCGCTCGCTGTCGGGTCGGGCTCACTCACCTCGCCTGCCGTGTTGGCCAAAGCGATGAGATCCCGCTTGGGTGACCAGACCAGGAAAATGATCTCCTGCGGCAGCTGCTTCTCTCCCACCACCCGGAAGGACGGAAAACAGGTCGGAAAACGCAACATGGGGGCGGCACTGCAATGACACCCCAGTCAGAGGCCGGCAGGGGCCTTCCGTGGCCGTCCCGCCCCCGGCCCTCCCCCGAGCGCTCCGACCCCGGCGGTACCTGGGAGACCCCTCTCCGCGGCCTACGCGATCCCGGCCGCCTCTCCCTCCCTCCACGGGTCGCGCGCCCGCGCCGCCCCGCCGGCCCGCCGCCGCGCGCTGCAGGCACTTCCGGCGCCCGGACTTCCTCGCGAGAGGACCAGGGGGCGCGCCGGGCGGGGGCGCGCCGGGCGTTCCCGAGGCCGCACTCCCGCCCGCAGGTAAGGCGTGGTCCCACGTGTGTACGCGCGCCCGCCGGCCTCGTACGTTTTCCGGGAAGTTCGCTGCTAGGGGGGGCCACTGGGCGGGCATAGGTTTGGGGGCGAGGCCTCAGAGACTTCGAGGAAAAGGGACGCAAACACTAGGTTCTGATCGGCTGGAGCCTCCCTTGACAGCCTCTAAACGGGTAGTTAACAGTCCCAGTTGCTCAGTAGAAGCACCTGGAGAGATTTATTTTTTAAACCCCTCCCCTGCCCAGGCAGCACCCCAGATCAATTAAAAGAGAATTGATAAGGAATGCGAGCGAGTATTTATTAACTCTCTAGGCGAGTCCAGTTTGCAGCCAAGGTGGGCGGGCCCTGCCTCAAAAACTCTGAGTAGGCAAATACCTTGATTATCCCATTAAGCCTCAACAACTTATTGGTGGTAGTAGACCCACCGTAATAAATGAGGGCTGTGGGCTCATCCAGGATTTATCCTACAGCTAGCTGTCTGAGGATCTACCAGGAGAAAGAATCTGAAAGAATCTGAAAGAATCTGGGCTACACAAATGCGCAGAGCATGAGCTCTGCCCTAAAAGGCTTATAGTTCAGCTTGGTCAACAATAAGATGCTGCTTTATGGAGGACAAATTTAAATGTTAGCATGTTCAAAAGTTGACTTAAGTTATGACCCCGGTTAAGAGAATGTGACCATAGGGGCACCTGGGTGGCTCAGTTGGTTAAGTGACTGCCTACGGCTCAGGTCATGATCCCGGAGTCCCGGGATCGAGTCCCGCATTGGGCTCCCTGCTCGGCAGGGAGTCTGCTTCTCCCTCTTACCCTCCCCCCTCTCATGTGCTTTCTCTCTCTCAAATAAATAAAATCTTTAAAAAAAAAAAAAAGAGAATGTGATCATATCATCCTGTGATTCTTGAACTTAAAATCTATGGTAGAAAACCATCTACCTTTCACTTATTCAAAGGAGAAAGTGGTAGAATCTTCAAGTTTAACAAGCCCCATCTTCTTGCCCTCTATCTGGATCTAGCCCCTGGGAAGTAGGTGTCACTGGTAGATTCATTCATTCAGCAGCAAATACTCGAGGCACTATTTTGTGGCACTGTTCTTACCTGATACCTACCCTGCTTCCCTCTCAGAGATAGGCTTTTCCCCTTGCCTTTGCTGCAATTTAGCATGACCCCCAAATTCTTCCAGAGGCAACATTTTTATTATTTTTTTGTATTATTGTTTCAGGGGTACAGGTCTGTGATTCATCAGTCTTACACAATTCACAGCACTCACCATAGCACATAACCTCCCCGATGTCCATCACCCAGCCACCCCATCCCTCCCACCCCCCTCCACTCTAGCAACCCTCAGTTTGTTTCCTGAGATTAAGAGTCTCTATGGTTTGTCTCCTTCTCTGGTTTCATCCCATTTCATTTTTCCCTCTCTAACCCCCATGAGCCTCTGCCTTGGTTCTCAAATTCCATATATCAGCGAGGTCATATGAGAATTGTCTTTCTCTGACTTATTTCACTTAACATAATACCCTCTAGTTCCATCCACGTCATTGCAAATGGCAAGATTTCAATTTTTGATTGCTGCGTAATATTCCATTGTATATATATACCACATCTTCTTTATCCATTCATCTGTCGATGGACATCTAGGCTCTTTCCATAATTTGGCTACTGTGGACATTGCTGCTATAAACATTGGGGTGCACGTGCCCCTTTGGATCACTACCTTTGTCATCTTTGAGGTAAATACCCAATAGTGCAACTGCTGGGTCATAGGGTATCTCTATTTTCAACTTTTTGAGGAACCTCCATACTGTTTTCCAGAGTGGCTGCACCAGCTTGCATCCCCACCAACAGAATAAGAGGGTTCCCCTTTCTCCACATCCTCGCCATCATCTGTCATTTCCTGACTTGTTAATTTAAGCCATTCTGACTGGTGTGAGGTGGTATCTCATTGAGGTTTTGTATTTCCCTGATGCCAAGTGATGTTGAGAACTTTTTCATGTGTCTGTTGGCCATTTGGATGTTTTCTTTGCAGAAATGTCTGTTCATGTCTTCTGCCCATCTCTTGTTTTTTGAGTGTTGAGTTTGACAAATTCTTTAAAAGTCTTGGATACTAGCCCTTTATCTGATACGTCATTTGCCAATATCTTCTCCCATTCTGTCAGTTGTCTTCTGGTTTTGTTGACTGTTTCAGAGGCAACATTTCTAAGGTGAGAATGGACTTGCCTTTATTATTCATAAAATGCATTTTTAGGCATTATTTAATGTTCTGGGGTGGCAGTAATGGATAATCTGGATGCTGGGGTGGAGGGGGGATAGGGAGTAGGCAATATCCATCCACCTAACATTCTTACGGAAATCGAATGCCCATTTTCTTGAAACTTATCCTGATTATGAACCCTCATATAACACGAGAAGGACTAATAGGGGTATACACTCAGTGCTACCAGACAGAGGAGAGTAGTGCATTCACAGAGGAGAATTTCCCAGAAGGTATTATAGTCCAGGAACCAGCATAGCAGTGGAGTTCCAGACGTGGCCAGGAAACAGCAGATGATTTTATGTGGCCATAGCACCTCATGTATACTGGTGGGACTGGGGGACACTGTAAATTATCCAAAGTAGCCATAGGACAAAGTAGCCACTAACACAGTATTTCCAGCCTTTTCTTTTCCCACTGACCCATAAAAGATATTTTGGGCTTTACTCCTCTTCTTTGTCTTCCCCGTTCTCTAAGGAAAACATTGCTTTGGCAAATTGGTTTACTTAGGCTTCTGTGGTACAGAATCAAGAGGAAAAGGGAAGAATACCCAGGTGCTTTTTAAGGAGGTAAGGGCAGGAGATAGAAATGGTATAGGATTGGCTTTTGAAGGGCCAGGCAGCTGTCAACAGATTTACTGGGGGGGGGGGGGGGTCGTATTGTTGGTTGCATCACACTGGTTCATTGGTTATTCAGGACCTGAACTCACGTGACAGGGGTGATGACTGCAGGTGTAAAGATGGGCAGGAAGACTAGTTAGGTGGGGATGGGGGAGGCACAATTCCAGACGTTTCTGAAGTAGAACACTAAGAACTGATTATTGATTAGACTGAGGGAATGAAAGCAAGGGAATAGTCAAGACTAAGTTTGGGATATTTGGGTATGCAGACTCAGGGAACAGAGAAATGGTTGTTGCTGGATCAGAGCAGAGGTAATGAGGAAGTATGAAGGGGAAGGGAGGAAAAGCAGACCAGAGGAAAGGAGTTGAGTGAGGACTATGTTCAGGTGGAGGTGTGGTGTGCAAATCTGTAATGACCAACAGGCACCTGGAATGGCAGGTTTGAAAGGGAAAAGTCAGGGCCTGAGCAAAGATGTGGGAGTCACTGTATACAAGAATGGGAGATGGAACTATGTGGGATATGACTAATCTAGGCCATGTGAGAGGCTGTTATTGTGAGAGGTCTATTTTGAAGTCATAAAATAGGTGAAACATACAAAATAAGAAATTGACCGAATTTGCTGGAAAGAGATAAATGTAGAAAATTGGTGTCAGAATCTCTTGCCCTACCATGGTTGCATTTATTAGGTAACAAAAAATCCCAACTTAAAGTGGCAGAAGTAATAACTAGAATGTATTGGCCCATGTAAATTACAAGTCCATAAGTAGGGCCAACTTCAGGTCAGGCTAGATCCAGCAACCTGGAGTCATCAGGGACCAAGCTCAGGGCGTACATCATCATAAGTCTGGCTCCCCACGTGGTCACTGGAAAGCTATCAACAACAACTGGATCTATATGCGTCTGCATTCAGAGAACACCTCTTCACCAATCACAAGGCTGAAGTCCTGAGTTTTGCTGTAATTAGACCAACCCCTATCATGAGCCTACCTGAAATCAGTCACAGGTGAGGGGTATGGAACTATGCCCAATAAAAAGTCCTCCCCAAGAGCTGAAGAGGATATCAGTCATCTCTCTCCCAAACCCCACGGCAGGCACACGATGGAGAGGATGGGAAAGATCCTGCTGATGCAACCAATCAACACTGTTCAATAGGACAATCAATCACAATTACCTAAGTTTTAAGTACAAAAGGCATTTGGAAGACGGTCCATCCTGGCAGAGAGTCTAAATCCGGGGTGTTCTGTTTGTCTCTGCAAAAGAAATTCAGAGACCAACTGATGAAATTCCAATCTGAAGAAAGAGGTTCTAGTAAGAGCTGCAGACCCAGTATTCATATGTCTAGAAATTTATTCTAAGGAAACAAAAGATTTAGTCATAAGAATGTTTAGCATAGGGTTGTTTACAAGAGTGAAAAAATACAAACAACTTAGATGTCCAACCATAAGAGATTGATTTAAGTCTGATTTCTCTGGTTTCTCCTACTCCTGGCCCCTACATTCTTCACAGGTGAAGAAACTGGCCCATCTCCTCAGGCTCAGTTTCTTAGAGACCAGCAGCTAATAAACTTCTCATCTGCAGTAGTACGAAGCAACTAAATAGTGTGAGAATCTTGTGACTGTCCAGCTAATGGGATAAAACTCATCCCTCAGAGCTATGAGATCTGCTTGCTGTTGAGTGCTTCTTTCCTTCAGTCTTGCTGCGTTAACATTTATACTAAATCGCCTGAAATCCAACTGTCAAGATCTTATCTGCACTTGATTGCAATGACCTTCTTGGCTGACCCTTGACTAATTTGACCCCTATCCTAATGTTCCAATTAAAATCACATCAAATTAAGTGAAATTGGATTTTCCTTTGCAGTCTGTGCAAGCTTTCCTTACCTAGGCAGCTCTAAGCATATTAGCTTCGTCCTCATGTGGCACAGTTAAGGTTTTGAGACCTCAAGCAGTATATGACATGGCATTTCTATTCACTCAGTCCCGATTTACGAGCAGCTACCACTTGGTGGGTGGGGAAATGTGTCAACCTGGCCACCCGCTTCCCGGGGTCATGGCGGGAGGGATTGGTGAAGTCACGTGGGCAGCAGTTGGTTGTCTCGGACATCACTGTGTGCAATGCACAGCTCTAGGAGCTAGAGAACACACACCACGGTGCCTGCAGGCCCCTGCTACCAATGAGCTTCTAATCTGTACAGGGGAAACAAGCACAAAAAAGTCGATCTAATACAGAGCATACTTTAAGTACCTTAAAAGAAGGAGAAATGAAAAGACACACAAACACATTTTTATTTCACTGGCAAGAGACGTACTATTCCAGTGGAGACACCAACAAGGACATTGTGAAGGAGACAGCATCATACCAGGACCTTTTGTGGGCTGGGATTTTACTTTAAAAATTAGTCAAACTTCTCCTAGATGCCTAGTATTTTGTAGATGACTTTGAAGGGACCAGACATCAACCTAAGTGTTTTTCTTAAAATAACCCTGGAAGCTGAATTATTCTAAGCTTAAAGGCTGTCAATCTTGCTCACACAGCACATCCCAACCTTAAACACACATCTAAACCCTCAGTATCAAGACAGTCTTCCTACTGACTCTAAATATCTGCCAATATTGTTTAGGTCTGTTTTCCTTTTTTCAGTCCTTATAGGAAAAAAGACCAAGGGGAGCCTGGGTGGCTCAGTCAGTTGATCTTGATCCGGCTCTTGATCTCAGCTCAGTTCTTGATCTAGGGGTCATGAGTTCAAGCCCCACATACTTAACAAAAATAAATGAATAAAAATGAAAAATAAATACGAGAAAAGACCAAGTCCTCTCCATATCTTAGGCATGCCTACTGTTAAGAACTGACTTGTATCCTCTAAATCCAGATGCTGAGGCCCTAGCCCCCAGTACTTCAGAAAGGGACTGAATTTGGAGATGGGCCTTTAAAATGGAAATTAAGGTAAAATAAGGCCATTGAGTGGGCCCTAATCCAATCTGACTAGTATCCTTATAAGAAGAGGAAATTTGGACACAAGAGATACCAGGGAATCATACACACAGAAGAAACATCATGGGAGGAGTGAGAAGGTAAGCTAAAGAGAGAGGCAGCAGAAGATCCAAACTTGCCAATACCTTGATCTTGGACTTCCAGCCTCCAGGACTGGGAGAAAATAAATTATTGTTATTTAAGCCACCAGTCTCTGATACTTTGTTATGGCAGCCCTAGCAAACTAATGCACCCACCATCTGGAAACTTCTAGAAAATTCCATGCTTTCATCAAATTTTTATTGAGCACCTATAATGCATGAGAGATATAAGATGGTATAAAATGGGTACTGACATTAAGAAACTGAAATCTTTGGGGGAAGTAGAATCTGTAAATCTAATCACAGAATAATACACGAAAAGTGCCTCAAATGTGGTTGCAGAACACCCAGGCTTCAGAGAGGAAGGTACCGGCTGGTAGCGGGGACTCAGGCAAGACTTCCCAAAGAGAGTGGGACTTGGGCCAGGGCCTGAAGGCTCCATAAGACTTTAATAGATGGCATATGGAGGAAACACTCCAAACAGAAAGAGGGTGAGATGAAAACAGTGGGGCATACTGAAGAAATAAATCAGTCTAAATATCAAACTAAATGTAAGAAAAACCTGAAATCTGATCATTCAGGGCCTACAAAGTAACTATGGATTTCCTCAAATTTTGTAACCTAAGCAAGAAGGGTAATGAAATTTAGCTGTAATAATTTAAGAAAAACATCCTTTTAAAAAGCTTAGAAAGTTTTATGTGTCAAATTTAGGGATTTTCCTCTATTACTGTTTTGACTAGGTATCTTAATGTTCAGATATGCAGATTTCTAATTAGAACAAATGACCTCATCTCCCATCTCACTTTACCTCCCAGAGACATTTTTACATCCTATTAGTTTACTCCCTGAGAAAAGAAAATCCTTAAAATTAGTATTAATTGAACAAAGAACAGAATCACCAAACTTCTTTTTTTTTTTAAGATTTATTTATTGTCAGCGGGGGGGGGGGGTGGGTAGAAGAGGGAGAGAATCTCAAGCTGACTGCCCGCTGAATGCAGAGCCCAACACGGGGCTCAATCTCACAACCCTGACATCATGACCTGAGCCGAAATCAAGAGCTGGACGCTTAACCAACCAGCCGCCCAGGGGGCCCCAGAATCACCAAATTTCTTATTTTTAACTTCCTAAGCAGTTAAAGTTTTAAAGTAAATAATTCCTGATTATAAGTAATACCCTATTTCAATTCTAAGGTGTACTCTTTTTTTCACATTTCAGTATTTCTGAAACAGGATACCCCTAAAATTTAATATACACAATTAATGAGCTATGGGGTTTCTCCTCCTGAAAGGCTACAATCACATCAACAGTGCATTTTACAACTGATGGTACCTCAGAACTCAGGAAATGGGGCGATGATAACCCCTGGCCAGCAGGACCCAGTTCTTCAGGAATCATGGTCCCTCAAGTGTCTGAGTTTCAGGGGAGATTTCAAGAGATTTTACCATGGTTTTGGGGGACACCATGAAAGTCAGGTAAAGTCTAGGCCTGTGGCTGAATCGGGGGTGGGAGGGAACACTCACAATGATTCTGCAAAAGGTTCATGTCTCACCCAGTCACCTCTGAATCCACCCCTCTGATCACCATAGCAACCCACGTGGAAAAGGGGGCAAGGGAAGGGTTTTCTGATGCTTGTTAAATCCAGGGGGCTTAGCTCATCTTTTGATGTCGCCAGATACACGCCCCTATCCACTGATCAGGGCCACGCTTGTGCCTTCCACATCAAGCATCCAACAGTCCTAACTTTAAGACCAGATGGAATTTCCAGGCCAGATGGGGTGCAGCTCTTGTACCTTCACTCCCAGGGCTCTAGCTAAGCCCAAGCAAGCATGCCTCCAAACCTGCTCTAAAGCAGCTGTTTGGGAATAAGAGAAAAGTCATTATGCAAATGTAAGCAATTCAAAAGTATGCAATCTGAAGGCGATCATGTCAGGTACCTAGCAGAGAAATGGGGAGACGAACTGTTTGTTCTCAGAGTTCAAGCCCAGTCCCTTCCCGGCTATGATCCTGGACCACCAGAGGATTACCATGAGGGCTCCAGCTATCTGCTGGTTAACATTTGTTAACATTTCTCACCAACACAACTGAGAGCCAGGCACATGTGCCTCATTTAACGTCACCACCACGAAAACAAGCCTGTGGTATAACTACTGTTATATAATAAAATAATTACATAATAATAACAAAGAAACAGGCTGCCAGTGAATGACCTGGTCAAGGACATAGAGTCAGGAAGGGTTCGTCCCAATAGGGATGAGAGGTTTTAATCCCCAAACTCTCCTGCCTTCTGCTATTACTTTTACAAAGAAATAACCTTAACTGCTTCGGTTAAAAGACACTGAGACGACAGAGCAAGTCATAATTCTAAATGTCTCATTCATCCTACAACATTTAAATGACTCTATTCCATCAAAGGACACTGTAAAGAAGTACTTGAGAAACAAATATTTAGTAATAAAATCATAATTATAATCTTCATATCTTTAGTTTTGTCAAAACTCTTCCCATCAGGGGCACCTGGGTGGCTCAGTCGTTAAGCGTCTGCCTTCGGCTCAGGTCATGATCCCAGGGTCCTGGGATCGAGCCCCGCATTGGGCTCCCTGCTCCGCGGGAAGCCTGCTTCTCCCTCTCCCACTCCCCCTGCTTGTGTTCCCTCTCTCGCTGTGTCTCTCTCTGTCAAATAAATAAATTTAAAAAAATCTTTAAAAAAAAAAAACAACTCTTCCCATCATCTTTGTCTAAAAATAATTGTTCAGGGGCGCCTGGGTGGCTCAGTTGGTTAAACGACTGCCTTTTGCTCGGGTCATGGATCCTGGATTCCCGGGATCAAGTCCTGCAATGGGCTCCCTGCTTGGCACGGAGTCTGCTTCTCCCTTTGACCCTGCCCCCTCTTGTACTCTCTCTCTCTCTCTCACAAATAAATAAATTAAATTAAATATTAAAAAAAAAATAAAAATAATTGTTCATTGTACTTTTCTTTGCAAGTGGTGTTTAAGTCATCACACAATGTTTTGATATTTAACTTAAAACATTTCTGGACCTAATTTAACATACGTGTGTTCAATGTAAACAAGACCTCAAGTTTTCACTTTCATTTTTCTTCTGACATTTTCTGCAAAAGAACATGCATGCCCATTTTTCAAAAGAGGCCAAAATCATATGACTGGGTGAGATTTAAAGGGAGAAAAAAAGGCACACAGAGAGATCTGGTCAACCAGTTCAGGATGGAACACCTCCCCAGGTCCCCAGAGAGGCTGGAGAGGGGTCCATAAACCAGCAAATACCACCTGCCTATTATCTGCCTTAGAAAGGTGCATACCTTTGAAAGCGACAGAATTTAAGTCCAGTGTGGCACTTTCAGAAAATGGCATCAAAGGTTGGACTATAAATCTTTCTTATTCTCAAGTCACTGGACATTTAAGAGCAAAGATATTGATGGGCTCTTTCTCTCCTGTTCTTCTTCCTTGTAACAGATGTATGATTCATGGATTGTCCTTTAGTGGTCCCCATTTTCATCTTATTACTTTTTCTTTGCTTCTGCTTTCTGACAGCTCTGAAAAACAAGGTGCTAAATTATTTTGTAGAATAAGCATAGTGAATTAAGTAATTATGTTGGAATTTAATGAACCAGCTGACCAAATAAGAAAACAGAAGGGAAAGAATTTACCGTATCATAAGCATAAATCCTCAGGATCCTAACCATAATAACAAGGAGACAGTGAGAGGCCTGACGAAGCAAAATGCTTGAGTAAAGAAATTTCTTTGAAAGACAGTTACCACAGATTTATTTGGGACAAACCCACCACAGAGGTAAAGAGTCAAGCCAGGAAAAACCACTGCTGTGCTGAACCGTATGGTAGCCTCTAGCCCAGTCCCTGTGGCAACGGAGCACCTGGGATGTGGTGAGAGCGAGTTAGAAGTGCTCTGAATGTAAAATGCACACCAGATGTTGAAGAAAGAATGCAAAGTATCTTGTCAATAATTTGTATGTTGATTGTGTGTTCGAATAACATTTGGGATATATACTATTTAAATTTTAAAAATAGGAAAGCCAATGAGTTAGGAGGTTTCCTTGCTATTGTTTTGGTTTCAGTACATCTGTACTGCTCAGCTCAGCACTTCAGTCTCCAAATCCTTGAATGACGTTTTTCAGGAGAAGGACCAATATATTTGCCAGTTAGCAGAGGCAGAGAAATGAAATAGCACAATGGAAAAATGGGCAACACTTACAAAGGCCCATCTTATAAGCCCTACCACTAATTTCCCTTTCCTCAGTGGGTCTAAAAGTCTGGACAGGTGCCACACAGGATGTCCACGTTTTGTGGTCTTTGTCTTCTTGAAAGACTAGCTTCACAATGAACGAGTTGGAACTCACACTCTAAAGACACTAAACCACACCAGAACAAAACAGATCCTTAGCTTCTGGTGCTCTCCGAACTAGGTTACAGATGATCTATAGCTGAGAAAGATTACTGGTCTGTTCATTCACTTTCTCCAAGCTAGCAGTATCATGCAATTTATCATACGGCGAACCGAGGAGAGGGCTGGGGCTGCCAGCACCAGCAAACCTGGAAAATCCCCACGGGTAACTGGTGATATCATAGATTCACTTCTCCTAAACCACAAGTCCTGGGGAAAAGCTTACTCTTTATCTTTCCAGGACCCAAATCTGCGATTCACAAGCAGAATATAGTCCCTCAAAACTCTGGCCTCACTTTTGGTTCACACAACATACATAGTAAGTGTTGGAAATACAAAAATGAGTGGGCATCATCTTTGACTCCAAGGATCTGGGAGACTGAGACAAGGCAAATGTCACCTTTCATTTTCCTTCCTCCAACTCTTTTTCTGGGGAAGAAACTGAGGCTATGAAATCCTCCAATGAGAAAGTAGCAGAACCAGCTTGATTCTAGAACCTGTGCTCTTAATTACCTTGATACTATATACTCTGCTATAAGTTATTCAGATATGTGACATGCTAAGCATATTGTAATCACTAAACAAATATTAGCTATTATTAGGGGCATCACATGACTATTCTTCAGAATTTTGCTTGACAACTTTCCATTTTTCCATATTTAGGTTTTGGATTATAGACTATCAGTTCAAAAATAAAACAAATACCACAGCCATCTTTATACTCTTCTGGGTATGTTATATAAATCTCCTTTCCCTCCAGCCATTATTTTAAGAAAGCTTATGTCCTGATAAGTGATGATTTAGCAAATTTAATGAAGTAGAACCTCTTGATGGCACAATCAATGAAGCTGTGTGTGTATGTATACAAAATTTAAACACGTTTTCTTTGGCTTTTCCACTTATAAGAAGAACTAAACATGAACCAGACCTCACTAGTGGATATGTAAACAAAAGCAAAAGAAAATATTCATTTTAATATGAATAAACAAACTTTCCAGAGATGAAGTCTGTCAACGGAGTATAAATTGAACTGAGTATAAATCAATTCATTGTTTTGTTTTGCCTTAAAATTGAACTGACCTAGTGTTTGTCCTCTAAATTATAGGTATTCGTGTAATGATAAAAATGATTAACCACAAGAGGGAGCCAGCACCATTCCAGTTCAGGAGAAAAGGCAAATTAAACTCAAGAAAAACAAGTTAATATAAGACAGCTATGAGGTATCTTCTATGCCATATATGCTAAAAAGATGATTAGAATTATTTTTTACTATTGTAAAGAAAAAAAAAAAAACATTTTGCCTTGTCAATTTCATTAGGAAAATTTTTTGAAAGCAAAACCTGAAGGTAACTGTTCACAGGAGTTTAGGAGTCTTTTCTGAGAGAAAAAAGTAATACTATTTAAGATTTTTCAGGTATACCGCATCCTAATGGATTTGCTCCTTGAATTAAACTTGATAAAATCTAATACTGAAAGATACTAAATGGTTTCCTTTAATGAAAACAACAGAATACCACCAAGCCAACTAGCCCAGGCCATGGAGGACCAACAAAGAGCCTACAATACATTACCAAAATACTAATTCAGTTTCCCTGTATCATAAGATCACAGACTGAAAGTCTGAGCATGTCACTAACTCTGTTTGCAACCAGAATTACCCTGTACCTGGTGCAACAATCCCAGACCAATAGCTTATTAGGTGGTCCTCTATTCTTAAAGGTTTCTAAGAAAAAATCTCTTACAGGATTCTTCAATACAGTTCTTAATTTAGAAACTTCCATTTCTACCCTGGATTACTTAGTGGAAATAATTGTCTAAAGTGAATTTGATGAAAAGTAATGGAAAAATAAAACAGTAGGTAGAATTCAAATGGCTGGGCCTTAATGGGAAAAATTAATTGCCACTGACCAAAAAAAAATGAACAAATGGAAAAGAATTCTAATACGATCATAAATAGTTACAGTAACATCAGATATTTCTAATACTAAGAAATTATTTTTATCACAAGTTATAAGATAGCTCAAAAATTTTATGCTGATCCCAATTCTCACATAATGTTAAATTTGGCTATCTGGTTTTCATAACAATAAAACAAGAAGTCTCAACTATCATCCCTTTTAGTTTTTTTTTTTTTAAGTGTAATTATTCAAATGAGCCCAGCTGAAATAGCAATGGTTTTTCTAAATATGCTGTTGTCATTGGTATAACTTTGTTCTGAGTGATAACCAACACCAAATATTGGTGGAAGAAGTGAAAATAAGCATAGAAAAAAACAGTAAAAATTAAAATTTTACATATTTAAATAGTCAATGTTTTTTAGAAGTCTGATATAATTTAAAGAGATAACTTCATTTTCCGATGTGTTCACTGTGGGATTACACACTACATTCCACCTGAAATGCCTTCTCCAGCCTTGCCTGCTGTCACATGTCTGCATCTGATCTGTCCCGACTTAAATATCATGTCCATCAATAGAGGCTGGACTCTCTCCCCACAAACTGTAATTTCACATGAACCACAGGAGATAAAAAGTTAATCAGTTTCTACCTTATACTTTGGTGATTTTCATGTCTTACCTGTAAAATGTTAGCTCTTTCACTCATCTTCGTGCCCTCCCACCCCACCATCTATGCAAACAGTAAGTAACAGTATAAACAGCAAATAATTCAGCACTTCTGAATCCTCTATTGTATACTCTTGTGGAGGACTGCTTTACACAAATCACACAAGGAAAATTTTTTTCTAGGCAATAAAAGAATTCAACTTACTTGTTCACTTTCTTAGATGCAGCGATCTTAGGACAAGTACTGCGTTTGTGGTCTAATTCACCACAAATAAAGCAGCCATCTTTAGGGCCCCCGCAAGAATGATCTGGAAGAGCACAGTGACTACAAATGCTACAGTGGATCCAGGCTATAAAATAAAAATTAAGTTTTAGAAGAAGTTCATTTAATATAATTTTTCTTTTGATCAACCTTTATGACAGGGAAGCATGAATAGTGTTTACTTCAAATATTGTGACCGGTCTGCATAGCTGGTTATAATTTGGCTAAAGCGCCAAGGTTAAGAGGTTGGAATCCCACATAAAGCAACTAACTTCTTTCTGATACATGGCAACCAATGCAGCCCTTCCTCAATGAGCTATGAGCAGAGAGCCCCACTGACACAATGGGGTCTGGCTGAGTGACACAAAGCCCTAATAAAATGAGCCAAACCAAATGCCACAGTGAACAGGTTACAAAGTCATGTCTCCCTATGAAAGAGAGAGTGTGTATTTTGGCAACTGCCAAAATTAAAAAGCAAGTAAATCAATGCAGGTCTTTATATTAATTTTTTTTCTCTTATAAACACAAATAAAAATCCCATTTAGCTGAAGAAAAACTCTGAGATGTTTTCATAGGATCTCAAACACGGAGTCTAAATACTTACAAGGTTTTACACACTTTTTGCAGAGAAAGCAATGGTTCCATTTCCTGCCATCCTACAAAAATAATTTTTAAATTATATTTAATGTATCATTAAAAATCAAGTTCTACAATTAAAAATTAAAATGTCCTATTAAAATCTGTGTAAATTATTCATTGCTTATTTCTCACTTTCGTGGGCTTCACAATTAAATACTTTGATTTTAATCTATGCATTTCTCCACTCAACTCAAATGCCTCCTTGATGGGCCCCAATTTCCTTAACTGGAAAACCAGGGGATTTATCTACATGATCTTGAAAGTCCACTCCAGTTCAAGCAACCCAATCGGCACAAAGAAGGACTCAATGAAAATTTCAAGAGAATTAATGATTCATAACTTTTACGTGTCTATGCAGCATAATCCTTAATGAAATTCATATTTGAGACATTTATATAATTTAAAAAGATACAGATTATAGGGTACTGTTTGGGTAATGTTAAATCTGTGAAACAAAACTACCTAGAAAAGTATATAAGACACTTACATGTCCAGTTTAATGAGTCTTATAAAGTACACACTGATGAATCCCAACAGGTCAAGAGCACACTGTCAGCCCCCTAGACACTCCTTCGGGTAGCCCTTCCCAATCCAGCATTCCTCTTCCCCACCGAGTAACACCTACTCTGGTTTCTGTGATGGTCACTTCCTTGCTTTTGTTTTTTTACCACTTATGTGGTAAATAATAAAGTTTTGTTTCCTCATTTTGAGCTTTATAAAAATGACCTGGGCAGCTCCCTGCTCGGCAGGGAGCCTGCTTCTCCCTCTGACCCTCCCCCCTCTCATGTGCTCTCTCTCTCTCTCTCTCATTCTCTCTGTCTCAAATAAATAAAATCTTTAAAAAAAAAAAAAAAAAAAAAAAATGACCTGGGCATAATTTTTTTTAAATAAAGAACACAGATAATATCTAAACTGATTGAAAATACATGTAATCAGATGTGCTACCACAGTTAAAAACAAGTATAACCAATAACAAAATTGTAAAGTTATGCAAAATGTATCTTATGATAGTTATAAAAATACAGGCTTTCCTTTGGACAAGCATTTGTGCGTATTAGCCAAACTAAACTTCACCTGTTCTTTCTGACTGGATTTAGTTAAAATAAATAGGCCACCTTACGGGTCATCCCACCTCCTTAAAACAATAAGTAGGAGGTGTGTCCCTGTCCTTCCTGACCTGTAAAAACTGGAGAGTACTTATCTACTAGGGCTTTGTGCAGAGTGACTCAGTTAATCCATGTACAGCCCTTAGGGAAGGTCCTGGCACATAAAAAGTGCACAGTATATGTTCTTTATTATTTCATCAGAATGGGGACGGTATCTCGTAGTTCAGTTCCTTATTTGAAACATCTTAATTTTACCCTCAACAAAGGTTAGCACTCACCTCATGCCTTATTTGAAATATTCCTGATTTTAGCAGTCATACAGTCATACAGTACCTCACATAAAAGTGAATTTAGGGGCGCCTGGGTGGCTTAGTCAGTTAAGCATCTGCCTTCAGCTCAGGTCATGATCCCCGGGTCCTGGGACTAAGCCCCGCTTCGGGCTCCCTGCTTAGCGGGGAGTCTGCTTCTCCCTCTGCCCCTCCCCCCAGCTTGTGCACGTGCTCTCTCTCTCTCTCAAATAAAAAAATCTCTTAAAAAATAACATTAAGCAAATGTAATGAAACAAGTAAGCTAAAATAAAATGAATATATATGAATAAAAATGCATTCTGTAGAAACTATACCTTGGAGGTACAAGAATTACAGTGCTCACAGTGTTGATTCTCTAGGGAAACATATCGTTGACACAGAGGGCAAAATCTGAGGAGGAAAGAAAGACTTAAATCAGCTGCATATTTTCAAGAAGATTCAGAGAGCAGATAAATGGCACTTGTTATAAAAATGGAGTGTAATCCAAATTCAATTCAAAATTACAGACCAAATTTAAAGGTAGCAGAAGAACTACATGAGTCAATATTAAAAGCATTTTCATGTTGGATATATGGAACTTTATTCTCAGTGACTCATATATCTCAAGGCCCCACTAGGATCTTACCTGTACCCTTCTTCGCTAGGAAGGATTATTTTGTTGGGTGGAATATTGGTGAAAATACGCACAGGAGACTGTTTTCGACCTGTCTTCCCATGTTTATAAAGTGCATGATTATCATAATCTACCTAGAAAGTTTAAAAAATTGAAAAAGAAAATTTACTCAAAGGAGTCAACATCTATCAAGATTCTTTAACCAATAAAGAACAAGCTGATGCCAATAGAGGAATTAAACCAAAGTATTTAAGAAGAAGTTCTTAAAAGCAAGAGTTTACTTATTAATCAACAGAGAGGCCTCTATGGCGGTGAAATTTCATTATAGAAAAGGTAAACTTGGGCGCCTGGGTGGCTCAGTTGGTTAAGCAACTGCCTTCGGCTCAGGTCATGATTCTGGAGTCCCGGGATCGAGTCCCACATCGGGCTCCCTGCTCAGCAGGGGGTCTGCTTCTCCCTCTGACCCTTCCCCTCTCATGCTCTCTGTCTCTCATTCTCTCAGATAAATAAATAAAATCTTAAAAAAAAAAAAAAGAAAGAAAAGGTAAACTTTGTTATAAATTCATATTGCCTGGTCTTAAGAGAACAACTGTAATCTTTTATCCAAAACAACAGACTTCGCAAGAAGGCCTATTATGGAATTACAAGCTTGGCTTTTGGCGCTAAAGAATTCCATCCTTGAAGATGTGTGATGCCTCAGTGGGGGCTTTTCATTTTTGTGTGTGAGATGGGCTACTTGTCAGTTCGCAGGTCACCGAGTCTCAGTACAGCCTTACTCTGACGCCCCCCACCATTCACCATTTGACCCCTCACGTCCTGGCCAAGCACAGGGTTGGGGACCAGAGAGGCTCTGCCACTCACCTGTTGCGCCGTGAGGCAAATTTACATAATTCTCACCTGGAAACAGAGGTTACTGAGCCCTGCCCCAGAGATCTGGGAAGGTTACATGAGACAATGTGTGTACAACGCCCAGTTCGGGGCCTGGCATATGGTAGAGACAGAAAGATGCGGACGAAGAGAGAGATTCAGCAACAGTTGTGACTATTTCGGATATTAACCTCTCCTCAAGACCCCTACCTCAGCTTTCAGCCTTGGCAGATCATCCTGAAAGGAAGCTGGAGCTAACAGGCTCAATGTCTATTAGCTTCTTGCTCTCGTCTCCTTCTCCAACCTCTCTGCTATCCACACACGTTCTCACTTTGGTTTTAAGCCTGCTCTGAATCCACCTGGTCACTAAGTCCATCCTTCTTTAGATCACTAATTCTCCAAGTGCGGGGACTGGATCAGCAACACCAGCGTCGCCCCTGAGAGCTTGTTAGAAAAGCACATTATCGCCCCACCAAAGGACCTCATAAAACAGAAGCTCTCGGGGGTCAGGGCCCACAATCTGTATTCTTAAGCCCTCCTGGCACACTAAAGTTTGAGAACCATTGTTCTAGATTATCCACAAGAATATGGTGAGTTTTTATGAAGTCAGTAAAGGCAGAACCCAACTTTCAAATACATTATAATGAACTATTTAGATTCTAAACAAGAATACACTTAAGAATTTTTCAAAAGAACTGGCTCGCAAGCTAGCTCTAATAAGCAAACCACAAAAATATAAGGACTTACTGACAATGGAAAGAGAGGGCTGTAATGAGAAATTCCTAAGCTCTCCATACGGCCCTGCCCATGGCTACCACTTTAACAGGTGAACGAGTTCAGGAAGACTGATCAATAAGCTTTAGCAGTGGGGGGAAAAGTAAGTGCCATACAAGGAGACCCAGCTAGACAAGGGACAGTGTGGGTAAACCAAACCAAACCAAACCTGGGGGTTCTGGTTAACTGTCAGCATGGTGAGTCCACAGTCTGGCTAACTGTACTAAAGCTGTCACGGGCTCACGGCCACCCTGTACGGAAGTGTAATACCATAACAAGCAAAGGATGAGGTCAGATCATATGTGAAGCCCTGCATTCAGTCACTGCATTTGAAGGGAGACCCTGATAAAACCAGTTCGTTTCTACCGAAAGTAATGGGAAGAGGATTTGTCATTTAACATTTTGGGGGTGTTTATTCAGAAAAGCGCAAACTAGGAGGATCTGATAGCTATTTTATAACTGAAGCGGTGTCGGTGGAATCAAAATGAGACTTAGCCTTTATTGCTTTGGAGAACAGAAGTAGGACCAATGGTTAGAAGTTAATAGGGAGCATATTTTATCTCAATATGAGAAAATTTTCTAACGATTAGAGCTATTAAATAAATTGAGTTGCCTTGTAAGGCTGCAGGACTTTGCTCGCTGAAAGCATTCAAGTGAGGCCGGGTGACGGCTTGTCATGAATTTAGCAGAGAGGATTATTACAGTGGGAAGTTAGCCTATGGTACACCCCTCATGGTTCTTTCCAACTTTAAAATTCTATGAATATATGTCACCTGTTAGAGGCTAAGATACAAAAGCAGATTTTACTTCAAAATCACCTCAAAATAGTACCATTAAGTAGTTTTTTCAAAATGATTTAAATTCATAATTTTTCCCTAATGCACTCCTCTATGTAATTTATAAATATATGACACTTTATTAAATTCAACAAAGATATTTTGAACATTTGTGTCATAAGAAAAAAAAAAATTCTTCCCAAGAAAACCTTTCAAAGATCTTCAAATGTTGGAAAAGAGGGCCTTAGGAAGATTTCTAGTAAATGGAATATTCCATGCAATACAATACATAGCAGATGGAAGAGAAGGAAAGAAAGAACAATCTCTTTATGGTTACCCAAGGAGTCGGAGAACGTATGTGTCAGGAAGGTGGCTGATTGCTTGATTTTGCATAACCTAATTGAGATTATTATTATTTTTAAATGCAGGTTTGTTGTGCTAATTAACTATAAACATATGGTATGTAAAACGCATGCTGCTAGGGTAAATTAATGTACCTCTAACATACATCCATATTTCATAGCTTCATCCACACAAATAAACGTCCTATGGAAGCGCTGTAAAGCAAACACAATTTTGCAAATTGCATATCACTAGTGGTAGAGCTGATACACCATTTTCCCATCATTATCTCTGACATTTCACTCACAATGATGAGAGGAATTTTCAAATAGAAAATTTCTCCCATGGAACTGATTAATGTGATGAAGTACTGTATAGAAATGAGGGAAAGCAAAGAATCTCTGCAATTCTTAACTTTTAATTTTATCTATACGCAAATTTCTTCTGTGACATGAGACTGAAACCAGTTATATGGAAACCAAGATGTTCAAGTCAACAGACATTTATTTTGCACCTACTATGTTCTAGGCATCCGGTCGGGAAACAAAGATGAAGTAAGACAGAGTACTTGTATTTTCCTAACTCCCTCGGGATTGTGTTCTATTTAATTTCAGTGCATCAAAAGATTGCCATCAGCCAACTTCCACCAGAGCAAAAAGGTCTTTTAGTCATATTGCCCATATCCCTCTTACCTCTTATTTAAAATTATATCTATATGTATGTATATTATATATATATTATGGCCCTTGTCATTCCAAACCCATTAAATGTTTGTGTTTATTACACATCAAGTTTTAAGAATTTCAGCTGTCATCTTGTAACTTGCAATCACTTGTCAGAAATTCCTGTCAAAATATCTTCACTTCTGAACATGAAACTAACCTCAAAAAACAGTTTTCTACACAGGATGATTTTTTAAGGGACAGCTTTAAAAAAAAAAAGCTCTACTTTTAACGATCCAGACAAATGCCCCAGATGAAGTAGGAACAAGACATCATAGCATGTTCCTGGTGGAAGGAAAGTGAGATCTAGTTCAGATATGGTAAATACAGGACCTGAATTCCACCACGCCCAAACCCGGCCCATGGCAGACATCACTAATCAATCATACACTACCCCCTCCGCCACTGAGCCTGGTATTCTCCACAAATTCTCCAGAAAGTCACTACCAATTTATCAGGCTTAGCACTAAAGCACTAAAAGTGAAACTTATCTGCCATCTCTTTCCTGATCCAATCATTTTATTTTATACGTAAGGAAACAGAGGCCAAGAAAGATAAACTGACTTCTCCCTCTTAAGATTAAAGAGCCTCGGGGCGCCTGGGTGGCTCAGTTGGTTAAGCGACTGCCTTCGGCTCAGGTCATGATCCTGGAGTCCCGGGATCGAGTCCCGCATCGGGCTCCCTGCTCGGCGAGGAGCCTGCTTCTCTCTCTGACCCTCCCCCCTCTCATGTACTCTCTCTCATTCTCGCTCTCTCAAATAAATAAATAAAATCTTAAAAAAAAAAAAAAAAAGATTAAAGAGCCTCTAAAAGGCAGTGTGCTAGGACTCACACTTTTGATTCTGGGTCAAAATTTCTTTTCCTTATCACATCCTTCCTTTCTAATCTGCCCTTAATAAAACTCTTGCTTTTCTAGGTCTTTGATGACTGTTTTATTCTGTATTCATCAAGTGCTTTATCACTGAACAGTCTACATAATTTATATTTTATGGAGATCTGCGGCATTTCTGCCTCCCTATTACCTGAAAAGTATCTCAAAAAAAAAGATTTAGTGATTTGGGGTTTTTTTTTTTTTTTTTTTTACTGCATTGTGGTTTGGGGGCTCATAATCACCTTAGGCAATGTGAGAAAGAAGGTCTAATCGAGGTGTATAGCAAAAGACCTGTGAAGGAGGACAAGAGACTTTCAAATTTTTCATTTGATGAAGGCAGCTAATATACAAGAAAAGAAATTACTACAAAATAAGGTTAAAATAACAAGAAAAGGAAAAAAGAAAAAGTTTCAGAAAGAATAATAATAATAATAAATCCAGAGAAACTTTCAAGAAAGAAAGAAATTAAGAAAAGCACGAAAGACCGATCATCAAGGTGAGGTACAACAAGTAAGACTTACGAACCCAATAGAAGATACGGTAAAATCAGTTTCTCCAACTGAGCATGCAATGGGCAAGTAGTGTTCTTATCTTTAGTAGAAATCAGGAAAAACGAAGATTTGTTTTGTTTCACAGATTTTATTCTAGTTTTTCCTTTCAAAGTTTGGCTTTCTCTTTACTAAAAAGACTGCTTTTCACCTTGTCTGATACCCTGTCTGATAAGGCCTAGTTAGAAACTTTCTTCACCAATACACTGAATTGTATAATTATTTTTAATAAGCTTGGACCTTGGAACTATTTCTCAAAACTGAGACTGCAGTATTTCCACAAGTTCCTTTCTAGTAACACAGACCGTCGAAACAAGCCATGGCTGGTTTCTCCACATGAACCTCTCTCGTCCACTCTACTCTGGATCTGCCTTCTTTGGCCTCCTTGCCATTTCAAACTCTTGCCCACAGTGAAAACGCATTTCTAAATGTGCATGGAACAGTTTTCTGAGGGACCCTATGTTTCATATACTGTACAAAAAAAAAGAAAGCCCCAAAAAAGAGTTTTACCCGTACCCGGGGACTATCTGAATGGTCTCAACAGTGCTGAGAGCAATAACCTTTGGTCTACATTTGCTGTGTGTTCGGGACAAGGCTAAGCCTTTTCATGTATTGTCTCATATAACTCCTAAAACCTTATGAGGCAGGTATATTATTACTCTGCTCATTTAACAGGTCACATGAGCTGCAGGGAGTTAGATAAAATGTGTAGGCCTAACTAGTAAGTGGCAGAACCAGGATTAAAACCCAGTTCCTTTCCAACTCTGGAGTTCATGCTATTTTTCACTCAACATGTGTAAAGCACCTACTCTGTGCCAGACATTGTTCTAGATGATTATTCACTGTCGAAGGCAGCGGGCGCTCCTGCCAACTGAAAATAGTTTATTTAGTTAACGTCTTTAGGATATGTCTGCTATCTTTGCACTGCAAATGTCAATACTAGAAGTACCCCTCAGACAAGAAACAGAAAACTATGTGCTCTAAAAAGGAAAGTAAACCAGATTTGGGAAGAATTATGATGTGGACTTTGCCTAATGCAGAGCTCAAGAAGTTAAGGTTAAAATGGCTTGTGCTATAAACTTTGGAAAGGAACTGTTATATGGTTCAGCAGCCATAAAAATGTCCATTAAATTTGATAACATAATTTTTGGAATTCTATTTCAGTTTTGGAAATTCATTTTAAGGAAGTTATGTAAAATATGGAAAACTTATGTGAATAAGAGATGTTTATGGCAGTGTTACTTATAGTACCTTAAAGGCAGAAGCAACCTGTGTGTCTAAGAAAAACAGTGCTAACAATTGATAATATAACCTGCTAATGAAATAATGTGAAGTGATTAAAAGCAGGTGCCTGGGAGGCTCAGTCGGTTAAGCATCTGCCTTCGGCTCAGGTCATAATCTCGGGGTCCTGAGATCGAACTTCCCACTGGGCCCCCTGCTCAGTGGGAAGCCTGCTTCTCCCTATCCCTCTGCCTGCCCCTCCCCCTGCTTTTGCTCTCTCTCTGTCAAATGAATAAATAAAATCTTAAAAAAAAAATAAAGTGATTAAAAGCATAAAGACTATGGAGCTACGTGCCTGGGTGGCTCAGATGGTTAAGCGTCTGCCTTCGGCTCAGGTCACGATCCCAGGGTCCTGGGATCGAGTCCTGCATCGGGCTCCCTGCTAGGCGCGGAGCCCGCTTCTCCCTCTGCCTCTGCCTCTCTCTCTCTCTCTCTGACTCTCATGAATAAATAAATAAAAAACATTTAAAAAAAAAAGTTATATCCGGGAAAAAGAAGAAAAAAATAGAATAATCTTTAAAAAATAAATAAATAAATAAATAAAAATGTACACTTACGTACATAAGACACAGTGAAGAAAGCGAAATTCGGATTCATCTGCTATGATTACAAACCTGCAAAACGTGTCAAATTATGATATTTGCTACTTGGGGTGAATGGCAGGTAGGGGTCTGTCCTCTCATTTTTTTGATAACATTGTTTCTTTCAGAATTTCTAGATAATTTTCCTAAGTGTAAATGCCTTCAAGATTAGAAAGATGAGATCCAAGTGCTAGCTTGGAACAGGTAGTGAAGACATGTTCATTTTCAGTTCTGGGGCTGAAAAGCCTTCATCAAGGTAGTCCATTGCTCAGAAAGCTCAAACAGAAAAATGTCATTACAAAAGAGGAAGCAATGGCCACTTGGCGACCCCACACGGTGCTGGTGACAGGGGTTAACTTCAAAACCCAAGGAAATGAATAGAAGGAAGTGGACACTAAAGCAGCAGGAGTTGAGGGCAGAGGTGGGAGGGAGGGCCGGTCAGCTCCACCCTGACATCAGCACACTCGCCCCCACGCGCAGGCCTCAGCCTCTCTGCTCCTCTGCCACCTGCCAACCTGGACACACCTCCCTTCAGAGCTGCCAGCATCCTCTGAGTGCTACAGTAAAGTGTACTTGACATTCCACTGACCAGAAAAAGCAACTGACTTCTCTACAATCTCTGAACAGACAAAACTGTTCATAACAATGACTCTGGGGTCAGTTAGGTCAGTGGGTCTAAAACCTAGCCGCGCTGCAGGGTCACCTGGGAAGCTTGGTAAAATGTGCTTTCTTGGGGCTCTACCCTCTAATTTTGATTTAGTAGGTGTATTTTGGTACCTAAGAATCTATATTTTTAATAAACACCCCTAAGAATTACATTTAGGAACCTCTGGACTAAGCAATGCATGGTACAATTTTAGTGTTTAATACAGCTTACCATAGTTTCATTTCCTAAAATCGATGGACAGTCTGATCAGAGTATTTATTTAAGTGGAATATCCATTCATCAACTGTGCCAGAAAACAAAATATTTACTATACCTGGTAATCCAGCATGCAGAAGCTTGGAAAAAACTGACGAATTCGGGATTCAAAAAAATAAGGGAAAATCCAGAATATGGGTAGTTCTTTGTGACTGCTATCTAATGGACCACAAAAAAGGAAAAGAAAGTAAGAAATTGGTATTTTAAAAAAATAAAAGAGCTGTAACTGAAATACTTCTAATATTGGGAGAAATTGCAATTGTTCAATACACTTAAATCATACAAAAGAAGAGAACGTTTACCAGAATGCCATTTACAACTTGACCTTTCCCAAAAGTCAATGGAAACATTCTTTTACACCTAAACGCAGGTATAAAGGGTATATAAAAGTAATCCTTACACACATAATCACTATATTCTAGGTAAAGGCAAAGATATCACTAATTAATAAACAATCCCATTTTATAGACAGGGCAACTGAAGCCAAAAGATTTAAGTAATTTGTTCTTCATTGCTTCCTCAGTAACACTGACTGTATCCATTCTGATCAGTGGACTTAAGAACTGAAAATAAGTGGAATACTTAACACTGAGTCATGTTTCGGATTTCTTTTGCATTCTGTCTCCAAAGCACACTATTTATGTAGCACAATTAAAGGAGAAGCTCGATCACAAATTCCTGACACTCTTACAGTTCGTCAATTTGCAAGCTGGAAACTAAAAAATGATTGTACCAACTAATTAAACAATTAATTAAATAAAATATTTTGAAGGCCTAAGCCACTTTAAGCTGAATAATAATCCCCAGCCACTAACCCACCTCTACTGTGTGGGTGTCTATCTGTCACTGATAACCACGGTAAGGCTGGTGCATATCCGATCTTCCTACCTAAATCTTGGCACAGTTTAGAGCTCTGAGCCAGAGGCTGGGCACCCTCTTAGAGCTGTGGGCAAGACTTTAGGAACATGGAATGTAAGATCCATGAGGGCAGGACTATGTGTCCGTCTGGTTCAGTACTCTATTTCCAGCACCTAAACAGTACCTGGTACA
This sequence comes from Neomonachus schauinslandi, assembly GCF_002201575.2. NCBI lineage: Eukaryota > Metazoa > Chordata > Mammalia > Carnivora > Phocidae > Neomonachus > Neomonachus schauinslandi. Next base: position 183,485,700 of record NC_058404.1, read on the forward strand.
CAGGGGCCACTCAGTAAATAGTTATTGAATAAATGACAACAGTTTACTGCTATTCTTCATAATGTCCCCTTATGCTCACCTACAAGTCATTTTGAGAACACGTGATTAGGATAATACAAAGTGTATCATGATAATGAAGTCTGCCACATTCTCAAATAAGCCTGGTAAAAAAAACCACACACACACAAAAAAACCACACACACAAAAAAACACAAGAACCCAAGACATGTATATTTTATCAGAGCTCCGATTCACTGAGCTCTGCTAATATTTGACAGGAAGTAGATACACAGATACATGTTTATTCTGCAGTAAGTAATAAATTACACACCTTGGCTTTGACCTTCTTTCCACATAGCAATTAACTTCTTGATTGTAACAGCCAGAGGTTCAACCAAGCCACCAAAAGGAGGATCTGTCACCATAATGACTCCCTCACCTTTATCTTCCTGTAAAAATGTTCTGCATACTTCAAGGGCAGCCTGGAACAAATAAAAATTCATTTCTAAATGAGGACTACAGGGAGACACTCCATCCTATTCAGAGAATGCATTAGGCTCGCTCCCACTGTTTGTACTGAAACTTCACCCGTCCTGCCACCCCAGAGTCCCTCAGTGACGTCCTGAAGCCTCTCCCATTCAGCCCCCAAGAGATTTTATCTTTTGGGTTCCTTGATAAGTGGGTTTTTAAAATTGCAAATTCAAGCACCATCACTATCAGAGGACTACACATTTCAAATGGTTAAATTAAAAAACTAAATTTAGTAACCTGAGAGAGAAAAACTCATTACCCATGAAGACTATCTAAAATGCTGAATTCAATCCCACAAACAGAAGCGGGGACTGAGCTAAACACTGGAGACACAAAGACAAATAAGACCTATTTTTTCCCTGTCTGGTTTGTCCACCACCACGAGTTCACACATTATCAGTCACCTCGCACACATTGCTGAGCAGCAGGTACTGGACAGACGTGTTCGGACACGCACAGTAAGTAAATGAATGAGAGTCCACAAATAACAAAGCTCAGCCAGGCCATGAAACCAGGCTATTAACACATTTTCCCAACAGACCAAGTGGAGTGTTTTTAGTCATTGTAAAATTAACATTACGCACTGTCTATTTATTATTTTCTGCTTCGGGAGAAGACATAATAAGAGATATACCTATAATACTAACTCCAGTCTACTGACTCTGTAGTCCTTTTCAAGCACTCACCTATAAAAGCAAATCAGCACAGTATACAAAATAGTCTAAGACTTTAAAGTTTAATGGCATTTTAAACTTTAATAAACCCATATGTACTTTATAATAAAATATATATTGCTCTACTACTAAATCAATTTAGAAGACTCAGCTGATGACAGGAAAAACGACAACATCCTAATCCGCTTTCCTGAGGAGAGTCTTTATTAACTTCCTACTGGAAGTCCTAGAGCGAGGGATGGTGTGTCAGGAAGGTTAATCATTTTTCAAGTGCTGCCTGGCACTTCCTTAACCTGCCTACATGAACAAGGACTTAAAATACAGATGATGTTACTGAAAAACCTTCCAGTTCCTTAGACTTAAAGGTAGGAAAAGAAAATAAACAAGGAAATGAAACCTCCACTCTTAGCCAAATTAAAAAACCATAGAGTACATCTGTTTCCAGGTAAGAATCAATGGTGTGACGTCCAGTCTTGACCCGCTGAGGGTCCTAATGTTGACCACCTATGGAAACTAGATGCTTGCTTATGCTACCCATGTTGACAGTGCCTTACCTCTTCCCTCCATCTCAATCATCACTAGAAAAGTCCTTGGTACTTTATTATTTTTTTTTAAGATTTATTTACTGATTTGTTTGGGGGAAAGAGAGAGAGAGTGTGTGTGGGTGTGCACACGAGCGGGGGGAGGGGCAGAAGGGGAAGGGGAGAGAGAGAGAGAGAAGCAGACTCCCCACTGAGCAGGGAGCCCAAGGCGGGGCTCGATCCCAGGACCCCAGGACCATGATCTGAGCCAAAGGCGGACGCTTAACCTACTGAGCCACCCAGGCACCCCAAGAGTGCTTGGTACTTTAAATAACCATCCCCTGTACATACTTCAACCTCCCTGACCATTAAGGCATATGACATTTTCTATTACCTGAAAGACTATATGATTTTCTATGAGAAAATCCTGCACAGGGAACTCCCGCTTTTTAATCCAGTGCGCTGTGAAGTGCTTACGGGCCTCAACAGAAGCTTATATACCCCAAAGCACCCTGTACACCTTCACAGGCGCCTGGTAGACGCTTCAATACTCAGGGATTGGTAAGTAGATGGTAAGCCTCCACTGAAAACCCTGACTCAGGAAGTAGGCAGAAAAAGGGCAGAGAGTAAAATCATCCAAGACAACAGTTTTCTGTAGATCAATCCCTACAGTCGCAGTGCTATGTAGAGGCCGCTCCTAAAATATAGAGAAAGGAGGGCGCCTGGGTGGCTCAGTTGGTTAAGCGACTGCCTTCGGCTCAGGTCATGATCCTGGAGTCCTGGGATCGAGTCCCACGTCGGGCTCCCTGCTCAGCAGGGAGTCTGCCTCTCTCTCTGACCCTCCCCCCTCTCATGCTCTCTATCTCATTCTCTCTCTCAAATAAATAAATAAAATTTTTAAAAAAATAAAAAAATTAAAAAAATAAAATAAAATATAGAGAAAGGAAAGCCTGAGCTAGATGATTGTTTTCTTCCGGGAAAAATAAAGTGGAGCCCAGTCTTGGCAGCTTATTCCAACCATTATTTTAGAAACTTATAAGGTAATTCCATAAGCTTTCAATAAAAGTTAAAAAGAATTTTCTAGAAAAAGGCTAATTACATGTTACATTCTTAAAATATAAACAACGGTTAGCCAACTGTTAGGTATTCAAACATCATTTCACTCTTATCTCACCATTACTGTTCAAGACAGAAAGCAAAGTCGTGGTATGAAAAACAAATAAGCACATAAACAAAGCCGACGCACGACTGCAGCATCCAGCAGTAATACAGACGTGGTTATTTTACCTACTCTGACGCCGGCCCTGACTGCACCTGCCCCCTGACCACACCCTGGAGCTTGAGGCCCCAGAGTTTCAAGAAGCCATACTGAATACCTCTACATCAATATTCCACCTGCCCCACAAACCCAACATTTCCAATTTTCAATTCCAACCTTTCCTACCCTGTTTTGAAGAATGAAATACAAAGCCAGGCTGGACCACTAAGTCATCTTTGACTTCTCCCCCAGTACACTTACCACCAAGTCTTCCAGTTTCCATCTGTGAAATGCCTACTGAACCCACCTCTCTCATTTCCTCATCACCACTGGCCTAGCTGAGAAGTCCACCATCGTCTGTTGTCAAGTGAGTTTGCAATTCCTCTCTCCTTCACATTCATCTAATCAGTTCTTAAATCCTAGAAATTATCGACCACATAAGCCCTTTGGAAAACTAACTATGTCTAATTCTAAACTGCTATTTATTTCAATACTTGGTTTACATGGCTATCACAGCTAAAAAAATATGTATTTCAATGCTGACTGAGTCTCATGGAAGGAGTGCATCATTGGCTAGACTGAACCAGGAGACTCATTTTCCAATCCCAACCAACAATTTAAAATTTGTTTTCATTTCCTAGATACGTAGTTTTTTAGTTTTGCTTGGTTTTTGTTCTATCATTAATTAACATCTTAAAACACAATATATACTTATACATGGTTTACAATTTTTGAAAAAATTAATATACGTGCATATATGGATATGTGCTTCAGGTAGTCTTGATCATTTCAAACAGTTGCGGCCAACTTCCTGTCAGGTGTGATTACTTGGTTGGGTATAGTTTTTATTTTGTAATACAACTGGCAAAGAGCTCAAACTAGAAGTATCAGCTCTGCTATGTTGTTTATTTATAGTGACATTAATAACATCGTATTATTGAAAGAAGCTACCCCCTGCTACCCATGGACGGCCTCCCTCATTATCACCATCCCCCACCAGAGTGGTGCATTTGCTGCAACTAATGAACCTACATTGACACATCACTATCACCCAGAGTAAACAGATTAGGGGTCACTCTTGACCCTGTCTAATTTTTAAGAATTAGTTTAATAAAACTATAAATCCCGGGGTGCCTGGGTGGCTCAGTTGGTTAAGCGACTGCCTTCGGCTCAGGTCATGATCCTGGAGTCCCGGGATCGAGTCCCGCATCGGGCTCCCTGCTCGGCAGGGAGTCTGCTTCTCCCTCTGACCCTCCTCCCTCTTATGCTCTCTGTCTCTCATTCTCTCTCTCTCAAATAAAAAATAAATAAATAAATAAATAAAAAAATAAAAAAATAAAACTATAAATCCCTTTAACTGGTACATGACATTTACCAGGGAGGCAGACATCAAACAACTACCCACAGAATTTTTTTTTTTAAAGATTTTATTTATTTATTTGAGAGAGAGAGAATGAGAGACAGAGAGCACGAGAGGGAAGAGGGTCAGAGGGAGAAGGAGACCCCCCGCTGAGCAGGGAGCCCGATGCGGGACTCGATCCCAGGACTCCAGGATCATGACCTGAGCCGAAGGCAGTCGCTTAACCAACTGAGCCACCCAGGCGCCCAATCCACAGAATTTTTTAATTATAGTATCATATAGCTACAGAGGAGAGCCTGACCTTGTCTGGGGGTCAGGGGAGGCTAGAGAAAGTGACTTGGAACAGAGCTTTGAAGGACAAGGTGAAGTTAACAAAGACTAGAAGGCAGAGGGAACAGCATGGGCAAAAGCCCACTTGGCAGAAAAGACAAAAGCCAGTCCCAGATGAAAGCCATACATCCAGAACACAAACAAACCCCAGAGTGGGAACAAGAAGACAGACTGGAGGGTGGCAGGGGTCAGATCAGGCAGAGCCCTGGGGGCCTTGGTAAGAAAGTGGGTCTGTATCCAAAGAGCAGTGAAAAGTCACAAAAGAAGAACAGCACAATTCACTTCTAGATGCTCGATACACACTCAGTAGATGAAGAAAAAAAAAAATGCCAATCAATAAATGGTGGAACAGCCATGATATGATCTTGAGGGACTCTAAGAAAATAAGAGAGGGTACTCTGGAATTTGTTCTTCCACAATAAGAAGGATAACGGTCGTAATTCTTACCTTTCCATCAAAGAAGTGATGGTTAAACATGTTATAATGGCAAAAGCTATCTTCTATATAAAACTGTGAATACCTGTAAAATAATTTATTACTGTAGTTATTTGTCCAGTTATGGCTATATAGTAAGTAAATACAAACTAAATTTTAAAACTATGAAATCACACCTTTAATAAAAGCAATTTCATCATTCCTTAGTGTTCTGGAATATAAAGAATACTTCTCCAAAATCTCAGGGAGTGAGTCACAATGAATGAATATCAAACTTAAATTATGTTCCCAAGTTAATAAGCTAGTGACAAAACTACAGGAGACTCATATATAAAGTTCACATGTTCCTTCAGACCACAGAATAATACAGAAACAATGAGATCACTGATAGATTGTTATGCAATTTAAGTTTGAGATGGGTTGGCAATTAAAATACATTTCATACTTAATAATTTTAAGAAAAACACTGAATCAACATTTCTGCTCAACAGCTGTTAATTATTTTCTTCTGTGGTTAACAAAAAAAATATTTAATACAAAGCATTTCTTGTCTATTGCAGATTAGCTCAATAAAATATGCTTCTCAATATATAAGAAAAGTAAGTACGTGCCTTTCATATTTACTGAATTAGTGCCAGGAAAGAGAGATATTTATTTACTGATTGAACCATTTTATTCTTCTAAGATACTACTTTAAAATGCAATCAGTAATGAATGAGAGTACCAGCTTTGGGCATTAACATTTTATAAATTTTTGCTAATTTACTAAAAACTCATAGCACATTATGATTTAAATTTACATTTATTTGATTTCTTATAAGACTGAGCTTTCTTTACACCTTAATTGTCTGTCTCTACGTTTTCCCCATTTTTACATATATGGGTCTTGGTAGTTCTGGCTGAATTCTGAGTTTTTTGTATAATGTTGTTATCACAATAGGATTCTGAACTTCCAAAATTTTGCTATAAACAATTCACATAGGAACCACACCATCCTTCTACAGAATTCATAACCTAGTGAAAAAAATCAGGGACACATGCTTTTTACACAACTTATTTAACCAAATCGTGAGAGCAGCACTTTGCTTCTACTTCTACTCCTCCCTTACTGTCCATAACTGACCACCCATGGTGACTATTTCGTCTAACAGGCAGCCCTGCTTTATCCTCTTCATATTACACTATGATTAAAAGTACAGGCTCTAGGGGCGCCTGGGTGGCTCAGTCGTTAAGCGTCTGCCTTCGGCTCGGGTCATGATCCCGGGGTCCTGGGATCGAGCCCCGCCACTGGGCTCCCTGCTCCGCGGGAGGCCTGCTTCCCCCTCTCCCACTGCCCCTGCTTGTGTTCCCTCTCTCGCTGTGTCTCTCTCTGTCAAATAAATAAATAAATAAATCTTAAAAAAAAAAAAAAAAGTACAGGCTCTACAGTCAGATGGTCTGGTTCCAAACACTGGGTCTTGGGGCGCCTGGGTGGCTCAGCTGGTTAGGCATTCAACTCCTGATTTTGGCTCAGGTCATGATCTTGGGGTCATAGGACTGAGCCCCCACAAAAGGATCTGCGCTCAGCTTGTCCCTCTCCCTCCCCTCCTGCCCCTCCCTGTGTTCACTCACACACTCTCAAATAAATAAAATCTTAAAAAAAAAAAAGCCTGGGTGTCTCACTTAGTACTTATGTAACCTTAGTGAGTTATTTAACCTATTGAGCCTCAGTTTCTTCATCTACAAAATGGAAGAAATAATAGTGTCTACTCCAAAGGACTTGGTAAATATAAGTGAGATAATATATGTAAAGTGCTTAATACAAAGCAGCTGCATACCATATACTAAAATGTTAGGCATCGCTATTTTAATAAATATCAGCTATAAAGATTTATGTCTTAATGCCCCTGATATTAGGGAATCATGTTTATGTCCAACCAAAATTTCTCCTATAATCTAAACCCCTTTCTTCTTGTTCTGTAGAGACAGAAGAACAGCTGTTCATTCTAAGTACAATGTCCCTTAATATCATTTGAGATACTGTTAGTACATCTGCTGATTTCATAAAACATAAATTTGCACTGAAGAAACAAAAGGTTTAGATAACTGAAAACACATTTAAACTATAGACTGTAACCTGATGAACATTCCAAAACCTGTGGGAAAATGTCAATTAGCGTTAGTAAACAAATGTCTTCCTAATTAACTCAATTCCAAGTAACTGATAATATAGATATATCAGTTATCTATAGGTGTATCTCAGTAGTAGTAATGCCGTGGATCAACTATCATTTGATGATCTTCTTCTTTCTTGTATTGCTTTGTAAGTGTGAGCAAAGGAAAATACAATCCCTTTAAAAATATATTTCTACCCCCTCTCCACTTTTTCGTATTGCTTCTCAAAGACACAATAGTCTGTTTTTTAAAAATTAAAAAAGAAATTTTATTTACATAAAATTCAGCACAGCACGCTTGTCTAAAACATTCTGGGCAGCAGTAGGCAGAGTCAGAGAGAGAAAAAAGCCAAGATTTCAGCTTTGAGTTTCCATCAGATACAAACAAGGGAGCATAATTTTTCATATTTTAAATTATGAAAAATCACTGAACATTACCCTCTTAAAATGAAATTGGCCTCGAAGAATTATTCTCTCTATTGAATAAGGCAAACAAAACCAATCAGAAATGCATGCACTTGAAAACTGCAAAAGGACATTCATTTAATTTGGCCATTCATTCTCTTTAAATGAGAGTCAGTTACCAAGTGTGAAACATGCTCTATACACAGGAAATGTAATCAAGAGCTGAATAAAATTAGTCCATGAAATGAACCTAAGAAATTCATTTTTTTGATATAACTTTATTTGGATGATAGTTTGCCAAATAGAGTTTCACATCTTTCATGCTAAAATTAGAGCATATAAAAATCCATCTTAGCAAATGTTAACTTCATATTTTAGACCCCCCGAAGAGGATATTTATAGCATATGTAACACTGGAGTTGAGGTGGTTTTCTGAAGCCTTGGACAGACCTTTTGTAGGGCAACAATAAACCAAAGTCGAAGTGCCAAAACTTAACTACTCGCTGTCACTCTATATCACATAGGAATTTGTTCCTGATTTAATTGTGGTCCTTCTGAGAAATCTGAACCAACTCCACACCCCATAATATTGTGTGTACGGGCAACAGACTCAGTTGATTCTGGCCACTAACATGTTTCAATAAATGAGCTCACTCTCTCGCTCTCTCGCTCTCTCTCTTTTTTTTTAATTTATTGGAGGGGGGGCAGTGGGAGAGGGAGAGAGAATTCCAAGCAGGCTCCACACCCAGCACAGAGCCCAACGCTGGGGGCTCAGTCTCACAACCCTGAGATTATGACCTGAACCGAAATCAAGAGGCGGACGCTTAACCGACTGAGCCACTCAGGTGCCCCAACGAGCTCTCTCTTAATACCCAATGTCGACCTTTTACAGAACTGACTCAGCATAAAAGAAGCTAAGCTAACTAATACAACCCCTTCAGTTTTTGTTTCCACACATACACAGAAGTTTATTGATATGAAAAGAAAAAAAATATCAGTATATTCAATAAGTTACAAAATAACTTTATCCACATCCCCTACTCTGTGCAGGAGATTTCAATATACAGGCCCAAGAAAGGTAAAACTACAAGACATATAGGTTAAATTAAGAGTTAAGGGTCCATGTAAATCTTTCAAATTAAAAGTAATTCAGCTATGATGAAAAGAGTTCTGGTGAATGGTTGTACCCAACAACGTGAAGGCATTTAATTTACTTAACAATACTGAACTGTACACTTGAATAACTAACATGGTAAATTTTAACCTATGTGTATTTTACCACAATTTTTTTAAAGAAGTAAATCAGTACACTAGCAATGAACAATACAAAATGAAATTTAAAAAACAATTTAATGTATAATAGCAACAAAAAGAATAAAATATTTAGGAATAAGTTAAAAGAAGACAAGCAAGACTTGTACACTGAAAACTACAAAATATTGTTTAAAGAAATTAAAAACGACCTAAATAAACGGAAGGACCTCTTATGTTCAAGAACTGGAAGACTTAATATTTAAAACTATTCCCCAAACTGATAAAAAAAATGCAGCGAAATCCCTATAAAAATTCCAGCTGGCTTTTTTGTAGAACTTGACAAGCTAATCCTAAAATTCACGTGGAAATTCAAGGAACCCACAACAGCCAAAACAATCTTGAAAAAGAATACAGCTGGAAGACTCACACCTGTAATCAAGACAGTGTGGAACTGGCATAAGGATAAACATAGATCAAATGAAAAGAATTGTGAGTCTAAAAATAAATGCATACATTTGTGGCCATTTGGTTTTCAGTAAGGTACCAAGACAATTCAATGAGAGAAGAATAATCATTTCAACAAATGGTGCTGAGGTAACTGGATAGTCACATGCAAAAGAATGAAGGTCTTGGACCCCTACCTCACACCATATATAAAAAAAATAACTCAAAACAGAACAAAGACCTAAATGTAAGAGCTAAAATCATAAAACTGTTCAAAGAAAGCACTGTGCAAATATTCATGACCTTGAATTTGGCAAGATATGACACCTAAAACATAAGTAACCAAAGAAAAAGGAGGAAAACTGGACATAATCAAGTGAAAAGACAGCCCACAGAAAGGGAGAAAAGATTTATAAATCATATATCTATTAAGGGTCTAGTATCCAGAATATATTTATTCTTTCAATTTAACAACAACAACAAAAAAGACAAGTAACCAATTAAAAAATGGGCAAAGGATTGAATAGATGCTTCTCCAAAAAGATAAACAAATGGCCTGTAAACACATGAAAAGATGCTCAGCATCATGAGCCATCAATAAAATGCAAAACAAAATCACAATGAGATACCACATTAGAAAGACAGACAATAGAGGCACCTGGGTGGTTCAGTTGATTAAGCGCTTGACTTTTGATTTCAGCTCAGGTCATGATCTCAGGATCATGACATCAGGGTTGTGAGATCAAGCCCTGCATTGGGCTCTGTGCTGGGCATGGTGCCTACTTAAGATTCTCTCCCTCCATCTCCCTCTGCCCCTCCCCCTGCCTGTGTGCACTCATGCTCTCTCTCAAAAAATTAAATAAATAATTTAAAAATACAGACAAGACAAGAGCTGACAAGAATGTCGAGAAATTGGAACACCCATATATTGCTGTTGGAAATGTGAAATGGTAGTCACCTTAAAAAACAATTTATCAGTTCCTCAAGAAGTTAAATGTACAGTTACCACGAGACCCAGCAATTCTAGTCCTAAGATAAATACCTGTTATGGGCTGAATTGTAACCCTTCAACATTAATCTATTGAACCCCTAGACCCCAGTATCTCAGACCATGAATCTATTTGGAGACAGAGCTTTTAAAAGAATGATTAAAATAAAATGAGGTTATTAGGGGAGACTGTGATGCAAGATGACTGGTGTCCTTATGAAAGAGGAAATTTGGACCCACAAAGAGAAACCGGGGCTGTACACACACAGAGGAAAGACCATGTGAGAACACAAGAAAAAGGCCAACTGCAACCAAAGGAGAGAGGCCTTAGAAGTCACCAAACCTACTGACACCCTGATCTTCAACTTCCAACCACCATAACTAAGACAATGAATTATTGTTGTTTAAGTCACCCAATCTATGGCTCTTTTGTTATTGCAGCCCTAACAAATTAACACAATACCCAAAAGATAATAAAACCTACATTCACACAAAACTTGCACACAAATGTTCACAGCTGCATTATTCAAAGTAGCCAAACGTGGAAGCAACACAAATGTCCATAACCTGATGAATGGATAAACACAATTTGGTATATCCTTATAATGGAGTATTATTCAGCCATAAAAAGGTATAACATCATGAACCTTGAAAATACTATGCTAAATGAGAGAAGCTAGATACTAAAGGCCACATATTGTATGAGTCCATTTTTATGAAATATCCAGAATAAGCAAATCTATAGACAGAAAATAGATTAGTGGTGGCCAAGGGCTGGGAGAGGGTTTCAGAAAAGAGGAGAGGTCAGTAATTGGGACCACTTTGATGGAGACACCTCCATCAAAGATGATGGAAATGTTTTGGAATTACGTAGTGGTGATGGTTGTACAACTCTGTGAATAATACTAAAAACCTCTTTTTTCTCTGTGAAATATATATGTCTCAATTTAAAAGACAAAAATATGCCTGATACATAGTGGGGGGAAAAAAGACTATCTGATTCTTACTTTTTAAAATGTTTATATGCATAAAAAAGTTCTAAAAGGCCAAAATCCACAATGTTTTGGGTGACAGAATTAACGATCATGTCTCTTTAAAAAGCTTAAAAAAAAAAAGTAAACCAGAGATCCTTGAAATCTGAACAAGATGAATCACTGATTTTTTTCTGGGTTGTGTATAAACCAGTCCACCACAACTAGCTTAGAAAAAGCTTGATTTGAATGAAATCAGAATACAAATTGTATGGTAACTTCAAAGAACCATACTATTAGGTAACACTGTACCATTTTCACTGGGGTGAAAGTCCCAAAGGGAGGAAGGTGAGCGCTGCTGACAACTGAGACGCATTATGTTAAATAATTCGGTTTTGGACATGTGACTTGTGTGTGTGTGTGTGTGTGTGTGTGTCTCATGCACCTATGGTCAGAGAGGGGTTTCCTTTGGTGAACCCACTCCATGTGTGGGCACCCTACCTGCCAGGCCACAGAGGTGGTTCTGGAACAGGCATATGGACCCCGTCAAGCCAGTCTTTCCCGGGAGCTGTGTTGCTGGGGCTCTCAGGAAAGAGAGCCATGTCTCCTGGACAGTTAAGCTGAGACTGCAGAAGCTGAAAGCTGCTGCTGCCAAAATCCTTGGCAGGGAGCATGAAGCAAACTGGAGCAGAAAGCCAATCCAGAGAAAGACAGAACGAGAGTTGGAGAGAGTAAGACAGAGCCCAAACAACAATGGGCAAAGCCCAGGATCTCGCCTGCTCCGAGGCCTGCTATATCCTAGGCTCATCATGTGAGCCAATACGTCCTCTTCGACATAAACAGATTTCCAGGGCTCCAATGAAACGTGCCTGATAAAGAAGTGCCTTACTCTAAATATACGAATAACCTGCAAACCCATTATTGACTCATGTGAATCTTCGTGGAATAGGCATGAGGGTAGATGGAGACAGGGAGAGACATTAGGACAACAAAAGAGAAATGGGCTATATTAAAAAAGGCTTATATACAAGTTCAAAAGCAAAGTTACTTCCAGAGGGTATCTTAATTTTTGGAGCCACACTGACTGGGTTTGAATCCTGACTTGGCCACTCATCACTGTGAGGTCAAGTTATTTCACCTCTTTCATACCTTGATTTTCTCGTCTGGAAAATGAGGAGGGTAACAGCATCTACCGTACAGGAGAGGCTTTTGTGAGGACTGACTGAGGTAGAGCAGGGTTGCACAGGGGACTAGCACTCAATGCAAACACCATTTATTGTTGGTATTGTTACGATAAGAACCCCAAAGTTAAACGTCTACCTTTAAAATAATGCATTTACAATAATTTAACAGTCATTCTTTAGGAAAGGGATGTAAAACAAGAATCTGATGTATCTATTCAGTGGAACGTTAATACAGCCACAAAAGGAGTGAAGTCCTGTTATGTGCTGTGAGCTGGACGAACACAGCAACATGTGAAAGAAGACACAGCATGGGTCACATATGGCAGGATGCCATGTACAGAACACACACAGAACACACAGACCCACGGAGACAGAAAGCAGATCCCTGATCGTCAGGGCACGTGGGGAGAGGGCTTCTTTCCAGTGTGATAGAAACATTCCAGATAGGGGTGATTACTGCAAAACATAATGAATACACCCCAAACCACTGGCATATACACCTTAACCTGGTGGGTCTTCAGGGCACTGTATCTCAATTTAAGAAAAAGAAACTGAGTTTCTCTTTAAAAAGTCTGTATTATCACCTATGGAATTCCATTGTGCCAAGCATCACTCATGTTAAGCAGAGATTAGTGAACTGTGCCAGTCCTGTTAACAGGGAATGAAAGGCTACAGAAAGTGTGGCTTCTTTCTGAGAAACGTAGCTGATTCTATTAGACACCCTAAAGTTGACCTGGAAATCTAAAAAAAATAAAAAATAAATTATAAAAGCTGTTCTTCTTGTTGTGACTTTTTACACTTCAAAAATCTGTCCACCTTGTTTTTAGAGAGAAAGCACATGTAATTTCATAAGTTCTCTCCAACAAATACTGGAATATTGGCCAAACAGACCCTGTCAGATTAAATAAAAAGAAACACAGTACCTGCCTCCTTCAATATATTCAAGAACCGGTAAAAGATACTAACAACACAGTGTTTTAGAGTCTCACCACGATCTTGTGGAATTCAAACAACTATAGAAAGTAGAAAGACTACTCCAAGTTTATAGGATCCCAGAGACTGTGGATGGACACATATGCTACCAAATTACCACCTAAAGGGAGCCACAACCTGTGCTCCTCCAGCAGTCTCATCGCTATTTGTCCCAACACGTCAGATGCCATTTAATTCTGACCCTCTCCCACAGACTCCATCTGTTTGCTAATCCTCTGCTTTAAGACCTGTCTGTTCCCTGGTTGCACTCCCTTGACCTCAGGCTATATCCAGTGAAAGACAATATGCACATCATCTGGTAAAATATATTTAAATAAATTACAATGAATAAAATGTGTTAAAATATATTAAAAGAATGAGAACAAATAAAATGAATTAAAATTAATTAATTAAATATTAAAATAAATACATTAAAACATCATGATGAAACAAAACCCTGGAATTTATCTTTGAAAAATTTCAAAGAATTATCTTTGAAAAATAAATGTATGAGAAGAAATTTCACTCAGTAAGAATTTATCTCTAAATTACAAGCCCAAGTCAATGAGACACATTCACTGAAAAAATTTAGGAAGCACACCAAGCAAAAAAAAAAAAAAGAAAAAGAAATCCACCGCCTTCCTGTTTGAAATATGGAAGATTACAAGGGAGTTTATATGACTAAAAAGGTGGCTTCTAACCAATTACTACTTCTGAACATTAAAGGATTGTAATAGGTAATAAACAATAAGAGAAAAACATTAAACAGAAACAGGAGACAATGAGTAAGAATAAATATCATACTTTATAAACCTACCTAAAATCAATATCCAATAAAAGGCTTTTAATGTTAGACTTCTTTTCACCTGATGCTTTCAATCTGATCAGCTCATGCAACCTAAAACAATTAATGAAAGCAAACTTAATAAGGAATTACAAATGTCACAGATAATAAGCAAATAAACCAAAACAACCCCACCAATGTTCTCCTGGTATTTCTAATATTTCAATGAAACACTGAAGAGAATTTGGCAGATATAACCAAGGTTTCAGTTTTTCAAATATTTTTTTAAAAGGCAGAACTTATTTGAAAAGGAGAAGTCTAAAATTATAAGCAATTAAAAAATCAAATCAGGGGCGCCTGGGTGGCTCAGTTGGTTAAGCCACTGCCTTCGGCTCAGGTCATGATCCTGGAGTCCCGGGATCGAGTCCCGCATCGGGCTCCCTGCTCGGCGGGGAGTCTGCTTCTCCTTCTGACCCTCCCCCCTCTCATGTGCTTTCTCTCTCTCATTCTCTCTTTCTCAAATAAATAAATAAAATCTTTAAAAAAAAATAAAATAAAATAAAAAATCAAATCAGAAGGAATCTCCTATCATATATCAGAAATCTATAAAGATTTCTCTCAAATGTAATATAGATTACAAACTCCTCAAGAGAGGGACCGTGCTTTATACTTCTCTTGTATATTTAAAACTGCAATGCTATGTCCCAGAACATAGTAAATAACTACTTGGTAATTTTTTCTTACAGTTTAAATAGTGGGCATAGTAGAAGTTTTTTAAAAAATCATACAACATACCTTGGTGTTCCAACACATAGTACTCTTGTGAATCCAAGGGTAGAAAGTAGGTCTACCAGGAACTGACAGCTCCGATCAGCAAACAAATACTGGGCATTTGTCTTCTTGTTTTCCAATGGATAAAGAAGCTGACTGGGCCTTTTCAACTGGGTGATAGAAATATCGCCTACTACTCGATGCTCCTGATGCTTCTCCCAATCATCTGGCAACAGCAATTGCTGACATCGTTGACAAAACTTTCTCTGAGACAGGGACAACTCAATAAACTTCAAGTACCTTCAAGACATAATTAAACACAAAGTAATATATTTTAAGTTTGTGGTTTTAAAGACAATTTCTGTTTGCTATTTTTAGTATGCACAAAGTACTATTACTTCCTTAAGAGTACTGTGTAAAGAAGCCAAGGTAAAAAAAAAAAATCTGTGGAATGTTGGCTAGAATTTATGTCCAGCTGCATACCTACAAAGTAGAAAAGAATCAGCAATTTTATAAGAATTGAGATGCTCCAATTCAGTCACTGAATGAGGATCAATATCCATTTAAAATGTGAACATAATATATTACTCAAACAACTTAGTAGTAATGGAGACTACTATCACGTTTAAATTTATTGACAAATCCATGTGTTCTAACTCTGAAGTGTTAAATAGTCTGGCTCAATATGACAGTCATTTTAAAATGAGAAATTAAGGTCATTCTTCAATTTTTTATGGCATACTTAGCAAGAAAAATTACCTCCTAAAAGAAAAAATGTTCCTACAAAGTTCCTCTATTCTTAGCAGCACTGAGGAAAGCAGTTCTGAAAAAGGTCATCCCCAAAAAAGCTAGACAATATCCAAAGCCTTAAAAAAAAACCATACTGATAGCCCATTTGATCTCTTTCAAGTCATACTCCTACCTGATTTCAAAGTTACCACTTTGGTTTTTTTTTTCCTTTCATTTTATTAGAGATAATTAGAGAGAGAAAATAATCACGGTACGTTATTTTAAAACTGCTGTACCAGATATGAAATCAGAGTAAGAAAACCAAAGAAAAACAAACAACAGTATCAAGGCCTACAGCAGGTCGGCAATGTCTAAATCTAAGCATGTCAAATAGTGCACTAAAGGATTCTTAACAGTTTAAGAAGAGTCACAGAGTTTCAACTGAACTAACCTCTAGAACTGCACTGTAAAAACTGTGAACTTCACATAGAATCAAAGTGTTTTAAAACTTTTTATATCTAAGCAGAGCTTCACTTCAAAGCACCCAAGGCAGTGACAAATCGATATTCTGAATGGCTACAGCAAGAAATAAGCTTATCGTGCCAGTAATTTAAATGTTTCTATTTCCATGACAACTGTGCCTCTGACAGCTTTATCTGTGGTTGGGAAGAAAAGGGAAAGCGGTATCAGGGGAAATTTTATAGTAATTCAAAGTAAGAATGTCAGTAGAGAAAAGGGCCCCTAAGACAAGAAATGCAGTAGAAAGAACCAGGACATTCTCCAGCAACAGAAACACTGAATTTACCTTTCGTTATTAAATGCTAAGGGTCGAAGACCTCCATATCCAGCCATGATAGAGTCGCAGAGACTAGATTTACCATCCTGGCCCTCAAAATTTTTTTAAACAGACAAAGTAACATAATGGAGAACCGGAAGCCCAACGTGAGTAAGAGAAGGGACCAGATGAGGGAGTCTACACCCGCCCAGTTTACTGCCTGTGGCTATAGCCAGTACGGGCACGGAGAACCCAAACACGGCTCAACAAACTGAAGAGGCAGAGCTGAGAAGTGGTGGAGGCGAGGGCGGCTAGAATTCACAGGGCCGAGTACTAGAGAATACATATATGGAGCCCACAGGCCAGAAAGCAGGACACTGAGAGAGAGAGCTGCACGGTTTGCCGTGATTCCCCTCAATATATTTAATTAATTTATTCGTTAAGGGTCTGCCTTCAGCCCAGGTCATGATCCCAGGGTCCTGGGATCGAGCCCCGCATCGGGCTCCCTGCTCAGCGGGAAGCCTGCTTCTCCCTCTCCCACTCCCCCTGCTGTGTTCCCTCTCTCTCTGTGTCTCTGTCAAATAAATAAATAAAATCTTTAAAAAAAAAAAAATTATCCAAAATGAAACACCAAGGGACCAAAATACATGAAAATGGACCCCCAAGGAAGGTGGGCAGAAAAAATTTTGAAAAAATTATGGCTGAAATTTTCCAAAAATTACATCAAAAGATTCAAGAACTCAGAGAACCTCAAGTACAAGAAACACAAAGAAAACTATAAGATGCATCATAATAAAATTATTCAAAATCAGTGAAAAAGAGAAAATCTTAAAATCAGAAGAAAAAAGACATGTACAGAGGAACAAAGATTAAGAGAATAATATCAGATTTCTCACTGGAAACAATGCCAAAAAGAAGACAGGGAGGCAATACCAATTCTACACAAATTCTTCCAGTACATTGAAGAGGAAAGTACAGTTCCCAATTCCTTTCATTAGGCCAGCATGACCCCAATACCAAACCAGAAAAAAAATGTTATCAGAAAACCAAAGAACAATAAGCCTCATAAACACAAACTCAAAAATTAATGGAATTTTAGCAAGTCAAAGCCACAATATATAAAGAAGGTAAAAGAGCATGACTAAGTGCAGGTTAGCCCAGGAATTCCAGGCTGCTTCAATGTTTGCATTTGATCAATGCAATTCACCATATTAACAATCTTAAAAATATATATATATATCATCTCATTAAATGCAGAAAAAAAGCACTTTCTCATCTATGAGAAAGATTCTCAGAAAACTAGGAACAGAAGAGAACTTCCACAACCTGATAAAGGGCATCTGAGAAAAACCTGTAGCTTAACACCATACTGGTAAAAGACTGAACACATTCCTCCCAAGACTGGGACACAAGCAAAGATGTCTACTTTTACCATTTCTATTCAACACTGACTGGGATTCCAACCACTTTGATAAGACAAGAAAAAGAAATAAAAGGCACAGACTGGAAAGGAAACATAAAAATTTTATTCACAGATAACATGATCATATATGTAGAAAGTCCTGAGGAAATATTTTTTAAAAAGTTGATGGGGCACCTGGGTGGCTCAGTCGTTAAGCGTCTGCCTTCGGCTCAGGTCATGGGCCCAGGGTCCTGGGATCGAGCCCCACGTCGGGCTCCCTGCTCGGCGGGAAGCCTGCTTCTCCCTCTCCCACTCCCCCTGCTTGTGTTCCCTCTCTCACTATGTCTCTCTCTGTCAAATAAATAAATAAATAAATAAATAAATAAGTTGCTACAACTAGTAAATAAACTCAAAGATTAATATACAAAAGCAATTGTACTGCTTATAGACTGGCTAATGTGCACATGATCAATCTTAAAATCACACAAAGTGAATAACGAGACGTTATCTATGTAATACAAAAGGAAATATACACCATTACTTACAAAAGAGTATTGCCCCCTAAAACTGAACTTGAGTCTGATAATAGCACTACAAGAAATATAGGGATAGAATAAATGTTAAACATTACAGCATGCAATCAACAAATCCAGAATGTGAGGAATTCTATAGGACAAATTACTCTGTTTCTTCAACAAATGATTAAAGATATGAACAAATTACAACGCACAAACCCTGTCTGGATCCTGATTTGTAAAACCAATTATAAAATGGCACTTACAGGCTAATCCGAGAAATGTGAATATTAACTGCATGTTAGGTAACATTAAAGAATTGTTTCATTTTTTAGGTATTTTAACAGTACTGTGATTATGTTTTTTTTAAAGGCCTTATTTCTTGAGATACATAGAAACATATTTATGGGTACAATTATATAATATCTACACTGAAGGTCAGGGTAGAAGGTATAAGTGAAATAAAATTAGCCACATACTGATGACTGATGAAGCTTTGTGTGGATGTGGGAGATTCTTTATACTGTTCTCTCTGCTTTTGTATATGCCTGAAATTTTCCATAATAAAAGATTTTTAAAAGTACTTTAAAGAAAAAGCAAGAATTTGCTTGCTTTGAAAACAAGCAAAGAGGACCCCAGAAAATACTAAGCAAGAAATGGGTTGTACTCAGCCCTAAATCACATGCGACTTGGTTTTTCATTCTTTGGCAACAGGAATATAATCTGGGAAATTTCTCAGACCTGAAGGACACGAGTTTCCAGTTTGAAAGGATTTACCTAATACCCAGCAAAATAGGATATAACAGACTCACATCAAGATAGGTAATCATGAAATGTCACACCTGTAGGAATAGTAAGATTCTAAGAAAAAAAAAAAAGACAAAGGGATCAAATGGCTCACAGATCATTTATGAGATCAGGAATGAACTTTCTGAACTTGAACTTCTCAACAGCTATAATGAAGACAAAAGTAAATGGAACATTGCCTTCCAAATCCTGAGGGAAAAATATTTCCAACCTAGAATTCCATCATCTGCATAGGGATCAACCAAGTATCAGCATAGATAAAGGTATCTGCAGAAACACAGATTTCAGAATTCTTGGGTGGTAAAACCAAATTTAACTCTAGAACAGTGTTCCTCACAGACTGGCCACGCACCAGTGCCGGCGGTCAACAGTTACAAACAACTGAGACAAAGACAGATATCAAGAGTCTACGTTTAGAAATTTTTATACCAATTAGAGCACTTTTATGTCTGTTCAAACTAATAAAAAAATGTGAGCTTGTAGTCTGTATGTCTTCTCTTTTTTTCATTTTATTTTCTAGTAATTTATTTTCATTATATTTACAGAAGTATCTGATCCCAATGGGTAGAGAATAAAAACAAGAACATAAAACAAGCAAACAAACGAAAGACTGATCCTTTCACAGAGATCACTTAAGAAGTACTGCTCTGGAGGATGTGAAGCAATCCCGCAATTGCCCCAAGGAAAACATGTAATCTGAATAATTTTATAGTTGGATCAGTGCCATTCAAGAATAAAGGAAGTAAACAAATATTTTGGGACTTGGAAGAACTCAGGTTAGGTAATCATATAATCTGGGTCCTTACTGAAGAAACTGACAGACAGCTGGGTAAACAAATATTTTGGGACTTGGAAGAACTCAGGTTAGGTAATCATATAATCTGGGTCCTTACTGAAGAAACTGACGGACAGCTGGGTGCCAGGTAAAGAGGACATTCCAGACTAGAGCATTTCTGAAAGCCCTAAGACAGATTTCTCTAAGAAGATGAAACCAATGGATTATGCTATATCTGAATGTTCTTAAAGGATTTAGACAACTGGCAGAGAGTTTGCAGTTGAAGCAGTGATAAGCACATAAATAAGCCAATAGCAGCTACAATAATAAAAAACCCAAGACTATTATTAACTCCAAAGAAAACAAAAAGCTGTGTAGAAAAGAAAAAACTTATTTTGATTTATTACACGGTTTAACTCTGAGCAGCACTTATATGGTTATAATAACGCAAACACTAAAACATGAATCTAACCAAAATTGTGATATAACCATATTCAAATGGGGTAGGAAAAAGGTACAGATTATGGGGGGGGGGGGCAGGGGGGGGGGTGAGGGGAGGAGAGGAGAGAAAGAAAGATAAACCCTCAACTTCCATAGGAAATAGATAATTTCAAAACTTGATAAATCAGGAAGTAGCAATATGAGCATGTTTTATATTTCAGAGACAGGAAGGTAAGTTCTAAAATAATTAGCCAAAAGAGCTGACTATAGTTGCTTCTAGAGAAGGGGAAATGCATAGGTGGAGGCAGGGGTGTTGTTCTTTGTAAAGCCTCTATTTGGTTTTTGAACTATTTGATTCCATTGCCACATACAGATTTTATTTTTTTACTGAAATTTAATTCACGTACCATACAATCTCCCTTTTTTTTTTTTTTTTTAAAGATTTTACTTATTTATTTGAGAGAGAGAGAATGAGAGACAGAGAGCATGAGAGGGAGGAGGGTCAGAGGGAGAAGCAGACTCCCTGCCAAGCAGGGAGCCCGATGCGGGACTCGATCCCAGGACTCCAGGATCACGACCTGAGCCGAAGGCAGTCGCTTAACCAACTGAGCCACCCAGGGGCCCCTACAATCTCCCTTTTAAAGTGTACAATTCAGTGGTTTTTAGAATGTTCATGGAGAACGTTCATGGAGTAATCATCACCACAATCTTATTCCAGAACAATCTCATCACCTCAAAAAGAAACCCTGTACCCATCAGCAGTCACTCCCCATTCCCCAACCCCCAGCCTCTAGCAACCACGAATCTACTTTCTGTCTCAATAGATTTGCCTGTTTAGGATATTTCATGTAAACAGAAACATACAATAGCCACATAGGGATTTTGATTTAAAATTTCTGATTATGAGCGCCTGGGTGGCTCAGTTGTTAAGCGTCTGCCTTCGGCTCAGGTGATGATCCCAGGGTCCTGGGATCGAGCCCCACATCGGGCTCCCTGTTCAGCGAGAAGCCTGCTTCTTCCTCTTCCACTCCCCCTGCTTGTGTTCCCTCTCTTGCTGTCTCTCTGTCAAAAAATAAATAAAATCTTTAAAAATAAATAAATAAATAAATAAATAAAACTTCTGATTACCGTAAGACTTTTATTTAAAAAGAAAAAAACACTAGAGGATGAATTTTAGCCAAATAGGAGATAAATGAAGGAACTACAGCAAAGGGGCTGTCAGTAAGCACCGAATCCACTTAACCACAGAATAAAAACAGAACAATATGAGTATTATAGTTACAGTATAAAATGTAAATAATATAAATCCAAATATAAGAGGTGGGGGAAGTCCCAGAGAAAGTGGGAGATCATGTAAGTATACTGATTTTCTCATGTGTTAAGAGTCAGAGGCCAAAAGATAACATTTAAAACTGAAAAATCAAGTAAAAGTTGTAAGCAATATTGAAAGGCATAAAGGTTATCCCTAAAAAGAAATAATCAACCAAAACTGGATAGTGACTGTAGAGAAAGAGATGAGAAGATGAAATATACAAGTTCGGGACGCCTGGGTGGCTCAGTTGGTTAAGCGGCTGCCTTTGGCTCGGGTCATGATCCCAGGGTCCTGGGATGGAGTCCCACATCGGGCTCCTTGCTCGGCAGGGAGCCTGCTTCTCCCTCTGCCTGCCTCTCCCCCTGCTTGTGTTCTGTCTCTCTCTCTGACAAATAAATAAATAAAATCTTAAAAATTAAAAAAAAAAAAAAAGAAATATACAAGTTCATCATTTCTCATTTTTAGATGTATGAAGACAATCTAAAAAAAACAGAAGGATTAAATATAGCATAAAAAGCTACAAAGGCAACCATAAGAACAAAAAAATAGAAGAAATACACATTAAAAAAAGAAAACATATGCCACATAGTGAAAGAGAGCAGAGAAGCAAAAAACCAGAAAGCATAAAATAATACAGCAAAACCAACATCAAGCATGTCTGTTATATCCACTCTGCAAATGAGCTAAATCAACCCACGAAAAGAAAGCCCATCAGACTGGATCACAAAGCAAAATCCAACCATCCCATTTCATCGCTGCTTCTTTTTTTTTTTTTTTTAAGATTTATTTATTTATTTATTTGCTAGAGAGAGAGAGAGCATGGGTGAGAGAGAGTGAGCGAGAGTACAAGCAGTGGGAGCTGCAGGCAGAGGGAGAAGCAGGCTTCCTGCCAAGCAGGGAGCCGATGCGGGACTCGATCCCAGGGCCCTGGGATCATGACCTGAGCCAAAGGCAGCAGCTTAACCAACTGAGCCACCCAGGAGTCCCTCCATTTCATCGCTTCTAAGACGCATATGCTTTCACATTTTAGCATCTATGACACTGAGATATGATATGTAATGCCATCAGCCAGACAGAGGTCATGACGTAGCTGGGATGGTTCCCCCACGTGCAAACCTGTCCCAGGCCTTCATGCTGTCATCTCTTGAACTCGGCACAGTGCACTGTTGGAACTACACGCGAGGGTCACTGCCATCACCTACAATTTCAGTCCCCAAAACGCAAAAGTATTATACATGTAGTCAGAACTAAAACGGAGCAACAGAGCGTACGTTTCATATTAGGGAAGCAAACACTCATCCTTGAAAGAATGACAACAACAATCAAGGGCCTTAAAGGAAAAAAGAGAAGGAAGATCCCCATAGGTAAAGCTGTGTCAGGTTCTGTTACTTAAACACAATCAGAAGGACTGCCTATCCCTCACCAAGTGATGCCCACTGAGGGCAGGAGAAGCTGCCAAATCACCAGGAAGAGATGAAAGACGGTTTGAAACCATGAAGGACTGGGGTACAATTCGCTCATACACAGGACTCTCTGATGGTGCTTAGGACACCAAGTTTAATTACTTTGAAACAAAGGAAAAGAAGAATACTGTTAAATGAACCTCCACTTATATACCTTTGTGCCTTGTCAAAACCATTTCTCAGAAAGCTTTTCTGCTAGTTTATTAACCTTTTCTTGACAGAAGATAAACGGAGATCTCATGCATACTTCTTTCTACTCAAAAGCACATCATAATCATTCAAGTATACTGCTTTAAATTTAACATTCAGAAACAAGGTTTTTTAGAAGTATGGTAGGAAGAACATGAGAGCGTAAGGGCTGAGGCTTACTCAGCGCTCTCTCCTCATTGTACTTTCTACACATACCCAAGGGGCAGAGGAAATTCATTCCACTGCATGGCTCAGCATGATTCACAATTTGCAGGCTAGCATTTTGAAATGTCATTTTTATTGATCTCCGTTTGATGTTCCATTTGCCTTTCTTGGAGTAGACGAATTATGTTTATGGCATTTCCCTAATAGCAGACCTTGAAAATCTGAGTTTAAATGAGCTCTGAAAAAACATAACCAAATGAAATATCAACTAAACAAAACTATATGGATGCACATAAATTAATGCCTATTTTAGCATTAAAATATATCTTCTCTAAGACTTCATAGGTCACAATAAGGTGCCAACATACTACATAACAGAATGACATTTCAGGGCGTTAAGAGGCAGCTAAAAACTATCAGGAAGTCAAATCTCAGACACAAGATGTAAATCTGTCAACTGAACACATGAAATATAAAGCATGGGTCAAAGAGTGAGATTAAAAAACGAATATCAAATCCTGTTCTGTAGCACACAGACATCTGCGGAGCACTGCCAGCTCCATAATAAAAATCAAGTAACATGGGCCAATTTATCTTGCTAGCTACCACAATTCCTTTCTAACAATTTGGAGAAGGAATTATCAATGAAAAGCTATTGTGACTTCAACAGCGACAGATGAAGGTTTGCATTATAGAACAGGAATATGTTTAAATGCATTTTAATACTTTCAAATGGACTACTTATTTCATAAGATATTTATAAATGAGTTGTAGAAAGTTAACTTTGAAAACGGTTACAATCTCAAGTAATAGTACATCATCCTTAGGTTCATTTACACACAACGATGAACGGCTAGTCTCCATTTTCTCATCTAAGAGAAGAGGGAACTTAGTAACACGGAATAAGTAAGTTAGTAAACTTTTGATTTTAAAAAGCCAAAAGTTTAAATTTTTAGAGGAATGCCTGCTTTCAAATGTTTCTCCACAGAAGGCCCCTAAGCAAGCATGACAGCATCAATCCCAAAGTGAGGCAGCGAAATCAATGATACATTTCAAAAAGCTTCAACTTCTCCCCACCCTTCAAAACCTGCTCAAGTCCTTAAACTGTATTGATTGGCGACAGCACGAGGTAGCTGCGTCGTTGCTGACTTTCCAGAGCACTCAGTTTTTCCTATCAATATTTTCTACATTTAGCACAATCTTCTTAGCATTGCATTATCTTTGCATATCTCAACTCCACTACCAGCATTTTAAGTTCTTTTTGAGCCCTCAATAAAGAATGAATACATGGATGGAAGGAAAGAAGGAAGCAATTAAGCAAGCAAGCTTGGGCAACAAAATCCAAGGTTATGGGTTACAGATGATTTAAAATATGGAGAATTATTTTATTAAGACCTGCTCTCAAGAATCAGCACTAGATTACTGATGAAAGTATGACCTCCAAGAAATGACCTTTTGAAAATTCTTTAATACTTCACATTTTAGCCAGTGTTTTTATTTTCTAGTTAACATGAAATATGAATTTCCAAAATTATTATCAAAAAAACACACCCTGGCAGTACAAAGAACAGTGGTTTAGCTCCCGACTAAAATTTTATTACACAAGGAAACAAGATCACCTAGAGTTTCTTACAGAGTTTAACTGAATTACCAATATCCTATGTCATAACATAAAAAAAAGGCTTATCAGATAAAATCCATAAGGCAAAGTACAAGAGACTATGTATACATTATGGCTACGATCTTGTAAAACAAACTTTGGCACAGGTAAAACAAAAGACCAGGAGAAAATACTACAAAATGAACAAGGTGATGGGTTCAAAGGGAGAAACAATGGGTGATGTTTTTCTACTTTCTACAACTTTGATATTCTATTTTATGTCATTATGATAATCTCATTGTATCTCTATGTAACTCACGTTTTATCTTCTTAAATCTCCTTAAATCATTACGCACCATATGTTAATTACGATCTGCTTTTATGTCTAAAAACAACATTTTAAAATCAGAGGCATAAGTCAGAGTCACTGCTAAGTCATTCTAATAGTGATAGCTTAATGAAGTCACTCAACTTCTCCAGGCCTCAATTTTCTCATCTAAGTGACCCACCTTAGCAAGATTACATAATTCTCCTGTCAAACACAGCATACTAGCTGGCTCACAGTAGTGCTCAATTTACATTAATTCCCTTGTAAATATTTTTTGTTGTTGACTGAATTTCCATACAGCAAGTAGTTATCACTGATTAAGTACTTTGGTTAGGAGTGATCAAGTTATCTTAAGAAACAGCCTCCTCCATCAAAAGACTTCACAATGTAACAAGTTCAAGAAAGGTATTTTTAATAGAGCCCAGTTCTCCTTTCCACTTAACATAGATAAGACCTCAGAATCCTTCTGAACACAGCAGCCCGGGTAACTAAAGGAGTTGCCTTGAGAGTAAAAACCTATTCGTTACCAGCAACCCAGACCAGCACCTTCTTAAGGAGCTTCCCCCAGCATTTACAAACAAGGCCTATGACACAGGAGAAGGTGGCTTTTCACAGGTCTCCAAAGAATTAAATCTAGGATTCAATTCCCAGTCACCCAATAAAGCATTTCAACAATGTAGCTTTTTTAAAAAGAGATGTTCACAACTTCCAAAAAATGTTTTAGTTCTTTCAGTATTTCAAAAAAGAAACATTATGGTAAATCTTCCTAATAGTGGATATGACAATGGATTCCTAGCTATATCATCAAAAGCAAAGAAAACAAAAGCAAAAATCTGATAAATTGGACTTCATCAAATTTAAAAACTCTAGTGCATCAAAGGACATCATCAAGAAAGTGAAAGGCAATCTACAGGACAGGAGAGAGCTTGTACAAATCGTGTATCTGTTAAGGGTGTAACATCCCTTAACATATAAAGAACTCCTATGATTCATCAACAAAAATTACAATCCTATTAAAAATGAACAAAGGGGGACGCCTGGGTGGCTCAGTCAGTTAAATGTCTGCCTTTGGCTCGGGTTGTGATCCCAGGGTCCTGGGATCGAGTCCGGCATCAGGCTCCTTGCTCAGCAAGGAGCCTGCTTCTCCCTCTGCCTGCCGCTCCCCCTGCTTGTGCTCTCTCACTCTCTTTCTGTCTCAAATAATGTAAAATCTTTAAAAAAAAAAAAAAAATTAACAAAGGACTTGAACAGACATTTCTCCAAAGAACATACACAAATGGCCAATAAGCACACGAAGATAATCAACATCATTACTCATTAGGGACCCAAAATTCAACACCACAATGACACATCACTTCACAACTACTAAGATAACCAAAAAAACCAGAAAATAATAAGTGTTGACAAGGATGTGGAAAAAGTGGAACCCTCGTACATTGCTGGTGGGAAATGTAAAATGGTGCAGCCACTGTGGAAAACAGTTTGGTGGTTCCTCGAAAAACTACACACAGAATTACGATATGATCCAATAATTCCACTCCTAAGTATATACGCAAAAGAAATGAAAACAGAGACTCAAACAGATATTTGTATGCAATGTTCACTGGAGCATTATTCACAACAGCCAAAAGAGGAAAACAACCCAAGTGTTCACTGATGGATGAAGAGATCAACAAGATGGGTGTGTGTGTATAATGGAATATTATTGAGCCATAAAAAGGAGGAGGTTCTGACACATACTACAACATGGATGAACCTTGAAAACATGGTAAGTAAAATAAGCCAGGCATAAAAGGACAAATATATGATTCCACTTACATGAGGTAGCTAGAATAGTCAAATCCATAGAGTATAGTAGAGGTTACCACGGTTTGGGAAGAATTGGAATGGGGAGTCATTGCTTAATAGTAACAGAGTTTCTCTTTGGGGTGATGAAAAGGTTTTGGAAATAGGTAATTGTGGAAATGGCACAACACTGTGGATATAATTAATGCCACTGAACTGTATACTTAATATTAAAATGGCAAATTTTATGTTACATATATTTTACCACAATAAATTTTTTTTTAAATGAAAGTAAGTGCAAAGGCACAGGGAAAAACAAAACAAAACAAAAATAATAAATAAAAATGACAACACATCAGCACCTTTCCACACACTGCGTTCGGGACAGAGGAGGCTGACATTTTCGGTTATGAGCTTCTCGGGCAGCAAGTCTAGCTCCTGACAACTGAAAAGGAATAAAAGCACCATTTAATAAACTATCAAACTTGCTATCATCCTAGAAAAACTGGTATCACATTCTGACATCAAGAAGCCAATTAAAGCAGCTCCATGTTGTAAACAAGCATCTGTTTCCGGGAAAAACAAAAACAAAACACATTAAACTGGGAAAGTTCTAGAGGAGCATGAAGCAATACCTAACATATTAAAGCACTGAGAGATTATCTTACACATGGTGATTTTAACAGGTGTGCAGAAGAGTTGTAAACAAGACGGTTTTCTAATAAACCTAACAAAGCTGAAATTTTTCTAAACAAAACTTTCAGAAACTTTAACTGGAGCTGAGTTAGATACCAAGAGGATACCAAGCTCATAACTATATCTCTAAGTGCCTTCATCCGTTATACAGTAGCTGTAATGGATGGTCAATGCAAATGTTTAAAAAAAAAAAAAAAATGTTTTTCTAAAACACTGCCTGGAATGATCACAACCTAAGCTCTTTAGGGAGAAATTTGTATTTGCAAATAAAAGATCAGCCATCCAGTATTGACACCTCAGAGTCTTAAAAGGGAACGGTCTTTGAGACAGTCGTTTACAACATCAGCACTCAGAGTAAGTTTAGAGTAAGTATAAACTCCAGTCTGTCGAATCAAAAAGCATAGTATCTTCATCTATCTGAAGAGATTTACCTCATTTAATGCTCAAGTTGCATGTTTTTATTGGTTTAGACATTCTCAAATTGTCACATACGTCAAAAATTTTTAAAAATGTCTAAAAAGTTGATATACCTTTTCATCTTCCCACTGAAAAAAATTACAGTCTTTTCTATCTCTACAGGCTGAGCAGGCATAAAATCTCCGTGTTTCTTCTTTCCCTTGGTTCACCTTTACAAACAGAAGAGTAGGTCCTAGTTCCAGAATGGGGAAAAAAAAACATGTCAAACAATAGTCATCTACATCAAGTTCCTAGTTTTCACTGCCCTTAAATAAAACTTGATTTGGTTTTATGCACAATTTGTCATAATTAAGCCCACTCTGTTTACTTTTTCCCCCCCATCACATTTAGGCACTGATTACTTGAGGCATAACTCTTGAAAACTAGTCTCTGCAGAAAGAAAATGCCATTGTCAGTTGCTGTCTACATGGTGAATGATCTGGGTCCTGAGACGAAAAATATGGAAGGGATCCAGAGAACGGAGCACTTTGCCACCTCCACCCAGTTATCCTTTCAATGAAAATCTGAGCTTTTGGAGTCGGATGTGCGCACATCCTCTCCACAATTGAGAGAAAAACTAGGTCTGGTCTCTGAGCAATAATTCATGCTATCCTTCCCCCTAACTTTTTAAAATAAAAAGCAAAACAACCAATGAAATCCCCAAGTACTCGGCAATGGATTTACTCAGTAACATGCATCCCGTTTGCCTAGACTCTGCCTCTTCCCTGGGGGGGTGACTGTAACAGCCACGGAGCAAAAACCACCACAGTGAGGACTTTCTATGACAGTTTCTTAAGTAAACTGAAAACACTACGTCCCCAGGAAAGGGCGTTTTTTGGCATCACACATGGTGAAACCGAGGAAGATACAAATCTGGGAGCCCTAAGAAGCCCAAGGCATCTTCAGGCTAACCTCCGCCCCTCGCGCTCGACAGCTCGGCTGAGCCCAGACGCACACCCACCGTGAGGACACAGCGGGGCGGGGGTGGCGGGATCGGAAGGAAATACCACCTCCACTCCTGAGCTCGCCTGGCGCCCCGCGCTTCCCTCTGCTTCCACTGTTCCCAGCCAATTCCTGGATGCCGCCATCTTCCCGCCACCGTCCCGAAAGCCTCAGTCCATACCGAGGAGGCTGAGAAAGAGTGCCGCCGCGCCGGGAGAGAAGTCACAGCGCCCCCGCGCGCCTAGGAGGAACTGAGCCCCGAAAAGCCGTCCCTTCTGCCCTGGCTACCCCTATGGGATCCCTGGCGGGCGGGCAGGGGTAGGGGTTTTGGGAGTAGGGGACGGGGTTGGGGGTGTTTGCAGGCAATTTACTGGATCTGTGCTGTAAGCTCACCTATTTTCTGCTTTACCCTCAGCACCGCAAGTACCCTCCTCTCCTAAGAATACAGCCAGAAGATGAGATGACTCTTCGGAGAAAAGATTTGGTAGGGTTTTAAGACCAAAAGGCAGCATCACCACCACCAGCACCTGACAATAGAGATGGCTGCAGCAACCGCGTTTGCGGAAAACATCCTCTTCTTTTTTTCCCCAAAGTCAGAGTCACACTGTTCTCTTCTACCTCTTGGGCAACGCTACCCGTTGCACGTTATAGTTGCATATCCATCGACATTTATACATCAGAGAGAGAGAGAAATAAAACTCCCTCTTTGCATATGACATGATTGTCTACTTAGAAAATGCCAAGGAATCTGCAAAAATAATTCCAGCTGAAATTGAGTTCAGCAAGGTTGCAAGATACCAGGTAAACAAACATAAAAACCCAATCATACTTCTATGTACTAGGAATGATGCAATGAACACCCAAACTGGAAATAAAACACCACTTAC
This sequence comes from Neomonachus schauinslandi, assembly GCF_002201575.2. Lineage (NCBI taxonomy): Eukaryota > Metazoa > Chordata > Mammalia > Carnivora > Phocidae > Neomonachus > Neomonachus schauinslandi. The sequence continues at coordinate 183,516,002 of NC_058404.1, forward strand.
AACTGCTCAGATAAATGAAGTACTTAGGTGTAAATCTAACAAAATATGTACAGGACTTGTATGGAGAACACAACAAAATGTTAATGAAAAAAATCAACGATCTAAATAAATGTAGAGACTGTGTTACTACGTTAAGAATACTCAACATAGTGAAGATGTCAGTTCTCCCCAGGTTTAGTGCATGTACAAGTTTAATACATTTCCTGGGTGCCTGTGGCTTAGTTGGTTAAGCTTCTGCCTTCAGCACAGGTCATGCATGATCTCGGGGTCCTGGAATGGAGCCCCCCATTGGGCTCCCTGCTCGGTGGGAAGTCTGCTTCTCTCTCTCCCTCTGTGATCACTCTCACTCTTGCTCTCTTTCAAGTAAATAAAATCTTTAAAAAAAATTTCTTGTAGGTACAAATTTGTGGTCATTGAAAGACTTCTTTACAAAATTTGTGGTTGAGTTCATGAAATCATACCACCAAAAATAGTCACTGAATCTATATTTTCTGAATCTTTCTTAAATAACTCTGATTCTGTGCGGTGACCTATAGAAGCAGGCCAAACCAGTATGGAGTTGCAGGCTTTACAGGTAACCTTCCCCAAACAGTAAATGTACAAGGGTTGACCCAAATAAGGCAAATGAGAGAGTACCCCTTAGTGTGAGAGAATGTGAAGGTTTCAAAAATAAGGCAGTTCCCTCTTTTCTGGGGCATAATTTTGGGAAGAAAAACAAACAAACACCACCTCACCTCATATTCAGACATATATGGTAAAAGTCATGTATGCTGAATATTTGCTGAGAGGGGCATAAATAGGAGCTCACAACAGTAAGTTGGGAATGTTTCTTTTTATTGTCTACTTGTACAGGAAAATCCTTGAGCAGAGGAAAGCTGAGGGACATCAGCAGGAGGTTCAAAGGAAACCAGTGGCAGAGCTGGAAACGGGTCCCCTGAGGCTGGAGCGCAGAGACAGACCCTGGGTATGCGCCATCTCACAGAGCAGAATCCCTGAAGCCACTAAAATGAGCTCGGGTTCAGCGACTCCCCCTCTGGAGGATGTGGACAAACCCCTGAGCTTCCCACAGGACAGGAGGAAGACTCACTCCTTACTTGGTTAGTGGGGTAGAAGCACTCCCACCTCCAAAGCTACTGCAGAGAAAATGGTTCAAGCCCAAGGAGCATTTGGTAAGTAACAGCTGAGCGACTTCTCTGTATTCTATAACCAACCCCCAGTTTCCCTTTGGAAATCCAACCCTCCCCAGTTTTAGCTCATGTAGTGGGAGAAATACAAAGGGCCAGAGGGGCTGGCTTGGGTTTGGGCAGATGACTGGGGGCCTCTGCCGGAATGGTTAGGAAAGAAATTACAATAGTTAAATTTTGTCATCTTAGTGGCATCTGTCATGTTGATTGGTCACGTGTCACACAGGTTCAGCCTTCCCATCTTGGCTGGGCCAGGTGACTGGCTTGTCTAGGGTTGCCTTGGCAGGGGTAAGTCGTCTCTGCCCCATGTGTCTCTCATCCCCCTCCTGGAACCAGTGGGCCAGCCTGGAAACGTCTTTCTCATGGGAATGGCCAGAGCACAAGAGTTAAGAGAAAGGGACAAGAATCGGGAGGCCTAGGCTTGGAGCTGCCCCTGTCACTTCCGCCATATGCTTTTGGGTCAAGCGAGTCACATGGGCAAGCACTGCAAGCCTGGCAAAGGGCGTGGGTCAGAAGGGGGTGAAGGGTGAAGCCAGTGGTACAATCCGTCCCTGAAGCACCTTTCACTGCAGCAACCACGTGGCTGTTGTCTTTGTGGTAGTTATGGTTGTTGTGGTTTCCCACCACTTAAGGAGCACCTGCCTTGGCAGAAAAGCCAGAGCAGTACTAGGAAATAGGAATGTGTGAGGATACCATGTGAGCACCTAGATCCAGCCATGCCTGAAATTTTCACTTATATGGGTCATAAATTCCTTTGTCTCTTTAAGCCAGTTTGAGATGGGGTTGGTTCTATCAATCACCACCCAAGAACGCCAAATCTATGGCTCTATGGCTGTAGCCATTATATGGGATGGATGTATCCGTGTATTAATATGCCTCGAAACCCTTTGCCAGTCAAGACCAGCCAACCCTGCTCTCCATTCTCCCTGCCACACCCCCTGTCAGTCTGCCTGTCCTCCTCCCCAGCTATCTTTTCTGGCCCTTGTCATGGAACCCTGTCTCTCCACCTGCCCTTTTTCTTGCTGCCCCAAAGTAAGTACACAGACCTACTTTATTATTATTATTATTAAAGTTCTACACCAATTCACGAACCTGGTATCAAGAGTCGCATGCTCTACAGACTGAGCCAGCCAGGCACCCCACAGACCTCGTTCTTTTTAAAGGGAAAACTGTCGGGGGAGACCATCAAAAACGAAGGAAATCTACAAAGACTTCACCGTGGCTGTCTCTGCTCTCTGGTTATGGATCCTAGCTTCCCTGCTCACAGGGTCATTGCTATGGATTGAATTGTGTCCCCCCCACCCCAAACCCCACCAAACTCATATGTTGAAACTCTAACCACCAATGTTATGATGTGGGGCCTTTGGAATATAATTAGGTTTAGATGAAGTCATGAGGGTGAACCCCCAAATAGGACTGATGCCCTTATAAGAAGAGGATGAGACACCAGAGTTTGCTCGCCCTCCATACCTCTCCCCCTCCCTCTTCTTCCCTCCCTGTCTCTTTCTCTCTCTGGCTCTCTCTCTCTCCCTGCCCTGTGAGAACACAGGAAGGAGCATAACACCCACAGGCCAGGAAGCAGGCTCTCAGCAGGGAATGAATCTACCAGCACCTTGATCTTGGGCTTCTCAGCCTCTAGAACTGTGAGAAATAACTTTCTGCTGCTTAAGCCACGGGTCTGTGGTATTGTTGTGGCAACCCCTTGACCAAGAGAGTCATGCATCCCCTTGACTTTCCCTCTCTGCTTTGATTTCTGAGGGAAAAGCTCACCAAACCTCTCCCCACCCCTGGAAAGCATGAACTCTGACAACCTGGTTGGGGAAGGACTTGGATCCAAAGGGACTTCGTGCGGTTTTCCTCAGATCTTTGAAAAACAGCAAGGACACTGCTGAACCAAACACCCTGAAGGTAAGGACACTTGGATAAGCTACTGAGGCTCGCTGGTCATTTCTGAGGTGCCGGGCTTGGCCAGCATCCTGGGGCCAGACAGACAGGAGCCCCCGGGGGAAGGGGCCTCAGAGAACAGCAGAGACAAGGAGCCCCTGGGAAGCACTCCAAGCTCAGAAGGGGCTGTACCAACCTGTCTCTTCCTGCCTGCGCTCGCCCCTCTAGCATGAGAGCTGAGAACAAGGGGCAGGAGAGAATGTGTGCTTACGTGCGTGACAGTGACTGGTCCTGGGAACACAGAGAAATGAAACTTAAGGGGCACTTGGGTGGCTCAGTTGGTTAAGCGACTGCCTTCAGCTCAGGTCATGATCTCAGGGTCCTGGGATTGAGCCCTGCGTCTGGCTCCCTGCCCAGTGGGGAGCCTGCTTCTCCCTCTCCCTCTGCTGCTCCCCCTGCTTGGGCTCTCTCGCTCACCCTCTCTCTCTCTCTTAAATAAATAAAATCTTAAAAAAAAAAGAAAAGAAAAGAAATGAAACTTAAAAATAAATAAATCTATGAAAAGCAAAGCTCCATGGGTGGTGGGTTAAGTAGTGTTCCCCCAAAGATTTGTACCCACCCAGAACCTCAGAATGTGACCTTGAAATAGGGTCTTTGCAGATGTAATGGGTTAAGGATAGAGGTGAGATCCTACTGGATTCCGGTGAGCCCTGAATCTGACAAGAGTGACCTTTTGAGGAGCAGAAAGGACACAGAGAGACACGCAGAGAAAGCCACATGAAGACAGGGGGAGGCACAGATGGGAGTCCTGTGGCCACCAGCCAGGTGACGCCTGGGGTGGCTAGAATCTAGGAAGAGGCAGGGAAGGATCGTCCCCCTGAGCCTTGGGAGGGAGCATGGCATGGCTGACAGCCCTAGAGCTTTGAGAGAATACATTTCTGTTGTTTAAAGCCCCCCAGTTTGTGGCACTTTGTGACAGTAGCCCTAGCAAAGTAATATACCTCATCGGGTGCTTTAAGTCCTCCTCCCAGAGAGCCCAGCTCTGCCGTTTATCTTCCAAGTGACCTTGGGGAGGTCGCTATCTGAACGTCAGTGTCCTCGCCTGTAGAAATAACCATGACTACCATCAAGGCCTGGGCGCATTGGAGGACATGACAAAAAGAACACGGAGCACTCTGTCAACAGCCCAGTGATATGTACACATTAGTTAATACACTATTGTTTTATGGCTGTGCTCAAATGTTTGAGGGAGCCACTATAAGGAAGAGAATTCCATGTATTCCAGATCCCAGGTGAGATTATAAGAAGGCAGATTTAGGCTAAAAATGAACATGGAGTTCCTGCACGCAGACCCTGGGATGTAAATTCTTTTGCAAGTGGCCTTTGGAAGGAAAAACCCTGTAAAGAAGTGAGGGGAGCTGGAAAGGGCAAGGGTAGAGCCGAGGCAGAGATGTCCTTGCAGCCAGAGTCGATCTTCAGCCTGATGCACAGGGAGCTTTGGTGTATGACCAGCCCCGTGGCGTTGCCTGCTTTCAGGGGAGCCCGACTGTACCCCACCATCAGTCAATCCCAGCCCCAGACTACGAAGACGTCCCCTGTAAGACCCTTAAAGGAACTGACTCCACTGGGAGATTTATCTCCTTATTCTTTGCCCCTTTGCCTTCCTTCTGGTGGAATGCAGTTGTGATGACTGAAGCTCCAGCAGCCACCTTGGACCTTGAGGTAACCGAGAGAAAGAAGGCAAAAAGATAGGAGGAACTGGTTTGACTACAGTTCTTTTATGTGAGAATAAACCCTCATCTATTTAAGCTACTTGCGTGTTTTGGTTTTTTTAGGATTTTATTTAGCCCCGAGCCCCCAAGATTAGGTTGGGTGCTCCTCCTAGGTGCTCCTGCAGCAGCCCGAATGTACCTCAGTGGTTTTAATGATTACTCCACATTAAAATTGTCTGATTGCTGGCTTGTGTTTCCCTCTACGCTGTAAGCCCTTTGACAGCAATGGTTGTATATTCTTCTATCCACAGTACTAACACATAACAGACATTTAATACATATTTACTGATTAAATGACAACTAAAATCAGACTCAGAAGGGACCACTGAGTCTCTTCATCTAGTGATTCCAACAAGGGCCATGCCACCTCCCAGGGAGCATTTTGGAAATGTGCAGAGGTGTTTTTGGTCGTCACAGGGTTTGGGGGAGCCCTACTGGAATTTGGAAGGTTAGGTCCCAAATGATTTGTAACAGTTGGGACAGTCCCATGCCACTAAGTCTTGCACAACTTTTTTTTAGAATCTGGAAAGACATGTATGTAGGCAAATAATATATTGCTACTTACTTGAACCTAGAATCTAACTTTGATTTACACAAACACAAAATATTTTTGTACCATTTTAACATACCTGAATATGCCAGGAATGCAACTGCTGTGCATATCAAGGGGGAAATTATACTTTGCTTTTGTCCAGATAGAAAAAAAGAATCGTTCACCCTTGTGGAAAACTCGCATGAACAATAGCCACATGGCTCATGTTATCTGAGTGCCCCCCAAACAATCCCTCTGTACCTGCCTTTATAGCTGTTACAGTCATCATATTATATCTGTCAGCAACTTCTGGGGAACAAGCCAGTCCAAAGCAAAGTGGCTAAAAGAGCAGTCATTCTCCCCCATGCATCTTGGGTTGGCTGGGGGTTGGCCGATCTAGGCTGGTCTCAGCTGGGCGGTTCTGTTTCAGACTCAGTCTGCTGCGCTTGGCTCCGCACTTGGGTCGGGCTCAGGTCTGCCCCACGTGTCTCACCATGGGCCCAGGCTGCAGGGCCAGCAGATAGCTGGGAGGAGCTCCTCTCACGATCAGGGCAGAGGTACAAGAGGGCAAGTCCCACTGCACAGCACCTTTCAAGCCTTATTCCAGTCTTGCCTGCTATTATGCCACTTGGTCAAAGCAGGCCACATTGGCAAGCCCAAAAATCAAGGGTTGGAAAAATAAAAGTATTCTCCTGCCTTGGAGGTGGAGGGATAGAGTGAATATTTTTGAGCAAAAAAATTGAGTCCAGCTTAGGAGTGATCCTACACGAATCTCCTAATTAGCTCTGATTTTAAAATGTCCTATATAGGGGCACCTGGGTGGCTCAGTCGGTCGGGCGCCTGCCTTCGGCTTGGGCCCTGATCCCAGGGTTCTGGGATTGAGTCCCGCATCGGGGTCCTGCACAGCGGAGAGCCTGCTTCTTCCTCTCCCTCTGCCCCTACCCCCACCCCCACCCTCCACTCATGCTCTCTTTCTCTCACACACTCTGTCTCACATAAATAAAGTCTTAAAAAAAATGTCCTGTATAAGTAAAAAGTTCAGTTTTGTCTTACTTATCTTAAATCTAAGTGTACTCATTATTAAGAAAGCATGTGCATCTAACTTTGTTACAATGTAACAATGAGGTCATGCTAAGCATTTACATATGAAACACATGTTTTCATATGTGTTTAAAATAAGAGTAACTGTCCTCTTATTTTAAAATATTTTACAGGGGTGCCTCGGTGGCTCAGTTGGTTAGGCGTCCGACTCTTGATTTCAGCTCAGGTCTCGATCTCAGGGTCGTGAATTCAAGTCCCATGTTGGACTCTGCACTGGGTGTGGAGCCTACTTAAAAAAAGAAAAGAACGAAAGAAAAAAAATTTATGTATTTTATTTAAAATTAGGCCTTGAGGTAGATCTATTATGTATGACTTCATTTTACGACAATCAAGGGGGTCTACAAAGCGTTCTTTACAGAAAGAAGACAAAGGGAAAAGGTTGGGACCACAGTGGTAATGCAATATCGTGCAGCTGGGTGAGGGGCAGGCAGCACGACTGAGTCACACAGACCTTCCTTCGAATCCTGCCCCGTCACCTACAAACGAATTGTGTAAGTTCAGACAGGCTGTTTAACATCTCCGAGACTTTCTCTGGCATACTATGGGGTAACAATATAAATCTTCCTGCTTGCCAGAAGAATGGAATGAGATCATGTGTGGGACATTCAGGATCCTGGCAGGAAACAGAGGACATGCTCCAGTGCGGAAGTGGAGCGGTGTTTTATAAGGGGGCTGTTCACCAGCTTAGGGGCTAAGGTCTGTTCAGCTCCCCAGGGACTGTGCATTCTCTTAGGGCTATTAGCAGCAGAGTGCCGTTCCCACCCTGGGTCTCCAGGGCCGAGGGAAGACATGGAAGGGGCAGGCGTACAAGAGCCATGACCTTCAGCACAGGACCTCGGTCAACCATGACAAGCCCACAGGGAAGAAGCTTGGGGGTAAATACTCCAACCTCACTCTCCCCCTTCGGACCCCAGAGCTTTCATCTGTCAGTGGTTCCTACTGGCAAAAACCAACAGAGATGAGATGTGGGGGTGCCTGTTGACGGCGTCCATGGAGGTCAGCCTGCCAGAGCACAGAGCAGGAGGGGAAAAGTGGAAAGCTGATCTGGATGGGCAATTAGAAGATGTCCAGCATGAAAAACACTCCACACAGCCCATGGCAAAGTAAGGACTTTATAAGTGGTAGCGCTGTTAGATAAACACTCACACGTACACACATACATACATGCATGGGAAACTCAAATACCACTCCGAATTATGAATAGAACCTCCACTAGAATCTAGTTGACCTTGGAGGGGAAGGAAAAAAATCTTTTTCTTCTACCCATCTTGGGTTCTCTGGCTGAGGCCCCATACATTAGACTAACAAAAGACAGATTAACAAGAGAAAAAGCAAGCGGAAGTTCATTAGCAGGTGTGTCTAGCATACACAGGGGAGCTTAGAGATGAGTATCTCAAAGGGCTGGTTAGAAATGGGGCTTAGCGCCTTCACAAAAGAACAGTGTATTTTTAGAGACATGACAAAACAAAGGAAAAGGACTTTGAGCTTCCCAAACTGGGGGGAAGCAAGGATATGCGGAAACAATGGTAAGGGTCTAGAATTGTCTGCATTGATTAAGTTCTGTCCTTGTAGGTGTGTGTGGGGGAGGGAGGGGGTGGCATCTTTACATTATGTCCTGCTTTTAGGCAAATATAGGGGGAAGGCAGAAGGCTCTTAGATCTGCATCCTCTCAATTGCCTTCAGCTCAAGATCATCCTTATGCCAAAGTGACATATTTGGGAGTGGCCTATTCTGCTACCTTTCAACCTTACTTATCTTAAATCTAAGTGTACTCATTATAAGAAAGCATGTGCATCTGACTACTTTGTTATAATGTAACAATGAGGTCACGCTAAGCATTTACATATGAAACACGTTTCCAAGTCCGAGACAAAAGGCTTTTTCTTTTTTTTTTTTTAACTGCATTCTTCTACAGATTATGCTAAATTTCTGTATCAACAATGAAACTTGCCCTCTCTGAACCACAGATGTTTGAAACTTCATATTTACCCTTGAAACATATCAAGGGGGATGCCATCCAGAAAAACGAGCAGCATTTTAGCTAGTGATTCCGGGAATTCGGCATTTCCAACTCCTCTCGCGCAGCACGGATAGCAAGTGTAGCTATAGATGTTAACTCGCTTAGAAACTATGCTGGGGGGCGCCTAGGGGGCTCAGTCGGTTAAGCGTCTGCCTTCAGCTCAGGTCATGATCTCAGGGTCCTGGGATCAGCTCGGCATTGCGCTCCCTGCTCAGCCGGGAGCCTGCTTCTCCCTCTCCCTCTGCCCCTCCCCCTGCTTATGCTCTCTCTCTCTCTCTCTAATAAATAAACATCTTAAAAAAAAAACAAAAATAACCTATGCTAGGGCAGTGGCGACCTTGGTTTAAACCAGTACCTTGGTTTAAATACAGTTCCTGATTACCTTTAAGTAGTGCAATTTAAAACAAGCACTTGAAGGATAGAACAGCTTTCTGGATTGGTTCCCAAAGCCCCACTGAGATAAAAGGCCATCGTATTTGTCCTGACAGGCATTCAGGCATGAGCATCTCTGAATCCGGTTAAACCAGTTCCCTGGCAGCCAAGGGATCAGCCTTGAATGTGTGGACGACTGTCTGACTCTTGGGAAAGGCAGGGCTATCTGCTTTTCCCACTCTTTCCGCAAGCCTCCGTAGTTTCAGAAGCCTGAACTGTCAGGTGGGAACTGTGTAACAGAGCCAAGGAGCAGCCCAGGCTTCTCGGAGTCAAAGGAAAAATGAACACCTCTTTGTATACAGAGTAGACTCGCTGCTTCTTTTTGATTTCACATGCTTTCAATTTTTAGGTCTAAAAAACCCACAGGCAGAAGTACAGCCATCAACGGCCACGTGAGCATTTCACTGGCTGGAACTTGGCGTCAGGATTTGAAACAAATACCTTTTGAGATGTCATTTAGTTTCTCAGAGGATCAGGTTTGGAGAAATCGCTTACTTTCATCCAGTGACCTCAGGTGCCTTTCCCTCTCACATACCCCGGAGAGCTTGAAGATAGCCTTTTGATTCCAAATCTGTGGCCAATGCTCCAGGAAAGATGTTTTTCAAATCCATATATTTGCACATGCACATACGCTCTTTATGCAATAATCCAAACCCATAAACACAGAAATAGCCTTATTTCATCATCTAAAGCCGAAAATCCAAAAATGCCATTAATGCATACAGGCAGATGCTTGGATAGAAACCCAATCCATAACTATCAGAATTTTTTTTAAGATTTTATTTATTTATTTGACAGAGAGAGAGAGAAAGCACACAAGCAGAGGAGAGGCAGAGGGAGAGGGAGAAGCAGGATCCAAGCTGAGCAGGGAGCCCGACGTGGGGCTCGATCCCAGGACCCAGAGATCATGACCTGAGCTGAAGGCAGCTGCTTAACCAACTGAGCCACCCAGGCGCCGCTAACTACCAGAATTTTTCACACTTTTCACAAAATGTGTCTTAAATGTCCTTGTTACAAACCTCTGAAGTTACCATTAGCTTGTGTATTTTACATGTGGCGAGAAAGCTGGTTTGGGAGATTTGCAAGTTCTGTCCAAGGACACAGAGCTAATAAGGGGCAGAACCAGTACTTAAATACAGGTCTATTCCAATTTAAAATTCTTAGTCAAAAGAGAATCGTGGCAGACTTTCCATTTATTGAAGATACGCAACATTAGAACATAAGTAAGTTTACAGTATTTTGAAACGACAAAAGTCAAATCTATTGCATTACTTGGTGTTAGAATAAAAACTCTAAAGGTTAGGATTTACTTTCTCAAAAAACTCTTTACATGGATTTTGAAACAGGCTAAAAACTTACTGAATAAAATGATTCTGATTAATAATGCAGTTTGCTTAGATAAATTCATTTTTGTTATGTACTTACACTGTTCAGCCCATGAGCCCACTTAATATTTAGGGATCTTCCTATGAAAAGCACCGAGTAAATAGCAAAATAGCTCACAGCAAGGAATGAAAGCTCACAGAAGTGAAATACAGCTTTGTTGTAAGTTATGAATTTTATTCTTGAGATTTTAGGCTTAATGAGTATCAATCATGACAATATTCTTTTGATATTGTGACAGATTAGTACATTTGCTTAATGAAAACCAACTCATCTTTATCATCCATCCTTCATCATCATCATCATCGAAAAAGAGAGCTAACTTAGAAAAAGTCATTGATAAAGAAGATGGGACAAAAATTAAGTTTTCAAAGAAATGGGCGGGGGGAATCTAACCACCCTCTACACGGACAAGATGATTTGATTTGTGACCAGAGTTCCTACCGCCATAGCTCTCTGGCTCCTTTGGGACTTCCTCCCCTACCATGATGAATTCTTCAATAAAAATGAGATCTCTTTTATCTAACTCTTGATGTAAATGCAGTATGAAATGTGCAGAGTCATCTATGAAATATTCTTGTCAAAAATGTTTAACCTGAACTGAGTCAAGCTTTCAGATCTCACCTCCAGTTTATAGAAAATGTAGGGAATAGAAGATCAAGCTAAACAGTAAGAGGAAATAATTACACAAATTCAGAAGGGAGGATGTTCCAAAAGTTACTGTTGTGGGGAAAGTGAAAGAACTGTTCTAGATTAGAAGATGGAACAAACAAATGCAATGAATAAAACTTGATTGGATCCCAACTCAAGGAAATCTGTTTCCTTGTTTCATTTCTTAATTTCTGATCCTCCTGCCTTTTGCCTCTTTCCTGCCTTGACTGCGCTGGTTATAGGCTCTCCAGTACAATATTGAGCAAGAGCAACGAAAGCAGGCATCCTTACCACGTAACCGATCTCTGAGGGAAAGTACAGAAGGCAGAATAATAGCGCCCCCGAAATGCCCATGTCCTGCTCTCCAGAACTCGTGAACATGTTGTATGGCCAAGGGAGGTTAACGTTGCTGATGGAATTAAGGTTGTGTATCAGCAGGCCTTAAAATAGGGAGAAAACCTAGGTCATCTGGGTGGACCCAATGTAATCACAAGGGTCCTTAAAAATGCAAGACGGATGCAGAAGTCAGTGTCAGAGCTATGTGATAGGAAAAGAATTCAACCTCTTGTCGCTGGCTTTGTAGATGGGAGGAAGAGGGCTTCAAGTCAAGGAATGTGTGAGGCCTCTAGAAACTGGCAATGGTAGGAAAACAGACTCTCCCCTAGAGCCTCCAGAAAGGAATGCGGTCCTGCTCACCCCGTGATTCTAGCCCCGTGAAACCTGCACCAAACTTCAAACCTGCAGAACTTTTAACATAACGGATCTGTATTGGTTTTGTCACTAAAGTTTGTGGCCATTTATTACAGCAGCAATAGAAAACTAACACAGATCCTTGAGACTTTCCAACAGTATGATGTTTGCCGTAGGGTTTTTGTGGATTTGTTGTCTGTTTGCTCTTGTATTCCTTCCAGTTTATTTCTGAAGTGTATTTTTAACTCTAATATTTGCTCTGAGCCCTGTCAGCTCTCATTTTATTTCCTCCTGTTGCTTGCTATCTAATCTGAGCTTTTCCAATATTGATGTTACAGCCTTCTTTCTTAAGCTTCTATCATTCCTTGAATTTCTTCATAATTTTTAAAAATATTAGATCACAGATTTCCTCTGCTTTGCAAGTGTTTTTGGGTATCTTTGCTTTCTGTGGGTATGTTATACAGGTCGTTATCCTTCTCTTAGAGCACAGTGTAAGATGTGGGTTGTGTTTAAGTGAGAAGGATTTCCCTGTCTTTTTATAAGATTCCTGTGTAGGAGGTGAGGTGGGCCAGAATGGTTTCCTAATTTTGTGGTTCGAGGCTTCTCTCTGCTGCAGTTACTACGCAGGGTTGGAGAACGTGGTTTTCTGTGTACCGCGTTAGTACTTTCCATATTCGGTCTCCTTGGGTCCCCTCTTCCATCCGTGTCCGAACCTTCTCTCCTTTACCTGTTCCCGCGCAGTCCGTCCTTTGCCAATGTGTGCTCCACACCCATCATTTCCCTCAGGCCAGGCCCACGTGCTCCCCGGGGCTACTTCTGAGAACTCTGCAGACCAGGTCGCCCTAGCACTCTCGTACCTTTCTGCGGGCTCCTATTCCCAGCTGCCAGCCGAATGCTCAACAGACCTGTCTGTTTCCCCACCACTAGTCCCCTTACTTTGCTTCTGCTCACTCCTCTAAAACCTCTGTTCCCCTGTGATCTTACTGCTATTGATGGTTTTAGCCCAAACTGCTCAGATTCTGGGATTCACAGGGTTACTTACCACCTAATTTTAGTGAAGATGGTGTCACGGTGTTTTCTTCTTTTGCTATAACATAGCACCTGGGGGTTTGGGGAGATTAAAAAACCACCTGCTGTTGCTACCATGGCGCCTCCTAAAAGTGATTTTTTATTTTAAAATGATTTGTATTTTTCTATTATAATGCCCAGAATAGGGCAGACTATGCTACAGCAACACATAAATTCCAGACTTCCGTGACTCAACACAAGCACTTGTTTCTTGCTCACGTCAGTCGGCGCGCGCTCCTGGTGGTTCCCTAAGCCGTGACCGACAGGCCCCAGCCGTGTGCATTCTGTGAATTCTTTGTATATATGCCAACAGGAAGAGAAGAGGTGGTCAATCACGGCCACTGCAGGTGAAGGCAGTGAGTTTTACTGCCAGATCCAGAAGTCACGTCAATCACTCGTCCCCACATGTCATTGGCCCTAGACGAACTGCAACAGAGGCTGGGCAGAGTTAGAGCGACACTTTGTCAATCTTTGCCACAACTCTGTACCGTTGCCCAAGCACCTGGGAGAAAAGACGGACTATCAAACGTAAGACCCTGCCTAGCTCTTCATGCGTCTGTAAGAGGATTTCGGATGTAATGTGATTAAAGAACACTCGCTATCTGTTTTTAATAAGGCTTTAATTCCATCAGTACAGAACTTTAAATAAAAAAAAAAATTGTGACTCAAACTGTTTTCAAGTCTGCAAAAAACCTTCCACAGGTTTTCCACAGCCTCCAACTGCTGACAAATTCGGAGGAGAGTAAGAAAGCATATAATTAAACAAAAGTAAAATGTCTCCAATTATAAAGGTTCCAGTTAAATATGGCTTTTAGAATTTTAAAGAATTAAACTATACCACTAACATATGAGGGAAATAGTGGTTTGGCATCATTCATAAACATAAATGTGTTCACAAATATTCTAAATATTCAATATACGTACTTCAGGAGAACCGTGACCTTAAGCAATGATTAGTCTACCAAGTTTGACGCGATAAATATACTCATTGAAAAAAATTAACACACTATTTAAATAAGAATCAAGTTCATGAAAATTTACAAAATATAACCAATGTACTCTGACTTATGATCATATCTTAAATATTTCAACTTTACTCTTCTAGCCTGATGAGGCCATTTAAAAAATAGTTCCACACTATTTTTAACTTCAGGATATAAAACAGTAGGAATTTACTAAGTTTTCCATTATAAAAATTAATATAGCAATTCTCAAAATACTAAAAAAACCATTTTATGAAAGCAGTACTCACATCGTAACAACTTATTTCTTTAAGAACACATCTTCAAAAGGCACATTTTAATCACTAGTATTTATCTGAAGATGGTAGTTGAGTTTTGAATTTCCAGTCAGTTTCCCATGCTCTCAGCATGAAGACGGCAGGAGGTTGGGAGAGGCAGGGGACCACGGTGTCTAGGGGGCGTGTACTGAGACAGCAGTGTTCTTATTCGCCATATCCAGAGAGACCAGGAGAAAGAGGTGAAGGAAGGGGGATCTGCAGACCTGTCTTCTGTCCTAATTTAACCTTCATGAAATATTTTTTACACGAAAATATTTAATTAAAAAAAAAAAGTCACAAGACAGAAAGCTAAAAAACCAAAAGGCCCAGAACTCAAACTGCCAATTTAGTTTGAGTGGTAATGTTACTTGTTTGGGGCCTGAAGAAAAGAATGAAGCTTCTCGTTCCTTGTAATCAAATCTTTGGACTGGGCTCGTCTCAATTTAAATCACTTGGTGAGTTAAAGGTGCTACAAAGTCCTAGGATGTCTGGTATACTGATTTTCAAAATCAAATTATAAATGACTTTACGGTTATCTTTGTCATGTTCCCTGTTAGTTAGGGCTGATATTTTAAAGTTGACTGTTAATTAAACTAACACTGGTAATTTCAAGTACCCTACAATATGACTGTTATTTTTAAGGACTTACGCCCTAGAACCCCAAAATGCAATCCAATATACCCTTTGAGGTATGGTTTACTTTTCAGTGAAGTTAATACCAACTGAACTACTAAAGTGAGTAAGATCAGTACTCTAAAGTACTAACTCATTAAGTAACTGATCCCATGCAAGAAACAAAAGGGACTTTTAATGCTATTTTGGAATTTCAAAATATTGGAGATCTGCCTTAATTTCATGTTAGTCCCCTCCAGTCTCAGTTGAGTGTTTCCATTTTTTTTTTTTTAAAGAAAGGGGAATATCTTTAGATTTGTTTCCTTACTATAACAAAATAAATGACCAAAAATATTCTGAAGTACAGAAAATGAAATGGTCACTTTTTACTCAACCAAAATATAACTTTCTGGTCCCTAACAATGGTCACTTTAGGGACTTATTCAAGTTCTAAAATAGCAGCTTTTTCAATTAAGGCAACATTGCTCTATTCTTACCTGTTTTTCTATTAACCACTTATTAAAGTTTGTAAGAGCAGTTTCACCCTCGAAGGCCTTTTATAATGTAAGAAGAGTGAACATGAACATCCTTCTCAATGTTTAAAAAGAATATAAAAAGTTATTCAAAGTCAACAAATGCCTTATTTTTCTACTTGGAATTCTAAAGTAGTTACAGTCATTTCAGAACGTATAAACCATGAAATTACCTTTTAAACTAACATCAACAACATAAAATACAATTTTTCTACAAAAATACAATATAGAAGATTTATCACTGCTTCCCTGAAATAGAAATTTAATATTTGGACAAAAAAAACTGTAAACTTTTGATTACATTCAAAAGATAACCTTTTAAAAAGACTTACATTATTTGAGGTTTTGGCAATGGGAGCTCTGAACAGCAGATTTGCATTACTGTATTGTTTTAACGACATTGTGCCAAACGGTTTGTTTGTTTTACTCTTAGATCTGCTACCAGGAGGAAAAGAATGGCTTCCTGCAGTGGACAGTCTGGGTGAACGCACTGCTCAGATGGACGATCCGACCCTGACTTCCACCCTGACTGCGCTCCACAAGCACACACGGCATCTGCACCAGCTGCACAGGACTCTTCCCGTCTTTCAGTGCCTGGGTAAGATTTAAGATCTGTGCGAAGAAGAGATATTTTCACTAGTTCAAGTAAGATAAAAAAACCTTCCCTCAGTTCACTGACATGATTTTAACCATTTGTTCATAACTACAATTTTTATTTCATCCATTTATGCCCAACAGACCGAGTAAAGTAAATGGCTCCACATTCTCCATTTGACATAGAAGCTAAACGAAGACTGGTCTAAGTTGTCTGCTTGTTCCATAATTTGGCTATTGTTGATAGTGCTGCTATAAACATCAGGGGGCATGTAACCCTTCAAATCAGTATTTTTGTATTCTTTGTGTAAATTCCTATTAGTGCAATTGCTGGGTCGCAGGGTAGCTCTATTTTTAACTTTTTGAGGAACCTCCATACTGTTTTCCAGAGTGGCTGCACCAGCTTGCATTCCCACCAGCAGTGTACGGAAGGAGCCCAAATGGCCACCACTGATGAAAGGGTAAAGAAGATTTATATATATATATAAAATATACAATATTTTGTATACAATATAAATATTTTACAATATTTACAATATACAATATAAATATATATATATAAAAAATATATATTTTATATATATATAAAATATACAATGGATTATTACTCAGCCACAAGAAAAAATGAAATTTGCCATTTTCAATGACGTGGATGGAGCTAGAGAGTATTACGCTAAGCAAAATAAGTCAGAGAAAGATAAATACCATATGATTTCACTCATATGTGGAATTCATGAAACAAAACAAACTATCAGAGGGGGAAAAAAAGAGAGAGGCAAACCAAGAAACAGACTCTTAACTATAGAGAACTGATAGTTACCAGAGGGGAAGTGGGTGGGGGGACGAGGGAAATAGGGGATGGGATTAAAGAGGGCACTTGTGATGAGCACCAAGTGTTGTATGGAAGTGTTGAATCACTCAATCGTATACCTGAAACAAATATTACACTGTATGTTAGCTGGAATTTAATAAAAACTTAAAAAAAAAATAGTCTGCTTTTAACTACATACTTGCCTTATCCACTCATCCAACAAAAAAATTATTGCATGCCTACTACGTGCTAGGCTCTAAGTGCTGGGGCTACAACAGGAAAAAACCAAACAAAACCCCTGCTTCCATAAGGCTTACATTTTAGCAGGGGGAGGAGTCACGAAGCATGAATCAGTAAATTATACCAAGTATATTACAGGGTAAAAGTGTGATGGGAAAGCATGAGGCAAGGCCAGGGGGTTAAAGATTTAGGGAAGGTAGCCATTTAAAATAAAGTTTCATTTAAGAGTTTACTCTTAAATAGAAAAGATAAAACTAGGAAGAGTAAAATATATTACATTCCATGTTTAAACATACTCTCAGAATTGCTACTTGACCACATAAATAAGGTTATGAAACTCAATGCATAGCTTACTCTACTCTGTTCAGATAAAATAAAATTTTAATAATTCATTTTCTTTTTTTCCTGCATATCAGGTAAAAAAACTCCCTTTGTTATGTACTTTAGAAACAAAGATGTCTCCTTCAGGTATTTGAAAATATTTAATATACAGATAGTATATATTTTAATGGTTCTTGTAAAGATTATTTAATAGTGATAGCATAAAGGTTTCAACATAAAGCCATACTAATAAATAAAATTCAAATACTTTGAATAGTATAAAACTGGACAGTTTAGATCCTAGAAAATCTGAAGTATTTAACACCTCAGGGAAATAAATCTTTACTAGCTACAGTAGTTACTCACTGTATTTAGGATCCCTTTTAAGTTCTTCCCTTAAAATCTTCTAGGCTGGCTATACTTGGATAACATGACACAAAGAATTCATGAAATTCACATTTATAAGCATTGTTTTTATCATGAAAATAAATGTGGGCACATTTATTAGTTTCTTCTTCTGGTTAGTTTCTTCTTCTGGTTTTAAAAATTCTATTCTAAAAATGTTAGTCTAAACACACTAATTTAAGTAATATCTAATATTTTCCTGACTCTAAAGACATGACTGTTGTAGAGAATCTGGAAAATAGAATTGTATAAAGAAAATGAAAGTCATTCTACAAGCTTAACAATTTTTAAATATATAATAGCAAAAATTACTCAATCCTAAAACTATCCTAAATATTAATGTTTCTTTGAAAGTTGAGAAGACACTTGATGATGTTGGATTTACTTATTAAAGAAACATCTATGGTGCATGCACTGTGTTGGGGCAGAGAGAAGACTGAACAGGAGAAAAAAACCCATATGAGCCCTTAAAGTACACACATTCTAGAAACAAACAGCCATATGAACAAATAACTAGAATAAAAAGCAATGAACACTTTAACAACAGTGGACCTATGCCCTGACTTAAAATCTGATGCCCTCCCCTAGATATCACCCATTTTTTCATTTCTGAAAGAACAAATATATTATTATATATTTAAATCAGAGAAGACTATTTTTAGAAATAGACTAAGCACTGCAGGCAAGGAGAAACACTCTAGTCTCCATCGATGCCACATTTGAGAACTGGGTAGGGATGTGATGGTTAGGCCAAAGGCAGATGATATAAACTCACAGACTTCCACATACAGACTTTGCTCTCCTTTAGACTGGTTCACTGGTCCTCAAATTTTAGTGGGTATAAGAACTACTGCACTATGTAAAACCACACCTATTTTCTGGTTGATTTTAAGTGATAGTAAGCAATAGTAATATGCCCAACATGCTGTTTTAACATCGGATTTTTGAGTCAAGGCTGACACCAGTGTATTTCCAGGGAGTGCTGCAGAAAACAGAACTCTGAGCCTAGGAAGATAGGGCTGGAGCTTGAAGGAAAACCGTCCTCCAGAGGAAGAAGAAAAGGCAACTGAGGAGTGGTAAGAAGGCACATGAGGGCGCCACTGGGAAATGGGAAACGGGAGGGAAGGATGGCTAGGAGTGGCCAGGCTTAGGGGAAGCCACCACTGCCCAGAGATAAGGCAGGTGCATGGGATGGATGCAGGAAGAGTGCCAAAGGTCCCGTGGCCTGTGCTCTAAGTCGGCACTGGAACCAATGCACACCCAGGAGTCATGGAGTCGTAAGTCACAGGAGACGTGATCAGATGTGCTTTTAGAGAGATGGTTCTGGACTACTGTGAAAGACAGGAGAAGAGGTCAGGATACCACTTACAAGATCATTAAATCCAGAGAAGACATGGGAAGGGTCGCAGGCAGAGGCTAAATGCAGCTGATGTGCCAGACGAAGAGCTCCTTATTTTACAGACTTAACATGTTACTTAACCCCGTTGAGTCAAGTTTCCTCCACATAAAACGCAGAGAACTATGGAGAGCTGCTGTAAGGATAAGTGATACCAAACATCACAGGGGTAAAGTACTCAGGAGCTACTCAAGTGTTCGTTTTCTTTTCTTCAACATCAATTATTACTGAATCTGCAAATGAGCTTCTGGTTTAAAAGTCACTGAATAGGTGTTCACTGTGTATTCCTAGGGCAGTTTTATTTATTATTTCTGCCATTTTTTCAGACCACATGTAAAATACATTTCACATAAATATGTCCCGAAGTCCAGTGTTCCCAACAGGCACAGTAATAGTAATATGCCCGGCAGAGATAGAACACAAAATGAATGACCTTAGACTCTTAACGACAGAGAACAAACTGAGGGTTGATGGAGGGACGTGGGTGGGGAATGGGCTAGATGGGTGATGGGTATGAAGGTGCACACTTGTGACGAGCACTGGGTGTTGTCTGTCAGTGATGAATCACCACACTCTATTTCTGAAACTAATATTGCACTACATATTAACTAACTAGAATTTAAATAAAAACTTGAAACATAAAAAATAATAAAACAAAATGAACGATCTTACTGACCCTGATCATGACCTACTGTATTTTTTTTTAAGATTTTATTTATTTATTTGACAGAGAGAGAGAGAGAACAAGTAGGCAGAGAGGCAGGCAGAGGGAGAGGGAGAAGCAGGCTCCCCGCCGAGCAGGGAGCCTGATGCGGGGCTCGATCCCAGGACCCTGGGACCATGACCCAAGCCGAAGGCAGCGGCTTAACCGACTGAACCACCCAGGTGCTCCATGACCTACTGTATTTAAAGTAACATTCAAAATCTTTAACTTTAATAAACATTACCAGTCCCAGTCTTAAAAAAAAAAAAAAAAGCCTTCATATAAGTTCTTAGTTCCAGTCCACATCTTTATGAGAAGAATTAGAACATGTCACTGATTATGTGTGCAAAACTAAAAACTTACCATAAACTAGGGCAAAAGATTTGGTTGTACCAAAGCACAAATCTGAAGTTAAGTGGAAAACTGGAGGGCAAAGAGGTTTAAAGAAAATTATAAACAATAGAAATAAAATAAGTATTTTGACTTATTTAAGGAACCGGCTGAATAATGATTTTGTTGCTGGGAACATAGGTTGCTGTTATTTGTTTTTGTTTGTTAGGCTTCTGTTTCAAAACACTGATTTACTTTAGGACATAAAATACTATCTAACTTTTCAAACAAACTTTTTTTAAAAAAACAGCTAAAACCAAAAAGCTATATACATATAATCATGTACATGGTCAGGGTACCTTATTCTTTTTGGCTATCAGAAAGACAAAACCAAATTAAAATTTTAAAAAACCAAAACAAAATCAAATTAAAACATATAGCCAAGGTATCATTTTATCTTTTTCTTTCCCCAGATCTTGAGCTTATCATTTTTACATATTATACACATTTGTGTAATACCTTAACTCATTTGTGAATGAGATAGGACATGAATAAATAAACTTAAAATAGCAGGTAGCCTCTGGTCTAGCTTTGCGACAGACCTCAGAACTGGAATGCCCCCATATCTTGTCAGACAAGCATTTTAAAATTTATATTTAAATTCCTCAGGTACTGGCTTTAATCTATAATTAAAGCTGACACAATTATTTACAGCTTTTCCTTAAAAAGAATTCCTAAGATATATCTTTAGGGATAAGAGAATTCTTGAAGATGGAACATACTGATAAATCAATTTTGTTTCAATCGAAAGGGTCAACTTAGGGGATAATTATCTATGCCAGAAAACTTAGCTCAACTATAGTTTGGGATGGTAACACTCTTCAACATAATTATAACCACCAATCACTTGAGCCCTTCATACCTGCCTGAATTACCTCACTCACTGAACCCCTCCCTGCAAGGCTCCCTGGCTTCAGCCTCCTCTTCTGCTGAGCAAATCTACACCTCACTGTCCAGCCTCACCTTTTGCAGTAATCCTTAATCTTTGGGTTACAGACTCCTTTTGCTGACATATAAATCCTATTGCCTGTCCCCCACCCTAAAATGCACATATAAACAGAATTTAGCAGAAGTTCAGGGAGTTCACAAAAGCAATCCAGGAGGTGTCCTCTCTAGAAATATTGTCTCATCACACAACATTTCTGAATGGTAGTCTCTCATGGCTCTAATCCCTTCCACGTGGAATCTGTATTCTGGCACTTACAGCCTCCAAGATCTGGCTATAGCCTACTTCTCCAGCCATTTCGCTTACTATTTAAAACTTATGATTCCAGGAAAGGACTGCATACATACAATGGAGCACAGAGAGGTGTATGAAGTAATAATCCATCTCTTTTCCCTGACTCCTGGCCTTGTCATCACAGCACATGCTCCAGGAAAGAAGGAACTGGGTTTTGCTCATGGTTTTATTTCAATCACTAGAACACTTTCTGGCACTAGTTCTGTCAATAAATGTTTGGTGAATGAATGATTTTCTAATTTAATTATATATATTTGTTAAAATTATATAATGTAATAATTAGTACAAAAACTAGACTTCTTTGCCCCAGGTATGCATGCAGCAAACAGCTACCTTAAATTAAATGCGTACTTTAGGAAGAAAACGTTAATTAGTAAGTCACTAAAAGACAATGTTTATAGTAAATTTATTTGTTTACAATATTTACAAAATTATTTACATTAATTTATTTTCATGTCAAGTCTTCCTTTTGGAATCTAAATACTACTAATAGAGTGGAAGGACCAGACATTATCGGTAGGTCAGCCAGCCTACAGGTCCACACCAGCAGACCTAACACCTTATATCCCTAAGTAAAGGAGGTAAGGAGTGACAGGACTGAGTTACAATCAGTACTTTTATGCCTCAATCAGTGCTCAACCTTGGTGATGTGATGATTCACTGACTGCTCCAGGAAAGGCCAAACACATTCTATGAGAAAGACAATCAACAGGCAACGGAACTTGGTATTGAAACATCCAAGCAAGTAGATTTGAGGAGGAAAAATATAGTAACACTCGGGAAAACAGTTATCAAAATGAGGACAAAGAATTCACAGGAGGGGAAACTGGCTAACAAACAATAAACAAAAAGGTAAAAAAATATCTAATTTAGAACACAAGGAAAGCCGCTACTGAAATCCACTTCATTTTTAATCACATGAGCTATTTTGGTTCAGCATAAAAGAACTGCCTCTTTGGGTCACCATGGAGAAAAAAGTTAACAACTGTTTCAAAGAGATTTTTTTCTTAATGAACAAGATCATATAAAAAGGTTAACTTACCTGACCCCTCATCACAGACATCTGACTTTCAAAAGTGGCTTTGTTAAATCTTCTGTCGGTCTTTCATGGAACAGAAAAAAACCCCACATTATTATAATTCCAAAAATCAAGATCTTTGAAACAAATATTTGAAAAGAAATGTACTCTTCAACTTAGCACATAAGGCCATTTTGAAGCCTTCCTAAAAGATAAAATAATGTTTAAAGAGTATTTTTCCTTGATTTATTTTTGGATGCCTCTAGAATGACAAGAATAGTTTATTTATACTCCAACTGGTTCCAAAAGGATTTAAAATGACCTTCCAGCCAATGGGTTTAGGCTTTTTTGAGAGGATTCAATCTTAGCAGCTCACCAAGCATTTATTATAAATTATAGGGTACTTCTGTAAAAAATCAACTTTTGAAGAAAACAACTTGTCAAGTTTTAATACAACCTCACGTCAGAGAACACTCATAATCAGTGTAACTTCACAAATTTATGCTCCTGTAAGGTAAAACTGTTAATTCCTTTTTAAGTCAGGTTCTACTGCAAGTAGTGATACCAGAAGCAGTAAATTGCAAATTAGCTCTATTAAGAAAATCTCCTCTGAGATTTATTTCATTTTCCGCAATTAACTAAAAATTTACCTTAAAAAGTTCATGAAGGTCTTCACATAAATCTTGCACAAAGTTCATGTCAGAAATATATGGTAGAATTAAGTTTCTTATTTCTTCAGAAAAAGGAACTTTTGCTTGAGGAAGCCAAGCCCAGTGAAATGGATCTAACAAAAGAGAGAGAGAGAGAAAGAAGTTATCAGAGAATGATCATCCTGATTCCAAGTTTGGTTGGTTAATTTAGACGGTAAAGCACAATCACTTCTTAGCCTTTTGGCTAAGATCAAGTGTAGATGGTAAAGCACAGGAAGGTATTACTGGAACTAATTAATTAGGTTCCTGAGTTTTAAATAGTAAAGGGTAAGAATTTCAATAATGAGTCTATCTCAAACAGCCCTACATCAAAAATATATCTGAATCTCTGGTTCCTGAGTTTGGAAATTACGGGACACCTATAATTTATTCACAGCCCCAGATCAAATACCATGGCTGACGTTTCCCTGCCCTCTTACTCACAAATCATCAGGAATTGACCACTTGCATACGCACGTAAACATATGATGTTCCAAAATTTTAAGTCATTAGTAGGTAAAGAGGTAAGTGGCTTTAAGGGATCAAAGATCCATTACTCCAGGCTAATTCTAGTTTTCTCCTAAGAAGACCGTTAAATATATGCAGTTCTAGGATTAGAAAGATTTGTAAAGCAGTAGAATCTTCTAGAGAGGGTGCATATTCAGATTCCTGCAAGAAAGTGTAAGGCTTGTAACAATATGATCAACCACAAAACCACTGTGGGTTCATATGATGATGACCTCCAGCTTTGATGGCTCCTACCACTTAGAAAGCCCTAAGGAAAAAAATCTATATCTACAGTCATTCCTTCTTACTTCTCTTTTACTATATCCTTGTACACTGTGGGAAGTACACTGTCCATTCCTCTGGCCCACATCTCCCTGAAGCTATATCCAATTTCCTTTTCCCTGACCAATCACATAAAAGCCCTATTCCAAGCCTGCTTTTACTTCCAATCCCTATCCCTCAATTTCTATTATCACCATTCAAACTCTCTCATTTAGGGGCACCTGGGTGGCTTAGTTGGTTGAGCATCTGACTCGTGATTTCAGCGCAGGTCATGACCTCAGGGTTGTGGGATTAAGCCATGCATCAGGCTCTGCACTCAGCGCAGAGTCGGCTTTCCCTTTCCCTCTGCCCCTCCCCTGCTCAAGTGCACTCTTTCCTTAAATAAAAAACAAAACAAACAAAAAACCTCTCTCCCCTAAGACCACCAGTCATTTCATAAGAGTCTCTCCAAAGGCCCATTTGTTCTCATGCTACTTATCAAGTAGTACTGTTCTTGATCATCTCCCTCTGTAAAATTCTCTGTGTGGCTTTGGAAATACTACTCTCTCAAAGTGTACCTTCTATCTTTTAAGCCACTTCTCTTGTTTGCTGGCTTTTCCTCTCGTCTTCAATGCCACCATTCCCCCTTTCTCTCCTTCATTTGCTAAGCATTCATGAAACATTTACTGAGTATTTGTGTATCTCATATTGTCCTAGTGATGGTATTTGTTCACCATGACCTCCCTGGGCAGTAACCACCACCACAGCTTCCACTACCACGGTGACAATTTAAAAACTATATCCTCAATATCAATTCCTTATTTAAGTTCCAGATCCTTAATTCTCAACTGCATACTTGGCAAAATTTCCCAGATGTATTGTAGGCAC
Source organism: Neomonachus schauinslandi (assembly GCF_002201575.2). Classification (NCBI taxonomy): domain Eukaryota; kingdom Metazoa; phylum Chordata; class Mammalia; order Carnivora; family Phocidae; genus Neomonachus; species Neomonachus schauinslandi. Next base: position 183,540,606 of record NC_058404.1, read on the forward strand.
CTTAAACTTAACACTTTTAAAATACGATTTGCATATAAATTCCAAACTATTAGAGGAAAAAAAAACAATGAAACAAAGACATCTTAAGTCAGTTCAACAAAAGACAGGAAAGGAAAAAAGAACAACTGGAATTTATGGTCGATAGAAAAAAAACAAGATGGCAGGAAAAGTTCAAACACATCAGTAATTTATTGAGACTTTAACTAGAGTTGAGTATACCTATTAAAAGAATCTCAGATTGAGTAAAAAAAATATCCAGTTAAGTGTTGTTTATAAGTCATATACTTAAAACAAAATGATGGAAGTAAAAAATAAAAGTATAGAATAATACCAGGTAAATGCTAATAAAAAGAAATAAGGTGTAGCAATGTAACAACAGATAAAATAAGAAAAGTAAAAAACACTGAGGGATAAAGTGGGATATATTTCACACTAATAAAAGAACAAGCCACCAGCAAGATAAAATGCTGAGCCTTTATGTATGTGAATACACAACAAAAAACGTATAGAAATGCAGTAAGAAATTGCCAGAATCAATCACAGTGAACTTCAACTCTCTCAAAAATTAACAGATCAAAAAAATTATGATTTGACTAACAACTAACAAACTTTAATTAATAGACAGATGCAGAACTTTGTGTCCAAACACATTCTTTTCAAGTGCCTTCAAACTGGCCATCTATAAGATTATAAAGGAATTACTAACAAATTTCAAAGAGAATTCACGCAGCTGCATTCACAGATCACAAAGCAAAAAAACTTGAAAATGACAATGGGCGATTCTTTTTTTTTTAAATCAATTGACATAGAAAATCTAAAACCAAACAAAATCTTCCTAAGTTACTCCCACCAAAGGGTAAGTCCCATAGTATGAATATGCAGAGCAGAACAACAGAGCAGCCCCTATCTAATCTATGGCTTAGCCAAAAGGATACCTACAGAAAAATATATAGGCAAGCAAAATAGGATGAACACAACAGAAGAAAAGAATAACAATGGAAAACACAAATCAATGAAAGAGAAAAAGCAAACAAAATGAAAACCTGATCAATACAAGGCCAATTATACGAAAACAATGAATCGTGGATCACTACATCAAAAACTAATGATGTATTGTATGGTGACTAACATAACATAATAAAATTAAAAAAAAAAAAAAAAAAGGCCAATTATCTTAAAAAAAAAAATAGAAAATAAAAAAGTGTAAAAAGGCCAATGCTTTAAAAGTCTGTGGCAAGCCTAATGATAAAAAAAAAAAAAAAGCCCACTAATAAACAGTAGGAATTTAAAAAGGCACAGTCATAGATACAGAGATTATTTATTTTTTACTTATTTTTTAAAGTAAGCTCCACACCCAGCGTGGAGCCCAATGCAGGACTCAAACTCACGACCCTGAGATCAAAACCTGAGCTCAGGTCAAGAGTTGAATGCTTAAATCAACTGAGCCACCCAGGTGCCTCGATAAAGAGATTATTTTAAAAATATATTACATCTATTTCAGAAATATAAAAAAATTTAAAAACTAGTACAATGAACTCTTATATTTTGAATAATCTAACTATTCCCAAATTTTTACAAAACGTGTTTCACCTATCCCTGTTTTCCCTCCCCCTAAATATTTTAAGGCAAATTAGATACCATTTCCTTTCACACCTAAATACTTAATATACATACAGGGGATTTTTTTTTTAATTATAAGACAATTCTATAAAAAACTTTGTACCCATAAATCTAGATCTCAAGATGTCATGAACAATTTTAAGCAAAATAAAAATGTCAAAAATTAGCTCAAGAAGATGTAGCAAACCAGACCAGTAACCACAGGAGACTGAAAAGGTAGATAAAACACGACTCACTCGGAAGGGGGTAGGTAAGTCTAAACTGTTTTTTAAGTGAATACTACCCAACACATTAAAGTTAAATTCTACCCAAATATTAAAATAGATGATTCCCAATTTGTTAATATTTAAAAACTTATTCTACAAGACTAACACAAGCCAAAAAACCAAAACCAGACCCAGTCATTCAAAGCTAAGCAAACAATACATGGCAAGACCCACGCAATACACATTTCTGCATCCCCAGACTCTAGACCAGAGCCCTAATCAATGGTTATCCTTCACCCAGGTTTTCTTTTCCTTTTTTGATATCTGTAATTTTTGTTCCCTTCTTATTCTGGAAAAGGGTAATTACAGAATCTATAGGTGGTTCTAAATACTCACATGTTCTCCATTCATCAGGATGCTTAAAAGGAAATGCCAGACCATTATCAATTGCAGCTATTTTAATAAGTGATTCTTTATTATCAATCCATTGCGTTTCCTAAAGAAGAAAAAAATGGTCTGCTGATAAAAAATTTGAATATTTCCAAAAGATCAAGTATTAAATAAATTTTTAAAAATTACTAAGGTTTAAAGACATTTTATTTGAAGAGCCTATAAAAATAAAAAATAGGTTGCCAGAAAATATAAATTTTTACCCTCAAAAGGAAGAAACTGTCTTATAAATCAGTAAGAATTTCATAATCACTGTTTTTTTTTTAATTTGTTATTATAAATTTAGATAGTAATGGTTTCATTTTTTTTCCTCTTTGGGGAAGAGGACCTGGAAATGCTAAGACTTAACAATATGTTGTTCCACGTAATTTACTGCTATATGCACTGCTTAAATGTATGACATTTGCAAAATACTGATATTTTTAAGAGAACTTAACAAAGCTACCTTATTAAAAATTTAGTCTTTCCTAGGGTCCCCTAGAATTAATTAGTCCAAATACAAAATGTTTCTAAATAAAATTACCCAAAGACCAAATATAATAAGGTCCAGTAGAAGGAATCTCAAGATGCTATTCATGACAGAATGTAGGCCATTCCTAACTTCTACATTTTTCCATAGCTGAAACAAAGACCTTGAGAGCAAGAGGGTTTTCATGTTAAGGGGTATGTAAAGATAGATGGCTGCCATTATTAAGTGGCCAACATAAAAACAAAAGGTGAAAAAGATAAAATTAAAAGTATTAGTATGAAGGTCTGTTTGATATATGTCTGGTTTGTTTCTTTTAGTTTATATCAAATATCTGACCTCAATGAAAATGCACAAAATACTTAAAAGAATGAAGTTTTCAGTAAAATCTAATTGCTTAAGATATACCAATAAAATATATTTAGATACTATTTTGAATGTGTATATTTATGTGTGTATTTTAAACCCATTTCTGCTACAATTGCCATTTCTTTTTTTTCTATTTACAATGTCACTGAGGTATAATTTACACACAATAAACTTCACATATTAAAGTATTCAATTTGATAAGCATTTGCAGATGTGAAACCTTCACCAAAAGTTTCCTGGTGTCCTTTGCAGTCCCTCCCTCCCTCTGACCCACCTGCAGGCAACCATGGTCTGCCTTCTGTCACCAGGGATTAGTTTGCAGTTTCTAGATTTTTATATAAGTGGAATCAGACAGTGTGTTCCCTTTGTGTGTAGCTTCTTTCACTCAGCAGGATTTTGAGATTCATCCGCATTATTGAGTAGTCTTAAGACTCAGAAAGAAGCGAATTACTAAAATATAAACATGCTGACCAAAAATACCAGAAGCCTTTATTTTTATTACATAAAGGCAAAATAAATCTAGTGGTTCTACAACAAATTTCACAAGTTCTAAAAAAAAGTTTTAAAAAAATACAACATAAAAGCTACATAGAGATTTAGAAAAATAGAATTTAAAAAATGCAATGTAAACAGAGGAAGAAAAGAAGATGAGAAAAACGGAAAAAGGAGATAAAATCAAGGATCTAAGTGAAGGAAATGAAGAATAACATAAAATTTAAGGAATCTTTTACAGAAATTGATTGTGTGTGTATGTGTATAATTTTGAAATTTCCTTACCTTAATTTCCTTTCCCTGTTTCTGCTTTTCATATTTGATTAACCAATTATCATTTCCCCTGTCTTTCAAGACAAAACAAATCTGTTACTTCATTTTTTATGGGTATCAGAGCTTAACAGAAAAAGGAATAATCTAGTCGCCTTTTGATTTTTAAGACCATGACTGGTTATCTGTGGCCTATGTTTACATATTAAAAGCTCTAATTTGGGCGCCTGGGTGGCTCAGTTGGTTAAGCGACTGCCTTCGGCTCAGGTCATGATCCTGGAGTCCCGGGATCGAGTCCCGCATCGGGCTCCCTGCTCGGCAGGGGGTCTGCTTCTCCCTCTGACCCTCCTCCCTCATGCTCTCTGTATCTCATTCTCTCTGTCTCAAATAAATAAAAAAAATCTTTAAAAAAAAAAAAAAAAAAAAAAAGCTCTAATTTAACACATACAAACTAAAAAATACTTACAAATGTTAGCTAGCACTTTTTGAGAGTTTACTCTGTGCCAGGCATTGTTGTAAGTACTTAACATGCACTAATTCATTTAATCCTTACAACCACTTTGTGAGGTATGTATAATTATTATCAAGAACTATCAAATCAGGGTGCCTGGGTGGCTCAGTCGGTTAAGTGTCTGCCTTCTGCTCAGGTCATGATCTCAGGGCCCTGGGATTGAGCCCCACATTGGGCTCTCAGCTCAGTGGAGAATCTGCTTCTCCCTCTCCCTCTGCTCCTCTCCCCTGCTCAGTGCCTGCTCTCTCTCTCTCTCAAATAAATAAATAAATCTTAAAAAAAAAAAAAAAGAACTATTAAATCAAGTTTGTTAAAATCAAGGATAACTTCTCTTCATCTTAGGAAGAAAAAACATCTACCTCTATTGCCAGGCAAATTTCTGGGTAGATTCTCACCTAATGTCTATATAGAAGTTCTCTAGTCTCTACATCAATTTTAACATTAATCCAGGACCATATTAATTAAAAAGGTAACTCTGGAAAAGTATAATAATGCTTTTTCAGAAACCAATATAAATGAGCAAGCATTTTGAGCCAGGGGTTCTCAAACTTCAGAGTGCATCAGAATTATCTGGAGGACATGTTAAAACAGACTGGTGGCCGCCCTTTGCAGAGTTTCTGCTTTAGTAGGGCTGGGGTGCATTGTACATTTACATCTGAGAAGATGTAAATGTAACAAGTCCCCATATAATGCTGACCCAGTCTGTCCAGGGAACCACATTTGGGAACCACTGTTTCAGATTTTCTACATCATTGCTCCCTTCTAGAACAGAAAAAATTAAGAGTATAATGTATTTATAGACTATACCAACAGTTCCCTAACATCAAAATAAGCATCTAAAGTAATTTACACAATCAAGTTTTAATTATTCATATTACACAGATAACGTTTCTGGCTTTGTCCTACTGCCCAGAAATCCCCCGGTAGGGACAGAAACTGACCTCTATCACGGGGGCAGGAGCCTGCTAGGATTTAGGATCTCCAGTACAGGATTAACTTTTTGCCCAGGGGAGTTAGTACTACATCTCTGTTTTCCAAGGCAGGTAGAGAAAAAGTAGCCTCAAGACTTCTGCATCAAGAGTTGAATACGGGGACATCTGGGTGGCTTAGTCAGTTGGGCGGCTGCCTTCAGCTCAGGTCATGATCTCAAGTGTCCTGGGATCCGGCCCAGAATCAGGCTCCCTGCTCAGCGGGGGAGAGTGTGCTTCTCCCTCTCCCTCTGCCCTTTCCCCTGCTTTGCTCTTTCTCTCTCTCAAATAAATAAATAAAATAAAATAAAATAGAGTTGAATACAGTTTGCAAGCTAACAAGATTTGAGTGAACGAATAAGAGAACTTCAATACCTGTATTTCTGATGATGTAATCCAAAATAACTAATCTTTCAAATTGTGACTGAAATTCTTTTCTAATATTCTCAGGCAAAGGGTCAGCTTCAAATTTCCTAAGCCAATATTCAGCCTCCTTGTAACCTTCAACAAATAACTGAAAGGAACCAATCTATAATTTTAAGAACTATAGTTAGAAAAGAAAGTACAAGAAAAAAGGGATTACTTTTTCAATTTCTCAGTAGTATCATCATAAAATATGCTATATAAACATGGTAAGAAAAACAAAAGAGTTAACACTAATTTAGATAAGCCACATTTATCAAAACCATTTTTATACACTAATTTTAAATAATCACACAAAGAATACATAGCAAATTAAAAATGTTCAACCCTAGGCTTTTGAGGAGCACAGAGACTATTTTAGGATAATTAAAAAAGAAAATGCCTCTCAAGGTGATAATCTCAACTCAGAAAGCTGTTTTCTAAAAATATTCATTAAAATGACTTTAATTATGGAAACCAAATAGTACACCTCTCCTGGTCATTTAATAACAGTGCAATTTTATCTTACTGAAGAAATACTTCAGGATTTTTTCTTTACAACATAAAATACAGAATATAGCCTTATTTTAAAAAAGAATGCATTCTTTGCCTTTGCAGATTACAGATCCTGTCATAAATTTTAAATAACTAATCAATCAATCATAAACTCTAGAGTGGTTTTTAAGAAAATCCTCTCCTTGAAAATATGTCCATTTTAAAATGCATTTCTGTCACTAAAATTACTACATGCATGTATGTACAGCACAGGACATACAGGTCACCTAGTTGGTCTCATAAATACAAACTACCACAAAGAAAATCTAGTTCTTATCTTAATACTATGTTCTTCTTGTTGGCATGAGATTTTAACTATTTCTAAAAGGTTTTCTTTAAAGCACTTATAATTAAGTCCTAGTAGTCATGAATATGGAAATAATAATACCCTTCTTTAGTCACACTTAATTTCAGCATATCCAAGGAATAACAGGCCTTGTAAAAATTTTCAAACTTCCTGCTTACCTGGAGTACAATTTTAAAAACAATTTATGTTAGCCATGAATTTTTATTCAAATTCTTTTATCTAGACAAATGCATTGCAACCACAAAAGAAAATCACAAATATATTAAAACAAAAAAAAAAGCCTCAAGTTTTTCTAGAATGCTTTCCCATTAATCCTCCCCACTCTTGCTTAGCTAGCTGCTAATCATTCCTGAGGTTTATTTAAAAGTGGTAAGAATAAAATCTAGTATGTAGCCAGTAACATAATTACTACCACTTACTACACTGTGTGCCGGGTACCATACCAAGGACTTGACATGAATTTCTTCATTTAATCTCACAGCCCCAGGAGGTAGTTTTTCTCACCCCTGTTTTATAGAGCCTAGGGCTTAGAGAGTAGGGGACTTGCTCAAGGTCTCCGAGCTAACTGGTAGAGAGGCTGGGAGGGAAACCCAGGTCTGGTTCTTGACCTGTGCGTTTAGCCTTTACTTTAAAAAGCCCTAGGTGCAAACTCCTCTTGGAAACACTCCTTAGCCATCCAAACCGAGTTAGACAACCCAAAATCTCCGACCTTCCTGCATTTAACCATCCTAACAGCTTTACCATATTGCACTGAGATGGCTTATTCACTATAAGCTCTTTGAGTATGAAAAACCCATTTTATTTACTATTATATCTGCGCCTACAACACACAGTGCTCAGGTAATACATGCTGAATTGCCCCCCAAAATAAAACTTAGCACAGTAATTTACCTTAGGAGGGAGTCCTATCCGATGGAATTTTCTACCTACTTTTGGCACTTTCTCTAAAGCATACTTTTTGCCTCTAGATTTTGCACGGTCAATTGCACTGTAGTTAAATGTCTCACTGACAAGCCAAACCACCTGGAAACATACAGTTTTAGAAAAATGGTTATCAGAATTTGCATTATAGTATTTCTACTCATATACTACATGAAATGTACTCTAAAACTGTAAATTAGCAGAGTTTAACCCTATACTAAATGTCTCAGAGAATCTAAAATAGAAAGGCTTAGGGATTTTGCAAACTCAGTTAAATGGCATATATTTCTGGAAGGGACAGCCTAAAACTGGCCAGTGGAAGCAAGAAGTAATCGTCCAGAGATGTAGAATTAGGAACGAATATTCTGAGGAAGTCTTCAAGTAAAAATTTATAAAGCCTAAAAAGAAAAAAAATAGTCTTTTGAGCGCATTAGTTATCTCTACCTTCAAGAGAGTATCTAGAACCTCGATATTTTTCTGCTCTCTAAATGTTTGTTTTTTTCCCTCTTGTCAGCACCATCGAAGCTTGTATGAGCAAGGGATATTATTCCCCTTGGAACACTTTGTGGATCTCCACTAGAATCAATTTATTAGTTACTCATGACTCTGGATTACCAAAACAAGGGCTCAACTTTAGGCTCTGTCGTTAGAAATATTACTAAAGTGTTCACAGAGAAGTAGACTATAAATTAGAAGTACATAATTAAAAACAGTTTCTCCTTTACCTTTGTTTTAGGTACAATGCCCAGATGAAGCTTTTCATCCACAAGGGAGGCGCCAGCTTCAGAAAGGTATCCCTGATTAGGAAGCAGGCAGCCTCTACCAAAGCAGCAAGGGCAGCAGACCTTATGAACATATTTGGTCCATTTCGGATTCAGTTGGCCATAAGGCTCTTCTGATTTGGGTTTAAACACACCAATAATTTTCTATATAAAAAAGTAGAATTTTTGTTAGATTTTTAATATAGAGAGACAATAATCCATAAAATGCATTTTGAGAAATCTTTTTGTATTTCTTCCCACCAGATTTGGGCATTACCCTTACATATTAAGAGGTTCAGTTTTAATTATATTTTTATATTCATTCTCATCCAACAATTTAAAATCAATAATCCTTTGGGCTAGTAGTTTTCAAACTGTGCTCTGAAAAACACTAGGAAAGGTGAGAGTGGAGATGAGAGAGGGCTCTAAGACCCCATGCCACTTAACTAGATCAACTCTGACTTCATCTGTTTTGTTACTGGACTTCCAAGTTATGAAAGGGTTACACTGATTTACAATGTTTGAAAACCCACTGCTCTAGGTCAAATGATGTTATTATTCATTATTTATTAAATATCAAAATTATATGTTTATTTGTTTATCATCTACTTTCTCATTAGATGTACATTCTAAAGGACAGAGACTTTCCTTGTTAGGGCTGTATCCCAAGTACTCAGAACAGTGCCTGGTACACAGTAGGAGTTCAAGCATTTGTTAAATGATTTAATAAATCCAATGATGAAAAGTAGTCTCTAAAATACAAAGGTAATGATAGCTATATGTGAACATCTATGCTGTGAGACTCTCCTACCCTAATCATTCTCCATTTTTTTTATGAATCAATTTTAAATAAATTCTCTCCTCTTAAAAAAATTGCTCATGGATGTCTAAAGTCTATAATCTTTATTACTGGTCTGATAAAATATATTCATATTAAATTTAGAGGGTGAAGTATCCTTAGACAAGATTTAAAATTTTAAGTATATAATTGCTATATAATGTAATAAAGTCTAAGTCACTAGTAAAAAAGTCAACAAGAACAAATTACAAAATCATACTTGGAATTAGGCTGATAGATTGACATTACCTACATATACATTTAAAACTCAAAAAAGACTTTGTTTTTTAAAATATATCTTTGATACTTGCAAAAAATATTAGGATGAAATCATAATCTTTTTTACTCCTGAAAAAAGAACTGCTGGCTATGTAACATTCAGAAAGCTTTCAGAGATAATAATATAGATTTCTGAAAAATTCTAGACTAAGTGGAACAAAGTCCCATATCAACTTCTCTCTTCCGCCCTAGAATTATACTTTGGTTCATTTCACTATGTCACATTCCAATGCTTTCAATCTTCAGACTGCCCAGGCTCCTCTGGCATAATGCAGGAAAAAATACTCCTAGGGCAAAATAAGCCTTTGAAAAAGATCTGGAAAAGACATTAAATATGTTTTGAAAGTTTAAATTTCTACTTTGGTTGGCTAATATAGTTACTGTAAAGTAAGGACTTATGAATATAAACTCAACAAATCCTTTGCTGAATATGAGTATTCCATAAATGCTTGAAACCAAGTATTAAAATAGTAGGACAGCAAACTATGACTTAAAATGAAGAGCTTTATTTCTAAATAGTAGAGTGCTTTAGTTAAAAATAAAAACCTGATCTTTATTTTTGAAAAGGGTGCAATCAGATTTATTAGGAAAATATCTTCAGAACCTCACAGTGATTTCACATTCAAATTAGTGTTTTCCAAAATTTCTGTTATGTATACTACAGATCTGTGAAATTCTCACCCTCTTAGGATCCTTCACAAAGTAACTTCCACTTGAACCTTGAGAGATTCTTTCTGGAAAAACTCCAAATTCTATTGCTTGCTCTGCTTTCAACACAATATCAGCAAATTCAGGATCATCCAAGAATGTATTCAATGCTGAAGAATCAACAATTATTGCATTAAAAAAAAATCAATGTTAATATAGAACATGAAGAAAAAAGAAAGGCCAGCTATGAGAATGCTCATGACAGGGACCTGTAATACTGGGTTAGGTTATTAGCATTAGGATATTAAGGTACAGAAAAAAAATGTAATCAAGCATTGTATGGGTTGCTTGGATCCTTCCTTTTTTGCCCCTAACCCTACTTCCCTTTAAACTTCAAGTAATGACACATGAAAAACAAAATCCCTATTTGTTGAAATAATCACACTAATGAATATCTCACATTACTCTGAATTCCTCTCTTCCAGTGATTTTGTTCTCCAGCCTATCTCAACTTCCAACTGCACAGTCATACCTCAGATCTGTCATTACTAATACCTGCAACCTCTCCATACCTTTCAATTTCAAGCACCTTCTATCTCCTAGTTCATTCCCTCTGGTACCCTGAATCCAAAAATTCTTCCACCCCGCCTAGGGCCTACAAAGCACTGATCTACCATGTTGTCAACTGATCTTTGTGTCCTTATGTCCCTCCTTGGCCAGCTTAAATTATGGTCAGTCATCACATAATCACTCTTCCTTTCCTCCCTCCCCTCATCATGGTCACCTGGAAAAATATCAGTCCTAGTTAAACTCAACTGTCTGCTAAGCATGCCTAGGCCCGGAGAGCTAAACTCGACTAGACAAACATACACAAACACAATGCCCGATGGCTCTCTTTAATTTAAATTCATCACCAGAAATCTCAGGTGGGCCCTTCATGGTGCCTGGGAAGCATACCACATTCCTGTTATGGACAGACTGTCCTCCCAAAATATGTTGAAGCCCTAATTCCCAATGGAATTGCATTGGGAGATGGAGTCTTTGGGAGGTAATTATGTTTAGATGAGGTCATGAGGGTAGGGCCCCCACGACAGGATTAGGGCCAAGGGCATGCTCTCTCTCGTCCTGTGTCACATGAGGATACAGCGAGAAGGTGGCCATCTGCAAGCCAGGAAGCCAGCCCTGATCACGCCAGCACTCTCATCTTGGACTTCTCAGTCTCTGGAACTGTTAGAAATAAGTTGTTTAAACCACTTCGTCTATGATATTTTGTTCTAGCAGTCTGAATTAGCACAACTCCCGGTACATAGTCTCTCCCACTGTTCTGGGCAACTCTCACACCCTCCCCTCTTCTCAAATTTCCAACACCTCCTCTCTCTCAGATGAGCCTTATGATATGCAATCAGAAAAAACTATCATCAGCCCTCTGCACCACATCTGCCCACGACATCCTCTGCCTTCCACCTAGTACTATAGATGAACCACCTAAGCTCCAAGATTAGCTCATTCACTTTGTGTACCAGACCCTACCTCTTCCTGACGACTCCTGGGCATTTCTTCAGCAGTCCTTCCCTACATCAATATTTCCCTCTTTATTGGATCATTTCCATCACCATACAAACCATGCTGTAATTCTTCTCATCCTAAATCTAACTCCCACAACACTCCTAGAGGTTTCCTCACTTTCTTTGACCCTCTGTATAGCAGAAGGCCTCTATAGTTATTTATATTTACCATCTCCAAATTTTCTTCCCTGATTTTCTCTTAAACCCATTTAAATCAGGCTTCTGTCCCAACCATTCCATTGATAAAACTTTTGTTGGGGTATGTAGTCGTCCATATTGCTAAATCTAACCTTAGAACTTACCTTTCTTGCCCAACTCCAACATATGACCCTGTTGGTCACTCCCCCCTCCTTCACTTGGCTTCCAGGATCCCCCTTCTCCAGGTTTTCCCACTTCATTGGCTCCTCTTTTTCAGTCTCTTTGCTGGCTCATTTTTATCTCCCTGACAGGATGACTTTGCAATGCCTCAGATTCAGTTCATGGTCCTCTTCTCTTCTTCATCAACACTGATGACTCCCAAATTTATATTTCAAGCCTGGACTTCTGCCCTGAACTCCAAACTACTATACTCAACATCTCTACTTGGATGTTTAATGGACAGCTCAAACTTTACTCCCCAAAATTCAATTCTTATCTTCGTCACCCCTCCTGACTGCTTCCCTCCCAGGTTTCCCTATTTCAGTTGTTGGCAACTCCAAATCTTTCAGCTGCTCAGGCCAAAAACCTTGGAATCATCCGTGATCTTACACTCTCACCTCCAACACCCAAGCCATCAGCAGGTTGCCTGGCTCTACCTTACATAAACACCCAGAATCCAACCATCTCCATTCTTCTAATGTGATTCAAGTGACCATCAACTCTCACCTGGATAATTTTAAGTCTAACCACTCTCCGTCCTTCACCCATGCCTTCTCTATACTCGACAGAGAAGCTATAGCAGTAATCCTTTTAAAATTTGTCAGATCTGGGGAGCCTGGGTGGCTCAGTTGGTTAAGCACCTGCCTCCGCTCAGGTCATGATCTCAGGGTCCTGGCATTGAGACCCAGTTGGGCTCCCTGCTCAGCAGGGAGTCTGCTTCTCCCTCTCCCTTTGTCCCCCCACCCCCATCCCCTGGCTCATGCTCACTCTCTCAAATAAATAAAATCTTTAAAAAAAACCCCAATGTCAGATCGTGTCACTCTTCTGTATAAAACAGCCCAATGGTTTCCCATCTCACTAAAAGTCCAGTCCTTATAATGGCCCCAAGGCCCTATACAATCCTCCCCAACTTCCACTTTATTTTCCTGTTTAGCACTTATCACCTAATACATAATTTACTTTGTGAGTTATAAGAAGACAAGGATTTCTTTCACTGCTGTATACCCAGAACTTTTATAGTTCTTGGAACATAACAGGCACTCAATACACACTTGCAGAATGAATTAACAATTAATCATTTAAAGTGACAGACAAGGCAAAAATTATTCATACTTTGGAAGGTATTTAAAGGCTATTACATGCATTCAACATTATGAAAATTCAAAACATAAATTTACCTTAATTTAAAATTTGCCTTAATTTAGGCAGAAATAAAACAGTTATTTATTTATTTATTTGTTTTTTAAGATTTTATTTATTTATTTGACAGAGAGAGATACAGCGAGAGAGGGAACACAAGCAGGGGGAGTGGGAGAGGGAGAAGCAGGCTTCCCGCCAAGCAGGGAGCCCGATGCGGGGCTCGATCCCAGGACTCTGGGATCATGACCTGAGCCGAAGGCAGACGCTTAACGACTGAGCCACCCAGGCGCCCCTAAAACGGTTATTTATTTTTAAAAGTATGTGCTAATGGGGCACCTGGGTGGCTCAGTCTTGAAGGTCTGCCTTCAGCTTGGGTCTGGGAAAGAGCCCCGCGTCGGGCTCCCTGCTTGGTGAGAAGCCTGCTTCTCCCTCTCCCACTACCCCTGCTTGTGTTCCCTCTCTCGCTGTGTCTGTCAATTCAATAAATAAAATATTTTTTAAAAAAAAGTATGTGCTAAGAAAAATACTACAAAAAGGGCAATTGGGCATATTTAATTTACTTAAAAGAAGAATAAATAATCCAAGTATTGTAGTTATGTCAATACAATTGATATGCTAATTCCTAATAATTCTCATTTACCCCCTGAAAGTAATTAAGAATGGAGGAACTTTATCTTTCTTTATTCACTGTATATCCCTGGCACCTGGATGAGGGATCAGCATTTAGTGGGTACTTAATATATATTTAATTGAATAAATGCAGTATTGTTTATGTACTCCCTTTCGGTCTCTAAAATGTGATGATCTTCTACTCAAGTTCCAGTCCTATATGAGCTCCTCACTTTTCCTAAGATATCCAGCACATCCTCTCAACATTTGCCTATGCTATTCCCCATGTATATTCCAAGCTTCCTCCCCAGGGCTAATTCTTATTGATCCTTGAACTCCATCTCCTCACTTGTAACACTAAAAAAAAAAAAAAAAGATCTAAGTTCCAGAAGGGCACAGATCTTTGTTTTGCTCTCTGGTATACTCCAAGTGCTTAAAAACAGTGCCTGGTACATAGTGGGCCCTCGATAAATCTGACAATTATTTATTAACAAACTATCCCCTTGACCACACGTAAGGGTTATCACTGGTCCTTTAGTAACCAGACTTAAAAATGGAGTAAGAGAATCCATTTTATAAACCTTTTACATAGGTATATGTGATAATTATCAAGTTCTCATTTTAATAAATAAGCCAAAATGAGCCCCTACTCACTTACCCACTGACCGGAATATTCTTTAAAAAGAAAAGTGGTTAGCTCACTAGTTTGGTGATCGGAACCCTGCCCTTGCGAGTTCCAGGGCCAGCCATTTTTCAGGTATCAAATTGGATACTATTTCCTCTGCTAAGTGTTCCTTGGTCCCTAAATCCAGGGCACAGTTCAATGGAACCCTCAGTTTTCCCCATCCAAATATACAGGCTGTTGGAACGGTTTTAATTGACCATTTCCACTATTAGGCTATAAAGCTATGTGGGGACAAGGCTAGTGACTGAACATGCATCTGATATCTGGTCACTACTGTTTCCCCAAGGCCTCAATTTCCTCGGGCACCCAGCAGGCACTCAAGCATTTGAGAATGATGTATCTCGGCAATAAATGGAAAACAAAGAGTAGGTATCTTCTCATTACTGGCTGAAGAATGACCTCTTGACAGGGAGAAGTGGCTGCTCACTCACTATCTTTCAAAAGCTCAGCTATGGAGAACTGTCAAGACACACAGGGCATCTACTCTTCTCATATCTTCCTCTAAATTCAGCCAGCTTATCAGTGTCTAGAATACGGATCCAGCAATACTGATAGCACCACCCATTAGAATTTTCTTCTATTAAAATGGGCTTCAGGGAAGTTACAAGAAATGTTCCTATGAAACTCATCACTTTTATTACAAAGATACTATTCATCATATAGTCTCTTCTCCAAAAGATACATGACAGGTTTTCCTTTGTCTGTTTTGATTCAAATCATTAGTTTAACTTTATGGGCACATTGATTGTGCTCCTCTCAAGTTGCCTCCTCAGGAACTTCAAAGAACAGATTTTTGGGCTGCCTGCATCAAGCGTCTAATGTGCATTTTGTGTACTCTTATTCCAACCTCCATCTTATTTATTTCATCACCTTATTTCCCACTCACCTCTCTCTTCCTTAAAGTGATGTTATTTTGTTCATACATTTATAAGGCACCATGAATCATTAAAAGGCTTATAAATAAACACTTCCTTTTACTTTGGTAGTTCTTTGTGTGTTCTAACACCATTCTCTAATTGTAGGTTCTCCAACAAAACTGTTAAGTGCTCCTGGTTTGTATTAACTGGGACCTTGAGAAGTCACTTCATTTCTCTGTGCTTCCTTAAAATGAGAATAACAAATAGTAGTCACTTCATGGGGTTAGTTATGAATTAATATAAGTGAAGCTCATAGAACTATGCCCTACACATATTGCTACCTAGGTATTAACTATTATCATCTTTATTACTTTCCAGCTCACTGATTAAAATGACAACTAGAACAAGGAATGCCACTAATCTTTCTACTTTGATAATGACCCAACACCACTATGTTTATGCTGGTTCTAGACTTTGTCAGTGTCTTGCTCAAGTGAAGGTTACAGACATTCTTCCACTGGTAGAGTACATAAAGCTCCTATTTACATAAACAAAATAGTTAAGCATAAACGCATTTGCATTAAGCATAAGATAAATGATGTTAATATCAATCTAAAGGTAGGAATTTCTTAGAACTAGAGAGGTGGCTTCATGGAAATTGGGTGGTAAAGGGCAAAGAAAGTTAATGGACTCATTAAAAAATAACTTAAAAATCTAGTTATATTACTCAAAAACTAACTTTTTGGAGACTGGTTTGAAATTTTTAAAATACTTTTTACAATTCAAAAACTATTTTTAAATCCATTAAAAATCCATTTTAAATCCATTAGTAACCACAAGTAACAGTTATTTTATAATACTTGGGATCTACAGCAAAATGGAAAAGTACAGGACATAAAAAGAAGAACTAGGCTCAGTTCTGGCTTTATCACTTCCTGTATACTTGACTTTGGCTCACCGCAGAAGTTCTATGACCGACTAGTCATTACAGTTTTATTCATTTTCAATCCTCACAGCATGGATGAGGGTGAATAACAACCTGTTGTGTTGCTGTGAGAATTAATGAACTATACAAAAAGAGATCTTAGCAAACTGTAAACTGTGATACAAATAAATTATTACCACTTAAAAAGGGAGGAATTCTCTTTAGTAACCCATTTGTATTCTGAGTACTATATTCTATTCCACTGTTACTTTTTCTAGCCTTAATACTTTTCTTTTTTTTTTTTTTTTTTTACAAAACCTCACTTTCACAGAATAAACACACTCAAGGTTTTAGGGTCTTTTAAAATCTAGCTACACAGGTAACTTGAGGGTAGAAAAAAGCAAGCTAGCCACACAGATCTTAGTTACTTTACAGAAGCGATTCTAGGTAATACAGAAACAAATTACGCAGCTAGGTGAATGTGGGTCCATTTGTGATCATCATGTTTGTTCTATTCAATGTTGCATACTGTCCATGCACCTGTTAGCTAACATAATAGCATAATGCATGTCTGACCAGTCTGCTAAAGCTTTATTCATGAAACACTTGAAGGGGAAAGTTTGGTTCTCTGGGGCCTCTTTGATTTACCTGCCTGAGAGGATGTTTGAATGTAAGTTCAACTACAACTTGAATAATCTATTCTATCCCAAATACCTTAAATTGTAGGAGCTCCATTACTGTACTGGTAGCAGGACATGTAAAATCTAAAAACTCCAGGAAAACTAAGCAGCATTAATTAAAGTGACATTGTCTATGGCTTTTCTTTAAGCCATCACATATGGACTTCTACTACAGGCACAGCGCACACACCATCTCGCTTAAACCATCCCAACCACCAACAAACAGATGTTATCCTAAGTTTACAGACTAGCCCGTCTCATCTCCAGCTAGGATTCATACAATTCCACCCTATTTTACTAACAAAGTAGCCTACCTCGACTCAACTTGCCAAAAAACTTACTTTATCAACAAATACCCACGCTTGCAAGAGCATGCCTACACTTTTACTAGTTTTCAACATCATATCATACCAATTACCCTCTTTCCCACCTGAGGCTACCAGTCCACCTCTTATAGTATAAGACTAGAAATGAGTCAAGAAAGAAAACTTTGCAAGAGAGTTGGCAGCTAGAGAAATTCAACTGCCTCTGCCCCCTCTGGCTAACGTCACAGTAACACTAACCAGAAAAAGTTTTGAAAACGCGTCCCAATGGCACCTAGATATTCTTGCTGTGCATCTCTCTGCTGTCATCCATCTGCCTTGCAAATTCACAACCCGGGGAACTTTCCTGATAGTTCAGGGTTCTTAATCCAAACCTCAAGTCCAAACTTGAGCAAACAACTTACATTTTATCGTGCTAAGTTTTTCTCAGGGTCTGATTTCAAAAGTTTAGGCTTACTCTTAGGGGAGGCCCCAAGGATCAGTTCCGTGACAACCACAGGCCTTAGGTGACGTGGCCAGTGCCCCCTGGAAAAGGTGCGAGGAAACGGGGGAGCAGAGAGAAAGGCAAGGGCTCCGAGGTTCGACCGGCGACGCGCCCCCTGGCCGGTGCTCCGGAGGGGAGGGTTGCCTGGCTGGCTGCCTTTCCTCCTAGGCAAGTGCTGGTGTGGGACAGAGATGGGACCCCGGAGGGGCTGGGCGGCGACGGCAACGCGCGCGCGTGGAGGACTGCGGGGTGGTGGTAAGGGCCGGGTCGCACCTGCACCTCGGGGGCGTTTCCGTTTCGGGCGGGTGGGCGAGCTCCGGAGGCCACTCACGCTCCCGGAGGGCCCGCTGGGCGCGTCCCAGGACGGGAGCAGCAGTTCCTTGTCTCCAGCCTCGCGAGGGGAGGCCGCGCTCTCCTCGCCCGCAGCCTCCACGAGCCTGACGGCGCTCCCCGGGGCGCCCTTAGGTGGCTGGGCCCAGGCGATCCGAGGCAGCAGTGGTTCCCGCTCCTCGTCGTCCTCCTCTTCCAGGCTCCCGCCGCCGTCCGCCGACGCCAGCCGCCCGGGCTCGGAGGACTCCGCCATGGCCTGCCTCCCTCTGTGCCCTCCGCGTTGAGACCGGCTCAGAGAGGCGAGCTGCCCGCCTCTGGCCTCGGCATCGCGGGGGACCGCAGCCGCTGGGTCAGGTCGAGGACACCTCACAGGCGTACCACCCCGCTCCGCGCCAGCCGGGCGGTTGTCCCCGCGCAGCCGCCAGTCGCACCCCACCTCGCGCCAACCCTGCGCTTGCGCGGAAGGGCGGGGGCGGTGGTGGGCGGGGCGCGGGGCGGGGCCGTCACCTGCAGCGGCGGGAGCGGGAAGACGCGAGGCGGGGTGGATGTCCAGGAGGAGCGCCTGGGTTAGCGTTAATTTACCTCAGCCCAGGAGCCCCCGTCCGATCTAAATCAGTTTCTCCTCCACCGCAGAATTCCTTCATAGAGTTTACCACAATTCATACCTACACATTTATTTCTGTGACTAACATTTGTTACCCCCACTATAAGCCCACGAGAGTAGGGACCTTGTCTTTTGTTCAGACATCCTGGACATTGGTTGGTTGTATACTGTCTCTTTTTCCCCCGACTAATTTAGCGAGAAGTTTATCATTTAAAAATTTTTTTTTTTCAAAAAGCTGTCTTTTGGTTCCAATGATTTTGTTTTCTAGTTCATTGACTTTTGAGTTTTATTATTCCCTTCTTGCTACTTAATTTCTATTTGATTTCCTCTTCTTTTGCTAGCTGCTTAGAGTAGAAGAGTGTATTATTGATTTTGGACCTTTCGATTTTTAAAAAATATAACTATTTAAAGCTATGCTGGGTTGCCTGGGTGGCTCAGTCATTAAGCGTCTGCCTTCGGCTCAGGTCGTGGTCACAGGGTCCTGGGATTGAGCCCCACATCGGGCTCCCTGCTCATCAGGAAGCCTGCTTCTCCCTCTCCCACTCCCTCTGCTTGTGTTCCTTTTCTCGCCATGTCTTTATCCATCAAATAAATAAATAAAATCTTTAAAAAAAAAAGGTTATGCCTTGCCCTCTAAGCACTGCTTTATCTGCATTCACAATTTTTGCTATTGTGTTTTCGTTTTCATCATTTCAAAATAGTCTTTTATTTCCCTTATGATTTCTTCTTAGACTCAATTCTTTGAAGTGTGTGTGTAATTTATGGGCTATTCTAGAAATTAGTATTTATTTCTAATTTAATTATGTTGTGACCAGAGAAGATACACCAAGATTTAAACTTTTTTCGAAATTTATTGAGACATTTCATAACCTAGCATATTACCTACATTAGTGAACATTCTATGTGCTCTTTAAAAAAGAATGTGTATTCTGCAGCTGAGTGATTCTATAACTATCAATTGTTTCTATAAATATCAATTCAGTATTGATAGTGTCATTCCCATCAGCTATATCCTTATGGATTTTTAAAAAAAGATTTTATTTATTTATTTGAGAGAGACAGAGGGAGAGAAGGGGGAGGAGCAGAGGGAGAGGGACAGGCAGACTCCAGGCTGAGCACAAGCCCCAGGTGGGGCTCAATCCCAGAACTCTGAGATCATGACCTGAGCCAAAATCAAGAGTCAGATGCT
Organism: Neomonachus schauinslandi; assembly: GCF_002201575.2. NCBI lineage: Eukaryota > Metazoa > Chordata > Mammalia > Carnivora > Phocidae > Neomonachus > Neomonachus schauinslandi. The sequence goes on from NC_058404.1 coordinate 183,560,417, forward strand.
TAACTGACTGAGCCACCCAGGCGCCCCTATCCTTATGGATTTTTACATTTAGTTGTTCTATCACTGACTGTGATAAGGGTTACACTCTATGATTGTAGATTTGTCTATTTCTTCTTTTTTTTTTTAATTTTTTTTTTTAAAGATTTTATTTATTTGCGAGAGAGAGAATGAGAGACAGAGAGCATGAGAGGGAGGAGGGTCAGAGGGAGAAGCAGACTCCCTCCTGAGCAGGGAGCCCGACGTGGGACTCGATCCCGGGACTCCAGGATCATGACCTGAGCCGAAGGCAGTCGCTTAACCAACTGAGCCACCCAGGCGCCCTTGTCTATTTCTTCTTTTAGTTTCGTAAAGTTTTGCTTTATATATTTTTGAAGTTGTTATTAGGCGCATACACAGGATTTTTATGTCTTCAGTTGGGTTTTAATTTCTACCTGATGATTTGATTTGACCCTGTCCTTTCTTTCCTTCCTTCCTTCCTTTTATAATGAATGGTCCCTCCTTATCTCTCCTAATACTCCTGCCTTGAAGTCTATATTGTCTGATAGTAATATAACCACTCCACTTTTCTTAGGCTTACTGTTTGCCTGATAAATCTTTTTCCATCCTTTTAATCAGTTTGTGTCTTTATGTGTGCATGTTTGTAAATATGTATCTCCTCTAATAGCTTATAGTTGTTCTTGATTTTATTATTTACATTTAGTCTGATAATTTCTGCCTTTCAATTAGAGTTTTTAGTATACTTACATTTAATGTAATACTAATGTGGTTGGATTTAGATTTACTGTCATTTGCAATTGTATTATATTTGTTTCATTCTTTTTTTGTTCTTCTGTTCCTCCTTTCTTGTTTTCTTTTGGGTTAATGAATATTTCTTCGTATTTCATCTTAAATCCTCTATTGACCTTCTGCTAAATCTCTTTACATTAATTTTGAGTGCTTATTCTAGCACTTACTGTATACATCCTTAAATTATCTCAGTGTACATAGAGTTTATATTGCTGTATGTGATGTAAAATATAAGAACCTTGCAAAAGTTTTGTTCTATTTATCCCCCATACTTTATGTTATTATTGTCACATATATTAGGTCCACATATGTTTAAATAAAGTGAATATTTTTTGTCTTAAACATTTACATGTCTTATAAAGAAATTAAGAAACCAATGTATAGTGTTTTATATTTACCCACATATTTACCATTTCCGGTGCTCTTTTTTTCATCCAGTGCTCTTCATTCTTTTCCGAAGATCTGAGTTTTCAACTAGTATAATTTCCCTTCCCTCTGAAGAATTCTTTTAAAGCATTTTTTGTAATAAAGATCTGCTGGTGATAAATTCTAAGTTTTCATTTATCTGAAATTATCTTTATTTCACCATCATTTTAAAAAATATACTTTCTCTAGATATAGAATTCTGGATTATGTTGTCCCCCTGCTCCCCCTCCAAGTTCAAGTCTAAACATGTAATTTCATTGTCCTCTACCCTTCATTATTTCTGAATTCTGTCCCTCCACCCACCCACCCAGTTTGCACTGTCATTTTCTCTAGTTGCCTTTAAGATTTTTTTCTTTATCCTTGCTTTTTCAATAGCTTGAGCATGATGCTCTTGATATAAATTTCTTTATATATATCCTGCTTGAGTTTTGCTTGGGTTTCTTGGATCTGTAAATGTATGTATTCCAACAAATGTGGAAACATTTCAGCCATTATTTTTTCAAACTTTTTCCTGTCCCATTCTGGGATTCCTATTATATATATGTTAGACTTTTTAATATTGTCCTAAAGGTAAATAGGACTCTGTTAATTTTTTTCAATAGGTTTATCTCTGTTTTTCAGATTATATAATTTCTCTTAATCTGTTTTAAATTTGCCAACCCTTCAGCCATTTCTTTCTTTTTTTTTTAAGATTTTATTTATTTATTTGACAGAGACAGAGATAGCGAGAGCAGGAACACAAGCAGGGGGAGTGGGAGAGGGAGAAGCAGGCTTCCCGCTGAGCAGGGAACCCAATGTGGACCTTGATCCCAGGACCCTAGGATCATGACCCAAACCAAAGGCAGACGCTTAATGACTGAGCCACACAGGCGCCCTCCTTCAGCCATTTCTAATTGACTGTTAAACCCACCCTGTGGGTGTATTTCAAATTTTGTACTTTTCAGTACTAGAATTTCCATTTGACTCTTCTTTAAGAGTTTCTATATATCTGTTAACATTTTCCATCTGTTAATTTATTATGACTGTATATATTTTTAAGTCCTTGAATATATGTAAAGTGTTTGAAAATCTTTGCTAATTCTTACATCTGAGTTATCTTAGAGTCAATTTCTATTGATTATTTTTTTTCTTGACTATGGGTCAAATTTTCCCATTTCTTTACATATTTGTAATTTTTTAAATTGTATATTGGATTTTGTGGATGATATATTGTAGAGCCTCTAGATTCAATTTTCCTCTGATGAGTGTTAATATATTCTAGTATGTAGTTAAGTAGTCTAGAGTCAAATTCCACCTGAAATTTTTGATGATTTCTTTCAGCAATCCTGATGTTGCCTTTTGCTGGGCTCCTTGGAGTCTCCTTCATGCAGAGTTCAGGAGTCAACCAAGAATTTGGGTAGGGTGTATGTGTAGATTTTGGAGCTCTTTCCCTCTGTCACTCCTTCCTTTTCAGGATTTCCCTTTTCAGTTTCAGCTGTTCTGATAGCCAGACTCCATCCTTAAGTTATTAAGACTGTGGCTTTCTGATTGGCTTCCAGGTACCTTCCACAGTACAGACTGAGTAATCTCCCCACATGAAAAGATGTATAAGCATAAATCATACTTGTTGTATTTCAATTCTTTGAAGAGTGGCCATCCTTTCAATTACTGCCTGCCTGATTTTGACTGCTTTCCAGTATCTTCAAATAATTGTTTTTTTATTTTCCCCAAAGTTTAGCATTTTTATCCATAAAGGGGTTAGTCTGATATAACCTCCTTTGACATATTTTATTGGAAATGTATCCTTTAATGAAATAAATGGTACTATATTTTTGTCAGTAGTTTACATGTTAGTACTGGACTATTACTTATTGCTTGATAAGGCAGGATTCAGCATCAGTTCTATTTGTAGTTTTAGTTTTTATAGACATAAATGCTGAGAAAATCTGTTCAAATTAATAGATGAATATGGGAAACATTTTATAATAACTATGCCACTCAAATCTTTGATCTTTCTTTCACCACTTTCATTCACATGAATATGGTAAAATATGTCCCTGTGTCAATATCTCAGTTTTGAAGGCTCTGTTACCTTCAGTGTTTCTCACAGATATTTACTTTGTTTCCATGGCATATTCCCTTAGGGAGGTGCATTTTTCGATAGTATAAGGTCTAGAAGAAGCAAGATCTTTAAATGAAATTTGTCACCACTCCCACAATCTCATTCTACAATATCTATGTATTCAGAACATCCTAACACAGGCCTAAATGCACCATGTCTAATGTTGCCATCACCTTTAAAATGATGCTTCTTTAATAAGAAAATGCAGGAAGCATTGCTGCTACCTTATGGGGCCTTTGTTTACGGAGGCTTTTCCAAAACCTGTATTTTAAATCTAATCTTTGTTGGGAGCCTCAGGTTTTTTATACCCTGAAGCAAGGAGGCTTTGGATGATTCAGGATAGACATTCCTATACCAACTGGTATACCACAGTTCAATTCTGGCACTAACCATCCACAGTTAGCACAGGTTCCACAAGTTAAGGGGTCAGTCCCCCACAAAACTGCCCTCACTTCAGATGCCAGCCACATTTCAGGCATTTATGACCAACTGTCTACAAATTTGGGGTGATCCTATCACTCCCCCAGATTCTATAATTTGTAGAACAACACACAGAACTCTGCAAAGGGCTCAAGGTTCTTCCCCTCATGGAGATTATGAAGACATGGAACTTACAAAGAAACAGGCAGTTACAATATAGTATGCTAAGTGCCATGTGGAGGCTACTATGAAGTCATGTAAGAGGACCAAAGATCAGGAAAGGTGGTTAAGAAAGAGAATCCAGGAGTAGTGGAGAGACTTGGCTGGAGTAAAATCCCACCTGAAATTGCTGACATTTCTTTCAGCAATCCAACTGTTGCCTTTTGCTGGGCAAATAGATGACAGGGGAAGCCCTCAGGGCAGATGACATTTAGTTTTGTTGGGTTTTTTTTAAAGATTTTATTTATTTATTTGAGAGAGAGAGCATGAGTGAGGGAGAGGGGCAGAGGGAGGAGCAGACTCTCCACTGAGCTCTGTATGGGACTCGATACCAGGACCCTGGGCTCATGACCTGAGCTGAAGGCAGATGCCCAACCGATTGAGCCACCCAGGTGCCCCAAGGGCGGATGACATTTAGAAGGAGACTTGGGGGCTGAAAAACAGCTGTTTGTGAAAAGAATGGGGGAAAGAGCAATCCTGGCATAAGAGGCAGCTTGAGCAAAGGCCCTGAGGAGTGCCTGTTGTGCATTAGGCACCAAAAAAGAGAACAGAGTGGAGGAGTGGTGGTCATGAGAGAGAGAAGCATGACACTGGGTTCAAAAGGTAGTCTAGGGCTTCATTGTGTTGCCTTTCAATACAAATCTCATGCCAACATTTTCACCCTTTTGCTGAAGGTCTTAACCACCCCTCCGCTCTCTGGCTAGAGCCCAGGGTGGAGAATAACAAAAGATGAGATTAGAGACTTAGGGCATTTATGAAGCTGGGCTTTGTGGGTCTGAATAGAGCTTGGATTGAATTGGAAATCCAGTGAGTCCATAGCCCTCTCAAAAAGGATAACAACTTTTGCTTAAAGGTATTTTAAGGATAGCTTAAAGGATTTTAAACAAAAGTTTGATTTTTCTAATAAGTGAACAGAACACATAACTCTAAAATACTGTTGAAGATTAATCTTAAGTACATATACATGCATTGAATGTTTTTGGAAATATACACAGAAGAGTGATAACCATGGTTGCCTCTGGAAAGGGAATGTGAGATTACAGTTTGGGGCGGGCAGAAGATCTGCTTTTCTCTCTATACACGTGGCAGGACCATGGGGGGCTTGTTGCTACTGGTTGGGCTCCATCAGTAACCTTCTTTCCTCCAAGGCACCCCAATCTAAGTAGAAAACCATACTTACTAAGCAAACGCAGATTCAAAACATCCTAGTTCCTCCATTCATTCATTCAACAAAAACTTATTCCCCTACTGTGTGACAGGTGCTATTCTAGTGCTAGAGTGGGAGGAGTGAACCCATCTCTGGTCTCAAGAAGCTCCCATTCTCATGGGGGAGATAAACAATAACAAATAATGAAGAGGATTTAGCATATAAAATGATAACACATGCTATGAAAAAGGACAGTGCAGGAAAGGGAATGCAGAATGATGGTGGTATGAATGGGTAGGTGCTATCTTACATAAGGTAGTTGTAGTGGGTTTAATGGTGGTTCCCCCAAAAGATATGTCCACATCAAATCCCTGGAACCTGTGAATATTATTTTATTTGGGAAAAGGGTTTTTGCAAATGTGATTAAGTTAAGAATCTTAGGATGAGATCATCACAACAAATGTGATTAAGTTAAGAATCTTGGGGTGAGATGATCTTGGTTGGCTTTAAAGCTAATGACAAATGTATTATAAAAGAAAGGCAGAGGGAGGTTTGAGAGAGAAGACACATGGGAGCAGATGTGAAGATGAGGCACAGATTGGAGTGATGTGGCCACAAGCCAGGGAAGCCAAGGAATGCCAACAGCCACAATAAACAAGTACAGTAGTCAAGCACTTTAGGAGAATCTTGATGGAATTGAGTGTGATAGTGATAGCTATTAGGTTAGCTGGGAGAATGTTCCAAATACACTAAATTCTTTCTATATGAAAATTCTAAGAAAAAAAAAAAGGAAGAAATTCTGGAGCTTCTACTTTTGTATACCTTTTCACACTATTTGAATTTTTTTAACCAAAAAAATTACATTCAAAATGATTTTAGTGCATTACAAAGTTTTTATAGCAATGGGGGAAAAAAAACAAGAACTATTTGACTGAGGTGAAAGTTTTAATTAGATGTGATTTTAAAGGTCGTGGTTCAACTGCTGTGCAATCAGTAAGTACAGAAAACAGAGAACACTTCTGTTTAAGTAAATCTGATAATAGCCACTAGATTGATAATCTGGTTTTGGCTTTGTTGATCTAGCTGCAGTGAACTTTTGCTTCATAGGGAATCTATTATTACGTTGAGAAAACACAGAGATCTTCTAGATGAGCCCTTCAATCTGTATTCTGCTTCACTTCAATATTTACATGTGTATGTTGTGATTTGAATACAGATATATTTAAGAAAAACTTAACTCCCAGTTTCCTGTCATTTCCAAAGTTTATCTTATACTAATATTGGATCTTGCTTTAAGCAGAATCTGTTCTCAAAAACTTATGTACAAATAAAATGCTGCTTTAGTACAGTTTTAATGAAGGCTACAGTTTATTGAAAATCAGCTACTGTTCCATGTACTTCTAATTTTTAGCATATGCACCCTCACAGCAACTTATAGAGGCAGGGGTTCTTATTATCCCCACTCTACCTGTGGAAAAACTAAGGCATAAAAAGTTTAAGTAATCTGTCCCAGATCACCCAGACATAAGTGACAGAGTTAACACCAAATACAGGGGTCTGGCTTCATCTTCTTAAGCCACTCTATTATGCAGCCTCTCTTCACTTAGGATACCAGTGGAAAGTTCCTTCAAAATCATAATTCTGATCACTGTCACTAATTTCTAATGCTATCCCGTTGCTTGTCAAAACACAAACACAAAAACAAACGAACAATGTACTATGGTATGTAATTCCTCCCAAAGACTGGGCTCTAATCTCTGACATAAGCCTTATGTTTTACCTCATCCCAGCTACAGCCACCCTGAACTTCTCCCTCTTTCTAGAATCAGTTATTTCATGTCTCTGTGTCTATCCTTGCTGTTAGGATATCCTTACCCTCTTCTTCATTTGATCCACATCTACCTGGCATCTAAATCCTAGTTGAATGTCAATTCCTTTGGAATACTGTCCCCAGTTTCCTAAACAGAGATCATCATGTCTCTGCCTTGTATTCTCCCCAAACCCTCGCTCTGACCTCTGATGGAGCCCTCTCCCACTGAAGTTGGATTATTTCCCTATTCAAAGGTGCCATGAAGATATGAGCCCCTTGAAAAGAGAGATACGTTGTTCTCTTCTCCATAGTTCTCTCTCTCTCTTCCTCTAGTTTCCAGTAGGAGAGTGACTAGAACATAGTGTGTGCTTGACAAAAGTTTTGGAAATTAATGAACAAATGAATGAATGAGTAAAATTATATTTAAATGAATTCTGTAAATGAATTTTGTAGTAGAAGCCATCACCCCCAACTCCTCTTTGGTGGCATTGATAGCCGCTCTCCAAATATCACCAAGACAATTTGTGTTGGAGGTTCCCAGGAGCACCCCCAGGTTTGATGATTCACTAGGAGGACTCATAGGGCTCAGTATATAATCATACTCATCATGACTTATTATAGTGAAAGGATACAAAGCAGAATCAAGAAAGGAAAAAGATACATGGGATGAAGTGCCGAGGAAAGCAGGCACTCATTTCCAAGAGCTCTCTCCTTGTGGTATCACACAGGACTCTCATACCTCCTCCAAACTATAAGTCATGACAACATTTGTGAAATATCGTCTCTGAGGGAACCTCATTAGAGACTCAGTACCTGGGGTTTTTATTGGGCCTGGTCATACAGGCACCCTCTGCCTAGCATCTATCAAAACTCCAGATCCCTAGAAGCAAAGCAAGTGTTCAGCATAAACCATATTGTTTCCGCAAGCAGTTTGGGTACAGTGAATCACTCTTACCAGGAATGGTGGGAACTCTCCCAAAATCCAAGTTCTCAGATGTCAGTTAAGGGCCATCATGACCTTTTCAGAGATGCTCACAACTACCAAATGAGAAGAGGAGCTCCTGCAGGGAAGGCTACAGCTCAGCAAGAAAAGAGGGAGGGGGTTGGTCAGCCCCGAGCTCCCGAATGAACAAAAAGGACACAAGCCTAGTTCCTCAGGGACGAACTCAGAAGGGAGTTAAGAAAAGAGTTGTCAGATTTGCTTTTCCAAAATCCTGGTTTGGGATAGGGATGGGGATTGGTTCACGGGATGCATAGCTGTGGTGGTTGTTAAAAATGCATGTACTTCATTAAAATGCACTGGTACTTCCTGTTTGTGCAACTTATATTAAGAAAAATTTAAAATATTTTATAACCATATAGATGTAGACAACTCAAATTTTGTTTTTTCATTTCAGCAGAGAAAAAGCTAAAATCCCCAAGTGCCAGTTTAATTGCAGGCGCTAGATAAATCCAGGAACCAGAGAGCTGGACTATGGTTTAACAAGTTTTATAAACTTTCTCATTTCCCCAGGATCCTTATTTCTGTGGTTGCCTGTTTGTCTGTGGTAAAGAACAACAACAACAAAAAGCCACTGAAAACAAGGAGAGGACTATGAACTTGTCAGCAGGAAAATGGGGAGCTGGGGAAACTGGGTACCACCCACTGCTGGGCTTGGGGGAGAGCAGGTGAGTGGGTGACAACAGGTGCTGAAAGAAAAGGAAAATAGGTCAAATCCTTAAGTCCCGAACAGAGAGAAAGAAACAGGTGACAGGTTCAGGCCTCCAGAGAGTCTGCAGCTCAGCCTTTGAAGCCTGTATTCATTTCCTGGGGCTGTCCTTACAAATTATCCCAAACTGGGTGGTTTAAACAACAGAAATTTATTCTCCAACAGTGGGGGCCATAACTTGGAAATCAAGGTGTCGGTAGAGCCATCCTCCCTCCAAAGGCTCTTCCTTGCTTCTTGCATCTTCCAGTAGCTCCCACCATCCTTGGCCTGTAGACCCATCACTCCAATCTCTGCTCCAAAGTCACACAGCCTTCTCTCTGTGTATCTTTGTGTGTCTTCTCCTCTTCTTATAAGAATACCAGTCATTTGATTGAGGGCCTTGCCTAATCCAGTATGACCTTATCTTAACTAATTATATCCGCAAAGACCCTATTTCCAAATAAGGTCACATTCTGAGGTTTTGAGTGGACATGAATTTTGGGGATGGGAGGGTCGAGGGGAGCTATGGAATCCACTATAAACTGCCATCACAGTAACTTGCACCTGTTATCAGTTGGAAGTTTCCCCCATCAAACCTTGGTATGTGTATTAGTACAGCTTTACAAAAAAGGAAAACATTAACCAATCTAAAAAGTAGTCATAAAACAGAGCGAGCAAAAGCAAAACTGCTTCCGGCATGTGACCAGATTTATGTTTTTTTCCTTGGATGCAAAGACCATGATTCTAAACTTCACAATGAAAGCTCTTTGTTGAAGGAAACCTGCCAGAAAATTTGCCTATGAAACACTACGAGCCGAATGTGGTTCCATTCATTTGTTGGGACATCTCGAATGCTCTCCGAGCTTCCTCACACAGTGCCCCCCTGCCGGGATCCAGGTGCAATCAAAGGCTAGGGAGGGAACAGGATGCATATGCTCATAAACATAGCCAAACCTGTCCAAGCCATCCATGAAGATGTCCCACCTATGCTAAATGACCTCCAGCCACCCTCTTCTAGAAGCTGCTCCTCTGCTAGGCTTTCTCATTAAGCTGGCCTCAGAATAAAGGACAAGTTTATTTGTTCGAGAAAGCTCTGGCCATTTGGAAATGGTCACTCTCGGCTCTGAGGAAACCCTTGAGAGTGGCTGCGTAGTCATTTCTGCTCCCAGTTAGACTTCTGGATGCTGACATCGATCAACAAAGAAAATTACGTGCTGATACTATTTTTAACTTTGACCTTAGAGTTGGTATTGTTGACCATTGAATTAGATGCAAAAGAAGCTCAGAAGTACAATGCAATCATTTGTGTCCCGCAAGAAATTTTCAAATGATATATTAAGCTATTAAGAAATTAGCATAGGCTGGGCGCCTGGGTGGCTCAGATGGTTAAGCGTCTGCCTTTGGCTCAGGTCATGATCCCAGGGTCCTGGGATCGAGTCCCGCATCGGGCTCCTTGCTCAGCAGGGAGTCTGCTTCTCCCTCTCCCTCTGCCTCTCCTCCTGCTTGTTCTCTCTCTGTCTCTCTCGCAAATGAATAAATAAAATCTTTAAAAAAAAAAAAAGAAATTAGCATAGGCTAAATGTGTTCTGCCAAAATTCATATGGTGGTATCTAAACCCTAATGTGATGGTATTTGGAGGTGCGGCCTTTGAGAGGTAATTAGGTCATAAGGTGAAGCTCTCATGAAAGGATTTAGTATCCTTACAAAAAAAATATCCCTGAGAGCTCCGGTATCCCCTTTCACCACATGAGGACACAACAAAAGATGGCCGCCTATCGCCCCTTTCACCACATAAGGACAAAACAAAAAGATGGCCACCTATGAATTAGGAAGTGGGCTTTCACCACATGCCAAATCCACTAATTGGACTTCCCAGCCTCCTGAAGTGTGAGAAATAAATTTCTATTGTTTATAAGCCGCCCAGCATATATTTCTGTTACAGCAGCCCAAATGGACTAGGACAGTCATTGTCAACATGGACGGCACTTTCCTAATGATTTAATCTATCCATCCCTCCATCCACCCACCCTTCACCCTGTTGATTCTACTCCTGAAATATCTCCTAAGTCATCAACTTCTCTTTCCCTTCATCACTCCCAGCCCCGTCCAAACCATCATCATCTCTGTCTTGACCACTCTAATAGTTTCTTAACTAGACTCTTACTTCTACTCTAGCCCCCCAAATAGTTAAGATGTCATGGAAAGCAAAAACAGAAATCCCAAAGCAAACTGGTTTAAAAGAAATTCATTATCTTGCAAAGGAGGAAGGCCACCAAGTGGGCAAGTTTGGGAGCTGGTTGACTCAGGGACTCATCACTGTCACCAGAGACCTGGGTTCTTTACCATTTTAGCTCATGCTTAGTTTGTTGGCTTTACTCTCAGCCTGCCACCCTTATGGGTGAAAATGGCTATGCAGCTGTTGTAAGCAGCTTCAAACCCAGACATGGCCATATCCAGAAGCAGGAAGAGACTGTCCCCTAGTGCATTCCTACAAGGGAAAATACCTTTCCTGTAAGTCTCCCATGATTGACCTCCCCTCAAAGCTCATTGCCAAGAACTGGTTCACATGCCTACAGTGGAACCAGTCTCTGACAAGGAGAATGAGACCATGGTACTGACTTGGACAATCATAATTTATCCTTGAAGTTGGGAATATGATCCCACTTTCCTGAGTCACCTTGAAGAGATGGACACCAGAGCAAAGGTAAGAGGTAAGGAAGGAAAAGATACCAGCCACAGGAGGTGTCAGCCAGACCTTCCATTCCATGTCTCTCTTCTCAATTTGCATTTGTAATTATGTTCCGCCTCTGCCTAAAGCTTCAGTGGCTTCACCTGATACTTAGAATGTAATCCAAAAACCTTATTTGGGTTGACAAAGCTTTGCAAGTTCTGGACACTTCCCTCTCCACTTTCTGTAGCCCATCCTTCTGGTTTCCTCTCTCAGGGCTTACATCTGTACCTGTACATGGACTGTATCAGTCAGGGTTCTCCAAAGAAACAGAACCAAAGGGATGGAAAATATTTATTTTGAAGAACTGGCTCATGTGATTGTGGGGGTGGCAAGTTCAAAATTTGTAGGTCAGGCCGGCAGGCTAGAAACTCAGATAGGAGTTGATGCTGTAGTCTTGAATTTCCTTTCTGGGAAACTTCAGCATTTGCTCTCAGGCCTTTCAACTGATTGGATGAGACCCACCCACATTATGGAGAGTAATCTCTTTCACTTAAAATGAATTGATTATAGATGTGACCCATATCTCCAAAAAACCTTCATAGCCACACCTAGACTAGTATTTGATTAAATAACTGGGCACTGCAGTCTAACCAGGTTGACACATAAAAGTAACCATCACTTGACCATTCTTCTCCTCCTGTCTAGCCAGAACATGCCCACTCCCTCTTCCAGGTCTCAATTTCCCAGGGAAGACTTCTTTGCAGGCCTCCTTCCCCAATCCAAATAAACTCTCTAACTAGCACTAACATCATCCAATATTGTAATAAGCTGTTTGTCTGATTACCAACTAGAACATAAGCCTAAAGAGCAAAAACTGTGCTTAGTTCTCTGTCCTATCCCCATCAGCTAGTACAGAACTTGCCACATAGCAGGTGCTCAATAAATAGCTACCAAGGGAACACATCTGGTGCAACACCATTTTATGGTTAAAGTAACAGGTTTTGAGATGAAAAACACCTTACTCGTGATTACCCCACAAATCAGTAGCAGAGCGGGTGCCTGGGTGGCTCAGTTGGTTAAGCGGCTGCCTTCGGCTCAGGTCATGATCCTGGAGTCCCGGGATTGAGTCCCACATCGGGCTCCCTGCTCAGCGGGGGGTCTGCTTCTCCCTCTGACCCTCTTCCCTCTGCTGTCTCTCATTCTCTCTCTCAAATAAATAAATAAAATCTTTAAAAAAAAAATCAGTAGCAGAGCTTGATTAGACCTCATGGCTATAACTTCAGGTTCCTTTCCCCTTTGCTCCTCCTATTTGTGCAGGGAGGTTAAGATCCACCAGATGTGACAAGGTTTAGTTTTTAAAGGAGTGTGTGTGTCCAGCTCTTTTGTATTAAAAAGGGGATTCACACTCAGGTTCCTGCAATAGGGCTTTGTGGGTTTGTTTGTTTGTTTATTTGTTTGTTTTTTAAGTGTATACATGATGATAGGAAGCTCATGTGACAGAAACTACAGTCTAGCTGAACTTGAGGGAATCCTGGCTAGGAAGTAGCTTCTCTCTCTGCCCCCCAGCAGCAAGGGGTCACCAATTCCTGCCATCCTGCTGATTCAGCGATGCCCAATCTCATCTGTTCTTTTCCTGCTACCTGCCGACTCCTCATCTGGTCGTGTTTTCCTGACCTTGTGGCCCCTGCTAATGAGTACTATGGGCTCACTCATGCCTTTTCCTTACAAGTTTCCAGAGTCTCTTCCTGCCACCCAATTGACTCTCTCTTTGTGTTTTCTAAATCTAATTTCCAACAGGGCACTCTGGTTGGCTTCTTTGTTACTATCTTTCCTGTTTGGATAGAGTTTTTCATGCCTCATCACTTCAAAGTTTAGCCCATGAATGGGCTGCTTTTAGGTCCAGTCAGTTGTGGTGGAGGTGGTCTGGAGGCAGGCATATCACGTGGCATAGAACATTCTGGAGACTGCAAGGGGGCATTTTTTTTTTTTTCTTTTCCAGTGACCGAGAGTGAGGCAGGTACCTTCACTGACCTTTCAAATACAGCAGAAAAGAGATGGCCAGAATTTTCGGATAATGGTCCAAAGTATTATCTCATGGCAAGGTATGGTAGTATTTTAAAGAGGCTCAGGTGCCTCATTTCTGGCACATGGTGGCTTTAGATTTTCCTTTTCAGGTTAAGAGGCTGGGAGTAAAACATGCTGGGGGCAGTGTGAAGAAAATGGGGAAAAAATGGTAAATGGAAAGAAGTAAAATAATCCTGAGATTATAACATTATTTGACTTGGACAATAACAAGTGAATTTAAATGAAGCTAGATCTCAAAGTGATTTCTATGAAAACAGACAACGACATTTTATTTTTCTTCCTTTCTTTTTTTTTATAAAGATTTTAATATAATCTGGTAGAGTAGAAGAAAATAACTCAATGTTCTGAAAATAAATTTCCCAGAGGAGGCCATTAAGGCAGGCCTTTTATTTCCTGTCATACTCTGAATCAGTTACAAGGACAAACTCTATTTGTTTGGGTACATTAATTTTTTTCAATGGCCTTTCTATAAAATGAGCATCAGATTGATGGGACTGGACCTCAGCAAAGAAGAAGTTCCAATTTTCTCTGGATGGATTATTCTGGACGTGCAGTGGAAAATTATTATTAATAGCGATTCATGTTTACTATTCAGTGAGCATGGGAGAAAAATAAGAGTTTAGAAATGCAGCTGTATCCAACTAAGCACTGAGCATCATAGGGCAAATTACTAGGGAGTGATGACCCCAATCTTTGGCTCCTGTGTGGCTGGTCTGTCTGGGCCACATTTGGTGTGTTGGATCATCGGTTTTCTCTGACTATGCCTTGGTTTGGAGACTTCAGGGAAGTAAGATAGGTTTTTGATAAGATCTAGTCATGTGAGTTGTCTTCTTGCAGGTTCCATGTGGTGCTTATGCTCTGGATGCATCCATGTGTTTATTTCAATCATTCAACTGAGCTGAACAGACATGCTCCCTTCCCTCATGGAGTTGATATTTTAGTGATTCAATTTGGTTCCTAGGTCTTTCTGACTCTGATTCAGCCTTCAAAGATTAAACAACAGCAGAAGCATTTCGTGGCTTTGGGTTTTCCTTTCCAGGTTAAGGGGTTGGGGGTAAACCATGTTGAAAGAGGGTGTGAAGAAGGAAATAGAAAAAAGTAAAATAACTCCATCTTCTTGGGGCTTAATCAGAACCCAGCTAGTCTCTGTGGTCAGTGGGTATGGAGAGTTGCTATCATGCTCATTTCTCATAAATGTATGCTTTTGTCACCTTTGTTATTTGCATTCTGTGCTAAGCTCTCTCCTGAGTTTATTTTTCTTTCTCTTCTGCAGAATAAATGAAGACAAACCAAATGAGAACAGGCAAGGTGTCTTTATTTAGAGCTTGCTATAGCAAAGGAGTCAGCCACCACCATTTGCGCTTTGGCAGAGACTGAAAGGCAGGCAGAGGAGCAGGAAAGTTTCATAGTGAAACAAAGGGAAGGCTTCAGGTATGTCCTGATTGGAGGCTGTTGGCATGGGGAAGCTGGAGGTAGGCTAACTAGAAGGGGGCATTCTATGTGATTGGTTAGGGGCATTCTATGTATTGGGCTGTCTTTGGCTGGTCCAAAGTTAAAAAATAGGGAAGTTCACTTACTAATCAAGTCCTGGCTGTTTTGGGTCAATTGTTACAGAGACTGTTGTCTAGCCTAATGGCTGGTTGACAGAAATAGTGATCTGACTTAGAGATAGAAGGTTGGCTTCCTGGGCTAGTTACTATAGATAATAGGTTGGTTTCCCAGGCTGGTTGCTGCAAATTGTGGGTCAGAGTCTGTTTTTATATATGGTCTGGCCATTGTCTGTTTGTATATTCAGTCTCTCATTCATTTGTTTTACTTAGGGTGCTTCATCTGTTTTAACTTTTAAATCCTTTAGTTTTTACATATTTATTAGTAGCCATCAATTCTGCAACCTTCATCGTACATTTTCAAGAACTTTTAATGAACAAAATAATGCATGTTCATTGAATAAAAGGTTTTAAAATAGAAATAAGGAAATGGAAAAATAATTTTATAAACTCGCACCAACCATGTTCCTACTGACAATTTGCTATATATTCTTCCTATGCATATATATCAGTATAATCTCATAGTACTTTGTACATTCATAACTCTCTTATAAAGAGTAGTTGGTGTGTATTTCTCCCACTGAGGTTTTGCAGAGATGGAGTGTATTTCTCATTCAACCGTTACTCCCCAAACCTTGCATAGTGCATTGAATAATGGTATTACTATATTACAGTATATACACTATATACAAGTGTTAATTGAATATTTTATATTGAACCACATGAAGTTGTCTCTTTTTTAAGTAAAAAAAAAGGATCAAATAATGGCAACTCAATGTGGTTAAACCTGTTGGATGGATGATTCAATGGACGGACAGATAGACAATGGATGGATGAATTATAATGCCTTGTCAATTCTATTCCGCATCAAAATTCTGGATGAATGTGTTGTGGCCTCTTGACAATGATCGGGAAAATTCTGACTTCTGCTCTCAACTTAGTTATTTCTTCCCTTTGTTTATGACTGTTATTTAGCCAATTACCAAATGGCAGTGTCAGTCCTTTTCAGCCATATATGCATTCAACTTTTTTTTTTTATAAGACTTCAATCTCCTTGTCCTGAGTAGATGGATCATTTCATTTTTCAATTATTTGAGCTTCCGTTTAGGATTTTGACTAATGGGTTTGCAAGACGTTGATTAGAAAGGTCTTTTCTTTCCTGATTAAAAGCATATATGAAATCCTTTCTCCAGCTCTCTTTTATTTGTATCTAGTAATTGTGGATATAAATATACGGACTCTGGTGATCTGTCACATATTATATTACGTGAATTTTTCAGGAGGCAAAAATTTTTTTTTAAATCATTTCAGAAGATTGTCATTAGTCAGACTAAGGATTCTGGAAGTAAATCTTAAGTAAAATAAATTGTTTTCAATAAAACACTATAATAGCAAATCACTGCTGCCAACTCCTATTTAATATTCCTCCTATTATAATATCTGTGTATAATATCTGGAGTAGAGTTGCCATTAAATTATCTTTAACGCTGTGATCTTTAGGGCTTGGTGTTTAAAAACTACAACCAGTTGGTGATTGAGTATAGTGGGTAAAAGTACAAGGTTGGGGGACACCTGTGTGGCTCAGTCGGTTAAACATCTGCCTTCGGTGCAGGTCATGATCCCAGTGTCCTGGGATTGAGTCCCGCATTGGGCTCTCTGCTCCGGAGGGGAGCCTGCTTCTCCCTCTGCCTGCCACTCCCCCTGCTTGTGATCTCTCTCTGACAAATAAATAAATAAAATCTTAAAAAAAAAAAAAAAGCACAAGTTTGGCTGTCCTTAGTTCTCTTTTCTTCCATGTCTGTCTCTTACAAGTCCTGCTACCTCAGGCATGTTACTGTTCCTCTTGGAGTCTCAAGTTACCTTCTCTGTAAAATGGTGCTGCAGTTCAAAACCAGCATGTTGTAGTTGGAGGAAAGAGTACTTGGGTCCAAGTCTGTTATTAGATCTTGGGAAACTTCTGAGCTCTTTCCACTCAGTTCCCTCCTGGGCAAAAGGTAGATAATGGCTTCAGCCGCTCTCACCTCCCAGGATTGTTGAGGCAGTTACTTACACCTGTTAGCAGTTCACATACGTTATCAGATCATCAAACGAGATTAATTCTTTGAGTGCCCTTTATAAACTGTCAATGTAGTAGTGGGGATTAAGAATCTTAAAAAAAGTCAAACTTAGGTTGGTTTGAAGAAAGCAACGTTTTTTCTGGTTTTTTGGTTAGAGCGTTAAACATTCCCAGAGGAGTTTTAGAACTCTTTCCTTCACCTGGGGAGAAAAACATATCCACAGCATTTCTGGAAGGCATCACTCTCCACTCTGCTTATTAATATTAATTGGAATACATCTTAAAAATACCTGTACCTGGGTTTCTCACCCCAAGCAATTGCATTGCAGCCCCTGGGGATAGGATGTTTAAAACAGTTAAAAATCACTTCCAGGTGGTTCTACTGCGCAGCCTGGGCCGGGAAGCACAGCCCCAGGAGATGTTCTTCTACATTCACTTCTGCCTGTTGTTTTGCACATTACAATTGTCCCTCGGGGGCGGGTGCTGGTTTGCTCAGCCTCCCTGCACCTTCGAAGGGGGCAGCTGTGGCAACGCTTGAGTGCTTGGGCGGTAGGACAGGGGACCTGCCCTCTGCTCTTACAAATGGCATCGCCAGCATTTCATACGCTTTACAGTAGTTCTAAAATCACCCGTAATTGAATTGCTTCACACATTACAGAGTGCTTTCAAATGCATCATCTCATTGAAATAAATTTATTTTTTTTTCAGATACAAGGAAACATACGCTCATCAGAGGAATTTTACAAAGTATAGAAAAGTGAAAAAAAAAGGCATTAAAAATCTCTCCGATCCCATCATCCAAAGACAACCATTGTTAATATTTTACAAATTTCCTGCCAGCTCTTTCTAATGAGTTACAATCTTATAAAATTATGCATATTCATTGTGAAAAGTCAAATGCAGGGTTTATAAAGCGGAAAAAAAAAAAAAAAAGGCCCTGTCCTCTCCCTAACCCCCACCCACCCAACTCCAACAACCACCTTGCCAAATCACATTCTTTTTTTTAAAATTTTATTATGTTATGTTAGTCACCATACAATACATCATTAGTTTTTGATGTGGTGATCCACGATCCATTGTTTTCGTATAACACCCAGTGCTCCATGCAGTACGTGCCCTCCTTCATACCCATCACCGGGCTAACCAATCCCCCCTCCCCCCTCCCCTCTAAAACCCTGTTTGTTTCTCAGAGTCCATGGTCTCTCATGGTTCATCTCTCCCGCCAAATCACATTCTTTAGAGGCAGACATTGCTAATGTTCTTTAAATGCATACACTTTCAGGCTTTTTCTTTCTATAGGCCTAAGTTTAAAAAAATTTTTGCTTTTCATGGTTGTATTCTTTTTTTTTTTTAAGATTTTATTTATTTATTTGAGAGAGAGAATGAGAGAGAGAGAGAGAGCACATGAGAGGGAGGAGGGTCTGAGGGAGACGCAGACTCCCCGCTGAGGAGGGAGCCCGATGCGGCACTCGATCCTGGGACTCCAGGATCATGACCTGAGCCGAAGGCAGTCGCTTAACCAACTGAGCCACCCAGGCACCCTCATGGTAGTATTCTTAAAACCAAATTCAATTTCATTCCATTTCAGCCCATTGAAAATTACATCATAAGCTTTCTTGAGCATAATTTCTAATGGCTGCCTAATATTCTACTGAATATATGTATTATCGTTTGCTTAATTATATGCTGTTGGATAATTAGGTTGTTTCCAGTTTTTCACTATTATAAATTCTGCAATGACTCTCTTTGTACATAAAGACTTTTCTGTTCTACTTAGGCAATTTCTATAGAAAAATCCACGTTCTGGGAGAGTACATTTTGTAGTAACACAGAGAAAGCATCATGGGCTTTGGGATCAGATACACTTGTATTCAAATACCATTTTTGACATTGATTAGCTGTGTGACCTTGGAAAGTAACTTAATCTCTCTGAGTCTCATATCTGCATCTGTAGTATATAGATAGCAATGCCTACTCGATAGTGTTACTAGAGGTTATTTTGTAAGGCACTTAAAGTAATAGCTTCCCTAAATAAATACTGAGTAAAAAAATGTTTTGGGGCACCTGGGTGGTTCAGCCAGTTGGGGGTCTGCCTTCAGCTCGGGTCGTGATCTCTTGGTCCTGGGATCGAGCTCTGCGTCAGGCTCCCGGGTCAGCCAGGTTGGGGGGGTCTGCTTCTGCCTCTCCCCCTGCTTGTGCTCTCTCTCTCTGTCTGTCTCTCTCTCAAAAGAATAAATTTTAAAAAATCTTTTAAAAAAATGTTTCCTGTACCTCCTTTAAAAGAAAAACAAAACTTTTTTTGGCCTTAGGAAAAATTGAGGCATAACATATACAGTAAGGGGCACACCTGTGAAATAGCTTGACGATGTTTTACGTGTGTATAAACCTACCTAATCACAATTCAGATCAAAATGTAGAACATTTTTATCACCATAGGCGATTCTCTCTGCTCTGTACCCCTCAATAACCATCCCCACCTCCCAGAGGTAACCACTGACTTCTATCACCATGGATTCGTTTTTCCTGCTCTTGAACTTTATTTAGTTGAGTCATGTAATATGTACTCTCATGTGTACAGTGGTTTTTGCTCAATATTATGTCTGTGAGAGTCATCCATGCTATTGTATTAATAGTTTGTTCTTTTATATTGTTGTATAGTATCCCAAAGCATGAATATTCCAACATTTACTTATCCATTCTCCTGTGGATGGACATTTGAATTGTTTCCAGTATGAAGGTGTTATGAACCCTTTTCCACATGTCTATTATAGACACATAACACTTATTTCTTTTGGATACATACCTAGAATTGCTGAGTCACAGAGTAGATGAAGATTTAGTTTGAGTGGATATTTCTTTTTATCTTCTTTGAAGACAAATTTTGAAAAGTTAAAACCATTCATTTATTCATTCAATAGAGCTTTGTTAAGTGCCTAATCAGCATCAGGCACTGTTCTAAATCCTAAGGTAGAGGGGTGCCAGGGTTAGTTAAATAAGAGCTTCAAAGATGTCATTAAAAACCACTCTTCCTTTTCACCACCTTAGAGGGTTTTAGAGTATTCAACATCGGGTTTATACCCTCAGTCTCAAGAAGGCTACTGCAGCTCCAGGTATCACATCATTACAAGATCTCATCCACAAACAACAAGTAGGGAGAAGAAGGGTGCTTCTTGTGTGTATGAATTTTATTTATTATTTTTTATTTTTGTGAATTTTATTTTATTTTTTAAGATTTTATTTACTTATTTGAGAGAGAGAGCATGAGCGGGGCGGCGGGGGGGAGTGGGTAGGGGCAGAGGGAGAAGCAGACTCCCCGCTGAGCAGGGAGCCCAACATGGGGCTTGATCCCAGGACCCTGATATCATGGCCTGAGCTAAAGGCAGATGCCTAACCGACCGAACCACCCAGGCGCCCCTGTGAATTTTATTCTTTAATAAGGGAGAAAACTTTCCTCTAAACCCCCAGCAGACTCTCCTTCAGGCCCTATTGGCTAGATTGTCATATATTCATGCCCTAGCAGGAAAGAACTCTGAAATAAAGTGTATTCAGAAGTTTCAACTTTTTAAACGAGAAGCATGTTCAACGTGCAAAAAAAAAGGGAACTAGCTGTTGGTGAGCAATAACAATGTCTGCTATAGCTATTTTACATCTGTTCAAACTTGGGTCAATGACTTGCAGTCTTTGAGGCTTGCCCATCAGAAAAATGGGGGCAGTAACACCTGCTCTAAAGTCCGGACCAGTATTAAGTGAAATAAAAGAACATGCGATGTGATGGGCAAATAATAGGCGCCAAATAAATGTTAATACTCTCCCTTTAGGCTGTTCTTATGCCCATGCCCATGTCACTCGATGTTTGTGGGGGATTTCAAAAAGAATTGTTAAAACGAAAGATCGGTTGAGAAAAGTGAAGAGGAGAAAGGCAGGGGATGCATTTCATGTGGTGATATAAGTCTATGTAATTTAGAAATTATATGGCTAGGGAAATTGTAGCTTATTATTTTAGGATGCAAAAGAGAATGTGGAAAGCTAAATCAGTTACAAGGAGATGTAGTGCAGTTAGCCAAATTTTGTTGCTTCACAAATACATGAAAAAATATGATCACGTGAAGGCTATTGGATACCAAATGGGTTTTTTTTTTTTTTTTTCTTTTTGGGCTTTATTTTTAACTGTTTGTTTTAATAGCTCATGAAAATATGGTGGTGCTTTTTATGGCTGTAATGAATTTTAAGGATATGAGACTTCACTTCAGCTTTCTAGTACTAAATTTTTTTAGTAGAGAGATAAGATACTCAGTATGCTGGTATCTCTCCATGCTCCTGGTGGCCAATTCCTCCTTCTGTCGCTATTCATGCTTTTCTAAAAATTGCAGGCTGTGAGTATGCATAGACATGATGATAATTTCGCTTGCAGTTGGTGCCTAGGAAATTGGTCTCATCCTCTGTGAGCCGCATTTGCCTTCTTCAGGTTTATTCTCATTTCTTAATTTTTTTATTTTTAAATATTTTATTTATCTATTTGAGAGAGACAGAGGGAGCAACAGAGATAGTGAGAGATAGCACGAGCCGGAGAGGAGAGGGGAGAAGCAGGCTCCCCACTGAGCAGGGAGTCTGACTCAGGACTCGATCCCAGGACCCCAGGATCTTGACCTGAGCTGAAGGCAGATGCTTAACCGACTGAGCCATCCAGGTGCCCTGGTTTATTCTGATTTCTTAAATAGGAACCTTTCTCCTTCCCTCTGTAGTTTTCTTAAAGAGCACGAGCTATGGAACTGAAGTGCCTGGGCTTAAAACCAGGCATTTCTAGCCCTGGCATTACTGGCCGTGTGACTTGGGGCATGTCACTTAACCTCACTATGGCTCAGTTTCTTTATTTGAAAAATGGAGATAATAATAGGAATTGTTGAGAGAATTAAGTGAATAATGCACATAAAAATACTTACATGATAGACTGGATCTCTAATCACCTATATCTAATCATCTAGGGGAAGAATGTATCTCCCCAATCTCCTTTGAAGTTGTGGGGCTTGGCCTTGTGACTTGATTTAGCAAAAAAAAAATATGAGAGGAAGTGACACATGTTCCTTCTGAGTGGAAGCTTTAAAGGCTAGTGTGTGTTTTGACATATGCTGTGTAGCACAGAATTTGGCCTTGCCCAAAGAAAGGACTGGCCTTTGCCCTCAGCTTCGAGCAGGTGCTCAATGTCCTACTTGATAGAAGTGTCTTTGGTGAGGGCGGGGCTTGGCCATACCAGAGAGACCAACCGTGTGATTTAGGATGGGGACTTTGGGTTACATGTTATGAGTCAATGATTCAATCAATCCTTAAATCATTCAATTAATCACACCTCTCTAACCTCAATAACAACTCTGGACACAGAATCTCGGGTGAGCTGCCTTGGTCGGTAATATTCTGTGTGTATCATCGAACATCGATGCTGGGAGGGTAATGCATCCTGAGGACTGCATAGCTTTGTGTCTGGAAACTTCTCAGGTTCTCTCCTATGTGTCTCTTCCCTGAGCTGATTTTGATTAGTATCCTCTCCCCATAGAAAACTGTAACTGTGAGCATAAAAGCTTTCAGTGAGTTCTCTGTGTCCTTGTAGTGAATTATTGAACCTAAAGGTATTTGGGGGAACCTCTGAACTTACAGTTGGTATCAGAAGTGAGGATAATCTTGGGGCCTGTGCCCTCCAATTTTTCAGTTTGGTTAACTCTGGGTATATGCTTTTGTTTTTTTTTCTTTTGATAGGGCACTGGCAATGTTCCAGATGTTGGCCGCTCTATCAGCCCGGCTCTTAGGATAAAGAAGATGATATGCTGGAACACAGTCCTTGGGCCAACCTGTGTACCATGAGTGAGGAAAAAACTCTAATTAATTTTAAATAAAATTGCACTTATTTGGGGATTGGTTGTAGTCAGAGTGTAACCTAACCCATTCTAACGGATGAAGCACGGCACAGGGCCATGCTCAATATTAGCTACTAGAAATTAGTACTATAACATAAACACTTTTTTGAAACATAAGCATATATACAGATCAGCTTTAAATTACAAAAAAGCTTCCTACTAGTGTCCATTCTTTAAATCTTGGGAGGTAAAAATGTATAATTTCTGAACAATGTTCCATAAATAACAAGTCCCCTTTAAGTTCTTTGTACAATGAAGACAATTGATCTTTGGGAGCGCTGAGGATTTAGCATTACCAGCAGAGTAGCTGTTTTTCCAAGATCCAGAGCCTCCAACCTCCACCCAGGAAAAAATCTGGAGCAGGTTTTTTTTTTTTTTTTAAATTGTGGGAAAATACACATTATCATAAAATTTGCTTTTTTTCTTTTGAGAGAGAGAGAGCACACGCATGTTGGGGGGAGGGGTAGAGGGAGGGAGAGAGAGAGAATCCCAAGCAGGCTCCACACTCAATGCAGAGCCCAATGTGGGGCTCCATCTCATGACCCTGAGATCATGACCTGAGCTGAAGTCAAGAGTTGGATGCTTAACTGACTGAGCCACCCAGGCGCCCCATAAAATTTGCCATTTTAACCACTTCTAAGTGTTCAGTTCAGTAGTGTTAAACATATTCCCGATATACCCCTCACCCTGGCCTCTGGCAACCACCATTTTACTCTCTGTTTCTATTAATCTGATACTCTACCTACCTCATATAAGTGGAATTAAGTGGTATTTGTCTTTTTGTGACTGGCTTATTTCACTTAGCATAATGCCTTAAGGCTCATCCGTGTTGTAGCATGTGTCAGAATCTCCTTCCCTTTTATTTATTTATTTTTTAAAGATTTTATTTATTTATTTGAGAGAGAGAATGAGAGAGCACATGAGAGGGGGGAGGGTCAGAGGGAGAAGCAGACCCCCCGCTGAGCAAGGAGCCCGATATGGGACTCGATCCCAGGACTCCAGGATCATGACCTGAGCTGAAGGCAGTCGCTTAACCAACTGAGCCACCCAGGCGCCCGAATCTCCTTCCCTTTTAAAGCTGAATAATTTCCCGTCATGTGTATGTAACACATTTTGTTTATCCATTCATCCATCAGTGGACACCTGGGTTGTTTCCACCTTTTGACTGTTGTGAAGAATGTTGCTAATGAGTGTGGGTATTCAAACACCTCTTTGAGACCCCGCTTTCGGGTCTTTGGTATATATACATAGAAGTAGAATTGCTGCATCATATAATAATTCCACGCTTGATTTTTTGAGGACCCACCATATTGTTTTCCATAGCAGCTGCATCTTTATATTTCCACCAACAGCCAAAGCAGTTTTAAAGTAGATTCTGCATTGAAAGCAAGCAAGGTGCACTTTAGAATTAGCCCAAGTCTACGCTTCCTAGGATCTGTTCCATCCTAGAAATATGGGGACTAAAAAGAATTTTCTTCCTAGATAATATATGGGGGAGGAGAATTCAGGGAGATTAACCAAAGGAAGGAAGTAAGCCACCACCTTAATTTGACTTCCTCAAAGCCTCACCTTTTTTATACATCTCTACCTCCCATGTAGTCTTAATCTCTCATCCAGAATCTGCAAAGAGGACAAGAGCTTGACAGAGCTTCCATTTTTTATTTTCAACCATTATTTTTCCTCCTCTTTTCAAAAGGGAAATGTTTTCTTTAAAGGATTACATGCTTCTTTTTTTTCTCCATCTATCTTACCAGTGTGTGGGTGGCTAATACCCCAAGCTAACTGCTGGTTATTTATCACCGTGTAACAAATTACCGCCAAACTCAAAACAATGACCATTTAATTATATGTCATGAATTTGTGGGTTATGAATCCAGGCAAGATTAGTTGGATGATTCTTCTACATAATGATTGTCAACTCAGGTCACTTGGTGGCTTTAGCTTGTGGATGACTGCTTTGAAAGGCTTCATTCACTTGTCTGGTTTCTTGGAAGATGACTGGCAGGCTGGGACCCCCCCCCCTGCTGTTGGGGGCTCCCACACAGAGCATGGTGGTCTCAGGGAGGTCAGACTTCTAACATGGCAGCTTAGGGCTCTCAGAGAATGTTCCAGGGACCAAGAAGTGTATGTTTCCAGTCTTTTAATGCCTACACCCAGGCACAGAGTGAGCTTTGGTCATATTTTATTGATGAAAACAGTTACAGAGCCTACCTAAATTGAAGGGGAGGGCACATAGACCTTGTTTCTTGATGGGAGGAGTGGCAAATAATTTTTGGCCATTTTTATCTTTTGCACTATTTACATAAGAAGAAGCTAACAAGACCATGACTCAGGTAGAGTCTGAGTTTCATAGTGATCAAGGATGAGGATTAAAGGACGAGCTTAGGTTCAGCAGAGCAAAGACTGACGTTCCAAAAGGTTAGCTATAGCCAAATCCCAAAACAGTGAATGAAAGATTAATAGATTAAGCTAATTAAATATTAAAATTACTGAAGAGAAAAAAAACAATATACAAGAAAAATAATATATTTAATAAAAGGTTACTATCAACATAGAAAAAACTTTACAGATTAATGGTAGAAAATACATATGGAGAGATGCCTGGGTAGCTCAGTCAGTTGGGTGTCTACCTTCGGCTCAGGTCATGATCCCTGACTCCCAGGATTGAGCCCTTCATTGGGTTCCCTGCTCAGTGGGGAGTCTGCTTCTCCATATGCCCCTCACCCCCGCTCGTGCTCTCTCTCTCTCTCTCAAATAAATAAAATCTTAAAAAAAAATACATATAGAAATGCAAGGGACCCAGAATATACAAACAATCCTAAAAAACAAAAAGAACAAACTTGAAGGACATACTCTTTCTGATTTCAAAAATTACTACAAAACTATTGTAATTAAGACTATGTGGTACTGGAATAGGATAGAATATAGATCAATAGAAGAGAATTGAGAATTCAGAAATAAACCAATTTATGGTCAATTAATTTTTGAAAAAGGTGCCCAGAACAATTCAGTGGGGAAAAGATTAGTCTTCAACAAATAGTGCTGAAATGACTGGATATCCACATGCAAAAGAATGAAGTTGGATCCCTACCTCCTACTATATACAAAAAAACAACTCAAAATGAGCCAAAGACCTAAATGTAAGAGTTTTTTTTTTTTTTTTTAAAGATTTTATTTATTTATTTGAGAGAGAGAATGAGAAAGAGAGCACATGAGAGGGGGGAGGGTCTGAGGGAGAAGCAGACTCCCTGCCGAGCAGGGAGCCCGATGTGGGACTCGATCCTGGGACTCCAGGATCATGACCTGAGCCGAAGGCAGTCGCTTAACCAACTGAGCCACCCAGGCGCCCTAAATGTAAGAGTTTAAGCTATAAGACTTGCAGGGGTAAATGCTCTTGTCCTTGGATTGGGCGATGGTTTCTTTTTTTTTTTATGTTATGTTAATCACCATACATTATATCATTAGTTCTTGATGTAGTGTTCCATGATTCATTGTTTGCATATAACACCCAGTGCTCCATGCAGAACGTGCCCTCTTTAATACCCATCACCAGGCTAACCCATCCTCCCGCCCCCCTCCCCTCTAGAACCCTCAGTTTGTTTTTCAGAGTCCATAGTCTCTGGGCGATGGTTTCTTAAGATGTGAAACCTGAAGCATAGCAACCAAGGAAAACATATATTAATTTGGTTTCATTAAGATTTAAAAACTTTTTTTCTTTAAAGAACACTATCAAGAAAGGGCAAAGACAACACATGGAATGGGAGAAATTTTTTCAAGTCATATATTTAATAAGGAATTAGTTTTCAGAATATATAAGGAACTCCTAACTCTACGTTAAAAAGACAGATTACTCATTTGATAAATGGGCACAGGATCTGAATAGAGATTTTTTAAAGTAGATATACAAATGACCAATGAGCACATGAGCACATCATTCATCATTAGGGAACAGCAAATCAAAACCACAATGAGATAGCCCATCACACCTACTAGTATAGCTATAGTAAAAGACAGATAATAACAAGTGTTGATGAGGATCTAGAGAAATCAGAACGCTCATACATTGTAGATGGGATATAAAATGTCAGAGCTGCTCTGGAAAACCATCTGATAGTTACTCTAAAAGTTAAACATACATATACCAAATGATTCTCAATTTTACTTCAAGGTATATACCCAAGATAACTGAAATGATATAAACTGCTATAACATTTCTAGAGAGCAGATTAGAAATAGGTATCATGACTTTATTTTATTTTACTTTATTTTTGTTTTTATTTTTTTTTTAAGGTTTTATTTATTTATTTGACAGAGAGAGACACAGTGAGAGAGGGAACACAAGCAGGGGAGTGGGAGAGAGAGAGAAGCAGGCTTCCCGCTGAGCAGGGTGCCCGATGTGGGGCTCGACCCCAGGACCCTGGGATCATGACCTGAGCCAAAGGCAGACGCTTAATGACTGAGCCACCCAGGTGCCCCTTTATTTTATTTTTTTAAGTAGGCTCTACACTGGGTGTGGAGCCCAATGTGGAGCTTGAACTCACAACGCTGAGATCATGAAAGACCTGAGCTGAGATCAAGAGTCTGATGCTTAATTGACTAAGCCACCCACGCACCCCGGAAATAGTTATCATGACTTTAAATGTGTATACCTTTCAACCCATAAATTTCACTTCTAAGAATATATTCTAATGAAATATATTAAGGCATGAGTGCAAAATACTTGTCTAAGACATTCCCTGAAGTGTCATTTAATAGATTTGGAAATAAGGTAAAATATCTAGAAATAGAAAGTCAGTTATGACATACATAATTTCTATTAGTCAGACATTTAGCACTTCTTTAAGAGGATATGGTGTTGCTGAGCTTTTTTTCCTGTAGTTTTCCCTATCTTGTGGAGATGAAATGAACAGACTAGGGCAAACATCTTTTTCTTTTGTAACCCTGGGCCCAATTCCCAGAAGATGGACTGTGTATTTGAAGCAAAGGAGGAGAATGTGTGATGTTTGCAAATTCTTTTTTGACAGTTCTCCTAGGTTGGGGGGGGTGATGCTGAGTTGCTTTTTATGTGTCTGTTTGAGAGCTGGGGGAAGAAAGATGCCCCTCGGTGTCCTAAATGAGAGAAGAGGACTGTGATCGGGAATGGACAAGTTTCACAATTTCATCCTGGAGAAAGTTCAATAGAAGAGGTGAGGGCAGCTCCTGCCTGGGAGAGGGAGTCCCCATAAGCCTGCAGGATACCAGAGGTTGCTTGCTGTCTGCTCCCAAATCACGAGACAGCTTCCCTGACTTGAGGCCCAGCATCCCTTGGCAATCTCTGCATCTCACCTTTAGGGAGATGCTTGGAACCGTATGGGCTATTGCCTAGACTTGGCTTCACATTGAGCGACTTTGCCCCTTTTGGCCCTGAAACTTCCACTTCATTGCAATGAGTCTAAGTAAAACTTAGCTCTGGGTGGAGGCAGGGTTGGCCAGCCTGAATTTTAACAGGTCCTATGATATCTATTTACAAAATAATTGTATCCATAATATATTAAGTAGGAAAAACAAAGCTGAAAAATTATGTATGTTGTGATTTCTATTTTTTTATATTAAAAAGCATACAAGTGGGCGCCTGGGTGGCTCAGTTGGTTAAGCGACTGCCTTCGGCTCAGGTCATGATCCTGGAGTCCTGGGATCGAGTCCCGCATCGGGCTCCCTGCTCAGCAGGGGGTCTGCTTCTCCCTCTGACCCTTCCCCCTCTCATGCTCTCTCTATCTCATTCTCTCTCTCAAATAAATAAATAAAATCTTAAAAAAAAAAGCATACAAGTATTGGTATAGGCAAAATATTTTTTTAAAGATTTATTTATTTTATTTTAGAGAGAGAGAGCATACGTGTGTGCAATGGGGTGAGGGGGAGCAGAAGGAGAGGGAGACAGAGACTCTCAAGCAGACTCCTTGATGAGTGGGAAGCCCGATGTGGGGCTCAATGTCACAACCCTGAGATCATGACCTGCCTGAGCCAAAATCAAGAGTCAGAGGCTTAACCAACTAAGCCACTCAGGTGTCCCTAAGACAAAATATTTTGATAGGCATACAACTAATATGGTAACTGGCTACCACTGGGTGGTGTGTTTTCAGAGGTGATCCTTATCTTCTTATTATATACTTTATTTTCTTATTATACTTCACCAGTGTTTGATCTTTTTTTTTCCCTGTGAGCATATATTACTTTATAAAAGGAAGAAACAAAACTATTTTTTTTTTTTAGGTATGTCAATGTGAAAGGGTTAGGTAGATATTACTGGTCTGAATAGGTGGACTTTGGAGCCTGGCTGGTCCATGATGACACGTGGAAAAGCACACAACACAATCTGACTGCCGATTGCAGGGCAGAGGGCATTTACTTTCTGGTCCACTTAATACCCCTCTCTAGATGCTAGCGGTCATATTTCCTTGTGTGTCACATGGCAGTAAAAGGGATGTCAGAAACTGGTTCTGCAAAAGGAAGAGTGTTATGAGCTGAACTATTTTACCCTAAAATTCATACGTGGAAGCCCTAAATCCTAGCACCTCTGAATGCGACTGTATGAGATAGGGTCTTTAAAGAGGTAATTAGGCCAAGACGAGGCCATTAGGGTGGGCTTTAGTCCAATCTGATTGGCATTCATATAAGAAGAGGAAATGAGACACACAGAGAGACACTGGGGTGTGTAAGCACAGAGAACAGACCATGTAAGGACACAGCCAGAAGGCAGCCAAGGAGAGAGGCCTCAAGAAAACAAACTTGTTGATGCCTTGATCTTCCAGAGCTTCCAGAACTATAAGAAAATGTCTGCTTATGCTGTGTTATTACAGTGGCCCTAGGAAATGAATGCAAGGATATTCATGATTTTAAGTTTTTGCATGTTGCAATGTGTAAATTTTTCAGCCCAAATATTTTCACAAACACTGACTTTTTTGCCTTCACTGAGAGTACTTTTCTTTGACAAATATTTTATAAGAAAAACCTCATCAAAGAAGTTGTCTCTATTTATGATGTTGCATAATTATAGGCCTCCTACATTTCATTTCATTCCTGTTCAGAACATAAATTGGCCCAATTAAAAATAGGTGCTTTAGGGGCACCTGGGTGGCTCAGTCAGTTAAGCGGCTGCCTTTGGCTCAGGTCATGATCCCAGGGTGCTGGGATCGAGCCTCACGTCCAGCTCCCTGCTCAGTGGGGAGCCTGCTTCTCCCTCTCCCTCTGCCTGCCTCTCTGCCTACTTGTGCTCTCTCTCTATCTCTCTGTCAAATAAATAAATAAAATCTTTTAAAAAAATAGGTGCTTTAGTAAATGATTTATCTTACAAGTTGAGATATTTCAAAATGCAATTACAGAATTTCAGTATCAATATTGTACACTCGTTGAAGGCTCATTGTTTAATTTGTTCAGAACCTCCTGTGCTTAGGAAAGGATAAATTTCCAGGCTCTCTGTTTACAAGTCATGCTTCCAATAACAATTTTGGAACTTGATTTGATAAATACTTTGATCAGAAATGTTCATAAGCACATGCTAAGATGTCCAATTTTATTGATCCTCAGAGAAAAGTCCATTAAAATCACAATGAGATACCACTATATCCTAGGCTGGATAAAATAAAAAAGACGGACACTACCAAGTGTTGTCAAGGATATGGTGCAATTGGAACTCTTATACACTGCTAGTGGGACTACAGTCTCTTTGGCAAACAGTATGGCATTACCTTACAAAGTTAAAGATTCATTACCATACAAGCATACAAGCAGAAATTTACTTCTGGCTATTTACCCAAAAGAGATGAAAACATACATCCTAACAAAACACGGACATGAATGTAGCAACATTATTCATAATAGCCCCAAACATAAAAGCCAATGCTCCATCACTGTTGAATGGATGAACAAAATGCGGTGTATCCATAGCATGGAAAACTACACAGCAATAAAAAGGAAGGAACTTTTTTTTTTTTTTTTGGAGAGAGTAAGAAAGAAAGGGAGAGAGAGAGAACAGAGGGAGGGGCTAGAGGGCGAGGGAGAGAGAGAATCTCAAGCAAACTCCCTGCCGAGCCCGAAGCCGAACGTGGGGCGCGTTCTCATGACCCTGAGATCATGACCTGAGCTGAAATGAAGAGTCAGACATTCAACCAACTGAGCCACTCAGGCACCCCAGAAGGAAATATTAATACAGACAATAACATGGATACATCTCAAAATATTAGACTAAGTAAAGTCAAACACAAAGATTCCAAACTGTGTGACGCTATTTATATGAAATTCTGTAATACGCAAAACTATAATGATAGGGACATCAACAGCTGCCTGGGGCCAGGGTAAGGGGAGATAAATGAATACAAAAGGGTCTAAGAAAACTTTTTCGGGTGGGAGAACTGTTCTACTTTCTTGAGTGTGATAGCGGTTAAATGATTGTACAAAATGACAAACATTCATCAAACCGGACACTTAAAATTACTGTATTACCTTGATTAACAAAAAAGAGGAAAAAATTTCCAATTAGTTTTGAACAACATACAATCACAATTTAGGGGACTTGTTTACCAAAAAATGTTTGACACACTGGTATCGGGACAAGCAGATTTGATGTCAGATTTAGTGGCAGGTCACTTGGTTGTTGGTTTGCAGCCTCAAGCGCTCCCTGGGTGAAATTCAAAACTGGCCTCCATTTGCAAAGGGCAAGCAGAGACTGAAGAAAGAGGCATGCCACTGCAGATGGGTAGGTGGCCGTTTTAATAAACAAAGGAACTAAACAGACAAAACTTGTCCTGGGCAACGGGAAGATGAGTAGATCTCTGCACCTGCTCACCAGAATCTCAGGAGTTCATATAGACACCTTAGTGGGGTTCAGTCATATGTAGAGTCCAGATGGTCTCAACAACACCTACTCTCTCAAGGCGACATTCTTGAAGTGGCTCTTGCTGTGGGAACAGTGGGCAGAACGTACGTTCCAAGCACAGGGGAAGGAGTGAGGAGCCTCCAATGGCCCGTGTCCACCCGTGCCCGGGTCACTCAGGTCACGTCCCCTTGATGACCTCTTCCAGCACGAAGCCATTCCACCAACTCTTTGAGAAAACATGATCTTCATTTTGAAGGTGATAAAGCAGAGTGCGTTAACATGAGTAACTTGCCCAAGGACATAGCTACTAAGTGGTGAGGCTGGGATTCAATTACGTCTGAATTCAGAGCTCACTTCCATCTACTACATACCTTTGACTTCTTAATTGGACCTGACATTAGTGTTTAACATGATCTTTTGGGGCCACTTGAACATGCTGTGAATAGTATTTAATGAGAAACCTCCTTTTTAGCCTGTTTTAGATGTTGTTTTCCTATCCCATCCTCTACTACAGCACTATGCTCTATCAGCAGTCCCAGAATGAGTCTCAGGGGTCCCTCCTTCACATCTGGATCTCCTTCGCTTCATTTTTTAAAAAAAGATTTATTTATTTATTTATCTGAGAGAGAGAGCCCTCACAGAGGCAGAGGGAGAAGCAGGCTCCCTGCTGAATAGGGAGCCCGAGGCGGGCTGGACCCCAAGACCCCCAGATCATGACCTGAGCCAAAGGCAGATGCTTAACCGACTGAGCCCTCCAGGCTCCCCTGTATCTCCTTCATTTCAATCAATCTCTCACATCCTTTCGCTACCCATCAGAGGTTCACACTCCAGGAAAGTCCAGTCCTCTAAGGGGTACTTGAAAACGTGTGTGTGTCAGGGAGCATTTTGGACCTACTGGTACTTAGTGGGCAGAAGCTGGGGATGGTGAGCATTATGCCAGGCATGGCCCATGAATGAATCATCCAGCCCAAACTGCCAATAGCACTCCCCCACCCAAAACTTGGGCTAAATCCTGTCTTTAGAGACCTAATCAAGGTATCTCTGCAAGGCTTTCTCTGCCCAACCTGGCCTCAAGTCACCTCCCCCTCTCGAATGACTCTCTGCTGTTGTAACCTCTGCTCTTCTGCATAGCTTTTTGTCCTACCTTTTCTATTTATTTCTCTTCTTGCCGTAAAAACCGGTCTGTCAAAGCACATTGGAGGCACTGTGGCTTCAGGAAGAGAGTCTGCCATCCAGTTGTGTCCAGCACTTCGGGGCTACCGTGCTTCGCTGGCTCGGTCACCCAATCACAGAATGATTTAAAAAGGCTTCCACTGGCAGTGTCGTAGGAATTTCTCTAGGTATCTGTAGCTAGAGAGACAAGAACAGGGGGCCCTTCTACAGAATGAGTAAGATATGTGTGCTACGGATGCCTGTGAGAGACCCGGGGCTGGGGGAGGCTGCGTGGTGTGGGGGGCTCCAGCCGTGTCTGGGCTTTGCTGGGGCAGCATCGGAGATGGTTCTCCCAAACCCTCCTGTTAGCACTTCATCCTGCAAAGGCAGTCACTGTGATTCATGCACCAGGCCATTAATCCAGGAAGAAGCCGCTAAATGGGCAGACAAACAAAAACAGGAGGCCCTTCTGAGAGCTGTAAATTATTTCTCATAACAGCTTTATATACTTGAAAGTGAAGGGTATTCCAGGAGCGTGGTGGAAAGTACCTGGAACTTCAGTTTCTAATAGAAACCTAGGAAATCCGGTTCAACCATGAACACATTGAAGACTTATTTTGTACCAGTGGCTGGTCCGGCACAGAGATGAATAGAAAGACAGTACTTAATCTCTCAGGAGTTCAAAAACTCCACAGAGTGACTCACAGCACCAATCTTCCCTCCCCTGCCCCCCATATCTAGTCCTAAGACCAAGCCCCTTCATATGCTGTCTGGACCTTCTCTTCCTCTCCGCCCCTACTGCTGTTGCTAGGTTTTCTGGAAGTCTGGACAAATGGCAGCCTGGCCTCTTCACCTGGTTTCCCTGGCTACCCCTGCCCCATGTGACCCAGCGTCCACACACCAGCCCAGGTGAACGTTTCAGAAAAGCAATCTGATCATAACGCCCAGTAAAGGGTGTAAACCCAGTGCAGAACTCTTTAAAGGCGCTCTATTGTTTTAAGGATGAAATTCGAACCCTTCACCCAGGCCTTTCACCACTGCGGCTCTGTTTGCACACCTGGCCTTTCTGTGATATAGTTCCTCCATCCCGACTTGGCAACCCTCTGGCAGTTTCCCAGAATTCTATGCTCCTACTCTTGCTTGCTTACACATCACGTGTCTCAGCCCCCCAGTCCGGCTCACCAACCTTTCAAGATTCAACCCAGGTTCCATGTCCTCCTCCTCCTGCCCCCTGGGTGAGGGGTGCCCCTCTTTGTGCTCCTGCACTTTCTCCCTCATCACATGCTCTGTATCTGACTCCTTACGGCTCTCTCAGTCGACTTTGATTTTCTCAGCTAAACCACAAGAACTATACCTGATTGGTCTCTGACGGCTCAGCACCTTGCCAGGGGCACCGTAAATGTTTGCTGAGTGTATCTGAAGGAGGGCCTAGGCAAGGTCATAATACATAAGACAAGAATAGCTAATTCAGAGCTGCCCTAATGCATGTTTATCTGCATGTGCTCCCTGCTTCATTCCTAACGCTGCACTTGGAAAAGTTGTCGTGGACAATCTAATGCTTCATGGTTCCCGGATGATGTATGGGAGTGCTAAGATGTTAGAAGAGACAGCTTTGTTATCTTTGGAGAAGTCGGAACACAAGTCTCCAGTGTAATTCTGTCTTACAAATGATATAAACGTTCATGTTCACAGGGATATCTGCACAGAAGATCATAGAATGTTCAGTAGGTTGAACATTTTGGTTAAGTAGTTGAGTTTGAAACTTCATGATTTTATTAAACATTCTGCCTTGCTTTTGACTCGGTTTTATTTAGTGGGACTGTATATTGGTTTCTTAGGCCTACTCTAACAAATTACTACAAACCTGGTGGCTTGAAACAACAGATAATTCTTCTCTCACGGTTCTGGAAGCCTGAAGTCCAAAACCGTGTGTTGGCAAGCTGCACTCCCCCCACCGAAAACTCTAGGGGAGAATCCTTCCTTGCTTCTTCCAGCCCCTGGTTGCTCCTGGTGTTCCGTGGCCTGTGGCTGCACCTGTGGATCCATGCCTCCATCTCACATGGTCTTCTCCTCTTCTCCCTGCATCTCTCTTTTTTTGTGTCTTTGAAGGACACTTGTCATTGGATTTAGGTAATTACCCAGGTCATCCGTAATGATCTTGTCTTGTTATACTTAACGTGATTAAGTCTGCAAAGACTCTTTTTCCAAGTAAGCTCATATTCACAAATTCCAGAGATTAGGGCACAAACATATTTATTTATTTTTTTTTTTGAGGAGGCATAATTCAATCTACTACTGTAGACTGTAAGGAGTAATTTTAAATACATTTATAAAAGCCATTCATGACATAACATAATAAAAAAATTAAAATAGAACTGTAAAGTAAAAAAAAAAAAGCCATTCGGATGAAATTTTAGGGAACATGATTATTTTACCTTAATTATAAATAAATAACTATTTTGAAATGTTTGTGTGTGTGGGGGGGGTCTTATTTCCTCAAGTTGGAAGGAGCTGCAACTGAATGAGCATTTAGCATTTTTTTATTTTTGTTTTTGAGCATTCAGTATTGATATCAAATGGGAATGCCACCTATTGGCTGCAAAGATTTACAGGCTGGCAGAACTTGGATCTAGCACTGAATGTAGCACGACGTGTGGTTGCACAGATAATAAACCTAATTACATGGTACCTGTTAGCACATTTGAAAATGTAAGATGGCTCTTCAAACACATTGGATATGTTGAGTCCAGTAAAGACACTTGTCAAATTTAGTTTTCTCTAGGGTTTTGAAGCCGTGAGCTTGAAGAGAGTCCACTTTTCCCCCTTCAAGTTGATGATATTTTATGTTCATTAAGAAACAAGGAGAGGCAGATGAACTCCCTTGGAATCCTTGAGCATCAACCCTAGAGTTTACAATAAAAAGGATGGGAAAGTACGGCATTTATAGTACTATGGTGCCATGAAATCAGTCCTTTCATCCAGGCCAGGAGATGGCAAGCTATGTCACAGGCCAAATCTAGTCCACTGCCTGACAAAACAAATAAAGTTTTATTGGAACACAGCTATGCCCATTCATTTATACAGTATTTGTGGTTACTTCTACACTACACTATGGAGTTGAATAGCTGGGACAGAGATATGACCCTCAAAGCCAAAAAATATTTACTGTCTGGCCCTTTACAGAAAAAGCTGGCCAACCCCTGATTCCACTCAATCAATAATATTTAACATTTGGAACATACATTATGGATTAGATGCTGTGTTGTTTCATGTAATTTTATTTCATCCTCTTAGCTATGCTATGAATTGACTATTATTATTATTATTATTATTAAAGATTTTATTTATTTATTTGACAGAGAGAGGTAGCGAGAGCAGGAACACAGCAGGGGGAGTGGGAGAGGGAGAAGCAGGCTTCCTGCCCAGCAGGGAGCCCGATGTGGGACTCGATCCCAGGACCCTGGGATCATGACCTGAGCTGAAGGCAGACACCCAATGACTGAGCTACCCAGGAGCCCCTGAATTGACTATTATTATTATTATTATTGACATTTTATAGGTGACAAAGCTGAGGCTTAGAGGACCCGGACCTGGATCCAAAAACTACTGAGTTAGTAGGTGGGGCTTGAACGGATGTCTGTTTGATTACTAAACACGAGTTTTCATTTATCAAACTATATGCAAGCTTTTTGGTCTCCTAATTACCTAAATTAGCACAGAGAGTTTTACACACCAAGGACCGTGAGGAAAATAGTATATATTAGCATATATTTCTTATTTCTTTTTGAAAAACACAAAAATGCTTTTTAAGCCTTATTGGAACAATACTGAAAAATAAACTTTAGCTTATTTTATTTAGTTAATATTTGGTTAGTGAAACTGAATCATATGCAGAGAGGCAATGAACTTGCCTGTGAAGCGTACCCTTTTCTCTTGGTTATAAACATGATTAAAGGGAGGTCGCTTTCCAAAGCTGCACATGGGATGGAACCTTGGACAACAGACTTCATATAATATTATGGTTCTATTGACAAGACCATCTTTGCTGTAGGGAAGAATGTCTCAAACCATGTTATCTGATGCCCACTTCTAAACTCTCCACATCTGACTTTCCTCACCCTGATTCCATGTTCAACAATCAACCTATTGGTTATTCAGAGCTGGTACACTGCACAATTGTGTGTGTGAGGGACATTACAGTCCACGTGAATGGCAGTCCCTAGGGTTCTGCATTATACAGCCTGGGAAGCTGTATGTAGATGGCTCTGGAAAGAATGGGCAATTCTTGCTGATGCCTATAGTTTTAATGAAAGTTACATCACTCATTGTAAAATAAATTGGCATCAGTTGTATGCATTGCTATCTCTGAACCTTAGTTAATGTGAGTATATTACTAAGACTAGTCCATATTTTATGTGCTGACACTGTCAGAGCTCACATCAGTTTTGGATTAGGCAGACCAAGAACCAGTCCCCGGAGAGTTTTAATGTTTCGAATAGATGCCACATTATGAGGTCTTTAGGTAAAGAGCCATAAACTTCCTTGGCATTACCATGGTTAAACCATGTTTTCCCATTTGCAGAAGATGTTTTGCTGTGCCACTCAGAAGTGAGGGACTAATTCCCCAGCCGTTGGGAGTGCACCTGGCCCCTAGCCCGCAGCTGTCCAAATGGACTGTATTAGCTATAGAGGGCTGCCTTGTCCCCTTGTTCCAAGTTGAGACAGCCTCAAAGGTCAGCCTATCTTCAGAATTCCCTGTAGGTTTGCTGGAGGCTCCTACTAAGACTGTGTCAAAACTCGACTTCTCCCACTGCCCAAGCCTGCTTTCTTCTCTTCCTCACCCGGATGCTGATGAACTTCCTGCCTGTTAAGTTCCATCTCAGAGTCTGCTTCCTGGAGACCCTCACCAGTCCCACTCAAGCCTCAAAATCAGAGACCTCTAACCTTAGGGCCTGGCAATCTATGGAAATGACAATGAAGAAATCTCCACTTACTCATCCAACAATTATTTACTGAACGCTAATGATGAGCCAAGTTCCTTCTAGGAATTAGGACTAGAGCAGTGAATAAGAAAAGTATCTGCCTTCCTGGAGAACTTTCTAGTGTAGGAGGCAGACAAAACTGGGTAACAATTTACTATGTCAGGCAGAGTTATATACTTGAAGAAAAACAAATCAGGGTGAAGAGTTTTG
Organism: Neomonachus schauinslandi; assembly: GCF_002201575.2. NCBI lineage: Eukaryota > Metazoa > Chordata > Mammalia > Carnivora > Phocidae > Neomonachus > Neomonachus schauinslandi. The sequence goes on from NC_058404.1 coordinate 183,598,474, forward strand.
AGATGAGATGGGCGGTGACATGGAGCAGAAACCCGAAGGAAGTCAGTAAATGCAAGGATTCAGGAAAAGAGCATTCTCAGCAGTCAGCTAAAACAAAAAGGCCCGAGGTGGGAAGGAACACTGGTTTTTTAAGGAATAGTAGGAAGGCCAGAATGGTGGAGTGGAGTGAGCAAGGCATGTTGTGAGGGGTAAGATCAGAGGCCCAGACAGGTGCCTTTTATTTTGAGCCCAGTAGGAAGCATTCAAGGTTGTGAGCTGGAAAGCAACAAGATCTGACTTAGGTTTAAAGAGATCACCCTGACTGCGGTGGGGCAAAGAGTAGAATCAGGAGACCAGTGAAGAGGTATCGTAATAGTCTAGGAGAGGGATTATGGTACTTAGATCAGTGTGGATGGGTTAAGTAGCTGCATCTGGGGATGTATTTTCAAGTTGGAACCTTAGGACCTGCTGATTGTTATAAACTGAGTGCTTGTGTCCCCCACCCCCATCCATATGTCCGAAGCCCTAAGCCCCACTATGATGGAATTAGGAGGTGAGGCCTTTGGGAGGTAATTGGATCAGATGAGGTAATGAGGTTAGAGCCCCCATGATGGGATCAGTGTCCTTATAAGAAGAGGAAAAGCTTCTCACTACCATTTGAGGACACAGCAAGAAGGGAGCCATCTATCTCTAAGCCAGGAAGAGGGTCGTCACCCTAACTGACCCTGCTGGCACCCAATCTTGGATTTCCATCTCCTGGACTGTGGGAAATAGATTTCAGTTCTTTAAGCCACCCAGTCTGCAGTGTATATATATGTATATATGAGGGGCTAGGGATGGGGACAGAATCAAGGTGGCTCATTGGTTTCTTGGCCTGAGCACATAGATCGATGGTGGTACCATTTACTGAAATGCACATTCTCCCCATTTACAGACTTCTAGAATTTCTTGTGCACAAGGCAGAGGTCTTGTATAATAACATGGTTTCATGGGGGAATCCTTCACTGTATGTCCGAGAAGAAAGTAGAGGAGATAGTATTTTAGTTAATACAAATATGCACTTACTGTTTTATAAGAAATATTCCTGGTGGGGAGGGGAGGGGTAAGGGAGGTTGCAGTCAGGGGCATTCTGCTTTTATTCTTACTAGGAGAGTTGTCAGCAGAACAGATGTAGGGATGATAAATAAGCTTTAAAACCAGAGCAGTGCTGAATGCAATTAGGCCTCTCTGGTCAGTTCTGCTATCTATTCATTTAATTACAGTTTTCTTTTTTAACTTGATGTAATAAATTTTACTGGTGTATTTCATAATGTTGAACCATCCTAGCAGTACTGAAATAAAATCCATATGGAAATGATATACAATCTTTTCAATAGACTATTGGGTTTGATTTGCTAACAATTAATTATCCAGCTAACTTGTTTATTAATATTCAATGTTCTTCCAAAAATAAGTTAAGGGTATTTTATGTCTATTGTCTTTGATTTTCTATTTTATTAAATTTAGCTTTTATCTTTATTCATTACCTTCTCCTACTTTCTTTATTTTGTTCTCTTCCTATTTTTTTAAATATTTATTTATTTAAAGATTTATTTATTTATTTATTTAAGAGAGAGAACGTGTGTACGAGAGAGCAGAGGGAGGGGCAGATGGATAGAGAGAGAATCCCAAGCTGACTCGCCGCTGAGCATGGAGCCTCACAGCCCTGAGATCATGACCTGAGCAGAAATCAAGAGTTGGACACTTAACCGACTGAGCCACCCAGGTGCCCCTATTTCCAGTTTCTTAACTTGGCCATCTATTTCATTTGTTTTCAGATTTTTTTTTCAAATAATGAAAGCATGTAAGCATTAACCCAAATTCAAATTGCCATTTGAGTATCACGCTACCTGTATGTATAGGCTTAGGTACGAAATCATTTCCTTATTGTTTCCTTGTTTAATTTTGCTTTGTTTTTAAAATTCAGTTTTAACATTCCCAAATTGCTTTAGGTTGTTTTTTTTTTTCTCTAGAAACAATATATTTCAGAACTTATTGAGGTTGTCTTTCTGATCAAGCATATGACCAATTTTTGTAAATATGCCTTAAATGTAAGAGTAGAAGGTATGTGGGAAACGAAATTTCAGTTACTTGTGGGGTTTCCATGAAATCTTGCGATTCCCTGCGGAGCACCCGTGATGTGTTTGACTCCGTTAGCTCTTACTGGTGCTTCCATCTTAAGCCAAGTCTGTACCATTTCCTTCATTAGGATATCTCGCTTGATCTCGTTCCTTCCACCCGGACAAGCTTAGTCATGTCTCTACGCTCGGAACTGCCTCTGCGAAAGGACAGGCTGTCTGTCATTTCTCAGGGACTCAGCGTGTCTTCCAAGTCATGACCTTGGCATGTTTGAGGAAACAGGTCTTATGCAGAAGATACAAATAATCTTAAACAGGCACCAGAATATTAGGTTATCATTTAAGTCCCCTTGTTACACAACAAAACCACATCTTCTCTTCAGGGATGAAGTGAGGGAAAGAGACCAGTGGGCTTCTACAGAAGGCCGAACCGGGTTCACACTGCAGCTTTGCCTCTGACCGGCTGTGCCCTTGGGGCAAGTTTCTTTCCCCCGCTGGGCCTCACTTTATTATTTTTTTTTTTTAAGATTCTATTTATTTATTTGACAGAGAGAGACACAGTGGGAGAGGGAACACAAGCAGGGGGAGTGGGAGAGGCAGAAGCAGGCT
>NC_058404.1:183601278-183706741 GCF_002201575.2 Neomonachus schauinslandi
CCCCCCCCCCCCCCCCCCCCCCCCGCCCATGCAGGGCTCGATCCCAGGACGCTGGGATCATGACCTGAGCCTCACTTTGTTCACTTGCAAAGGTGGAGTTTCACTCACTCGACACTTCCCTTATTGAAGCATTATTATTTGGGCATTCAAATACCTAGTAGTGGCTGGGGATGCAATGATGAGCAAGCACAAACACAGTCCCTTACCGATATGAATTTCTATTTTACAGTATTGTTGTGTGAATTAAATGGGGGTAATTCAAATAAAGGGTCTGGTACAGAATACATTGGTATTGTTACTATTAACCTTAAATTGTATGTGATTCAAATGCCTAATTGAAGCAGCCAGACTAGGGACTTGGTCTTTTTTGTTGAAGATGTCTAGCTTTAGGAGGAGTGCTTGTTGGTTCTTTGCACGGTTCCCTCTGGCCTACAGAAGTCCCACCACCATCTCATTTAGCTCGGTTAACTCTGCACATCTGAGCAAATTATTAGTAGAAAGAAGGAAGGGGCCAGGAGGTACTCTCCCCACCCATTCCAGATTCCCCTTGGTTAGTGCATTCTAGGAGAGATCTTTCATTCTTTCAAAATTATCGAATATCTTTTGTACATTGGATCATGTACTAAATGCAGAATAAACAAAACAAATGAACTGTGGCCTTTGTCTTTGAGAAGCCAAGAATGTTTGAGACCCAAATTCTAAAAATGCACCAGACCTCAGAATATCTAAGAGTGTAATAAGGAGGCTGTTCTTCAACGAATGTCCCGGATAGTGTTTGGAAAAACCTAGGTCTCATAATTTTTACAAATTCAAATGCAGCTCAGTGTCGCTTGGGGATAGAATTTCCCCTGATGTCTTAACCATCTGCTAACCAACTTTCTGCCTCCGTTTGCATTCACTTTTATTTCAGCTGGACATCTCCTAACATCCTGAGAAGGAAATGTTTCTAAGCTATAAAGAAATTGGAATGTGTTTTTTCAAAAGTACGTTTTTCAACATTCAAGGAATTTCAAGAAATGTACCATTTGCCTAAGAGCAGATGATTTAAAACATCTCTCTTGTGATGGCTTCAAATAAGTTAGTGATTGGAAAGCTGATGCCTGAATATAAGGCATTATTATTCCACACTGATGCTTCAGAGGAGGGAACTAGTTAGGGGAATATTTTCATCCCAAACATTTCTCCCTGCTGAAATAAGTCAAAATACCCAATGTTCTTTGTATTCAGAGGTAACACTGGTAGCCACACGACTCTCAGTTGCTGTTAATCCCGGGCTTCTGGAAGCAATGTCACGGTGCTTTAGCTTGCTTTTCAGTTTGCTCAGCATGTCTTTGAAGCATCGCCTCTATTCGTCTCTTCCACAGCTCACTGTTCAGCCAAATTGTACTATTTCAGCAGGAACTCAACTAAATACTTAAAAGCTAGTGGGCAAGCCTTCTTCTTGTTGAGGATTTAAGCCTGTGTGTTTTCAAACAGTGATCCTCAGACAGGCAGGAACCAGCCACATGGCCTGGGGTGCTAGTTACATGGCATACTCTTGGACCTCATCCCCAGACCAAGGCCTTCTGAAATTCTAAATGGGAGATCAGATAACCTGTGTTTTAAACAAACACCCCGGTGATGCACCAATGGTTAAGATCTATGAGTTGAGGGCTTTTGCAATCACCAACTCTGTTCTGGTTGAGGCTCGTGTATTTCTTTACACACAGGGACATCAACAATCTGCGGAAGCCTATTCCCAGAAATACACCTGAACATCACCAAGAGTAAGTCTGTTCATACGATTCAAATCTTCCCAGAAAACTCTCTATCCTTTAAATATACTATGGCTTATATTTTGAAAATATCTCACATGCAATCAAGTATATCTTTCTCAATGGCTAGATAGACAGCAAACAAATCAAGTTCAAAACATTAACATACTCTGAAGGAGGAGGAGCTTGAATAGTGGGAGTAGAATTACAACTTCTGCAGGAAGGGAAAAAGCCCTCTTGGCTGATACACAGGCAAGAGCTCTTTTGGGCATTTGCTAAGAAAATTAAAAGTGTAGCACCTTCCAAGACAGGTATACCTCTGGCCCTGCTTAGGGCAGGTTACCCTCTTTCCTCTGGCCGCCTGGATGCGATCCCACTAGCTCAGAACTCCATTTCCATCTATATTGTTTCTACAAGCACAGACAGCATTTCTGCATATTTTTTTTAAACTTTTGCTTTTGACATTGTAGATTTGTAGGAAACTGCACAAAAACAAATATACGGGGAGATTCCATATATCCAGTCCTCAGTCTCTCCGAAGATAACATCTTGCACAACTATAACAGAATATCAAAGCCAGGAAAACGGGGTTGGTCATCTGCACATTCTACAGAGCTGATTCAGATTTCACCAGTTTCACTTCTATAATTTCCCACAATGTGACAAGGTCACATTGCATTTTTTTTTTTTTTTTTTAGCCTTGAGGCAACCTCCAACCACGCTGAACTTCTTGCCTGGATTGTCCAAGTTGTCTCTCAAGGTCCCAATGACTGTTTTTGTTAGTGCCCTGGTTACAAAGTTACATAAGTGCTTAGTGGTCTGACCATAATTCTAATATTCCTAAAAGCATTATTTTGAATGGACAATTTTGCTGAATGTGTGTTTTTCAGCAATAGCTATTTCATATCATAGCAAAAATATCTGGCTCCAACATAATAGTTTATTTTTTACCTATAGGAGAGCAGAAGGAAGGTGTTCTGTCTGGCAAGCGCTTCTCTTCCAATTGGCAATCAAAGTCACCCAGACTCTTTTCATCTTGTCACTCTGTCACTTTGATGGTTAATTTTCTGTGTCAACTGGGCCGGTGCCCAGATATGTGGTAAGACATTATTTCTGAGTGTGTCTGTGAGGGTTGTTCCCGGGTGAGGTTAACATTCAAAGAAGTACACTGGGTAAAGCAGATTACCCTCCCCTAGTGGGGAAGCCTTATCCAATCTCTCACAGGCCTGAATAAAATAAAAGGCTGAGTAAGAAAGAATTCTTTCTGCCCGACTGTCTTTGAGTTGGAACATGGGTCTTCTCCTATCTTTGGGCTTGGACTTGGACCAGAGCCACATCATCAGCTCCCTGGTTCGTAGGTCTTTGGACTTGGGCTGGCACCGCACCACTCGCTTGCCAGTCCTCTAGCTGGCTAACAGCAGACCTTGGACTTCTCAGCCACCATAATCATGTAAGCCGATTCCTCATAGTAAATCTCTTTCTCTCTCTACATCCTATGAGTTCTGTTTCTCGGGAGAACCCTGCCTAATACAGTCACCCTCTAGGGCCACGATGTAGTTGCAGTTTCAACTCTCTAGTGGCTGGGGACAGAGGGAACAGAAGACACAGCTTCTTCTTCTGGCTTGGACTAGAAAATGGCACATTTCACGTTCACTTATGTTCTGTGGGCTAGAACTCAGTCCTATGGCCACACCCGACTGCAACAGGGGATGAGAAAAGCTGTCTAGACCAAAGGTTCTCTCTCCTTAGCTCCCAAAAAGGGAGGTTTTCTTAAGGGGAAGAGAGGGGAGAGGGAATGGCTTTGGAGTAGGCAAAACCTAGTGTCTGAAATAAGGATGAGTGCCTAGATAAGGCTACAAACTTTCATCGTAGAATCGTTTGTAAGAAAAAAATGTTTCAACCACCTAAATAAGCTATAACAGAAGACTGGCTAAATACATTATAATGGATTTATACAACAGAAAAAAATGTGATGTTGAAAATGGTATTTTAGGGGCGCCTGGGTGGCTCAGTCTTTAAGCTTCTGCCTTGGGCTCAGGTCATGGTCCCAGGGTCCTGGGATCGAGCCCCGCATCGGGCTCCTTGCTCCGCGGGAAGCCTGCCTCTCCCTCTCCCACTCCCCCTGCTTGTGTTCTCTCTCTCGCTGTCTCTCTTTGTCAAATAAATAAATAAAATCTAAAAAAAAAGAAAATGGTATTTTAGAAGAATACATGGTTTAGAAGTACATTGAAAACATTTATAATGCATTGTTAAGTGTCAGAAGCAGGGAACAGAACATATATATGACATATTCCCTTTTCTGGAAAACAACAAAACTGGTAAATACATGCACAGAAGAGAGGCTGGATGAACATACACCACGATTTTAACAAGTGGTTATCCCTCTGTGGGAAATTACAGCTGATTCTTGTTTTTGTCTCTTTTTTAATCTGTATTTTCTAAATTTTTTGAAATATAACAAAAATGTGTCATACTTTTTTAAATAATTTTTTTATTTTTTTAAAGATTTTATTTATTTATTTGAGAGAAAGAGAGCACAGAGGGAGAGTGAGAGGGAGAAGCCGACTCCCCACTGAGCAGAGAGCCCGATGCGGGGCTCCATCCCAGGACCCTGAGATCACAACCCGAGCCGAAGGCAGATGCCTAACCCACTGAGCCATCCAGGCACCCCAAAATGTGTCATACCTGAAATAATAATTATAAAAAGTTATTTTTTTTAAAAAAGGGAATTGATATAGGTGACCATAAAACAAGGATAAAAAGAACAAGGTCACAGAACTGAACTGGTGATCTGGGTTTGAATCTTTGCTCTACCACTTACCAGTTTGTGACTTTGGAGGAGTTATCGACCTTTCTACATCTTGATTTCATCCATAAAATGAGAACACTGGTGATGAAAATATGCCCTCCCTGGCTTCCTGTGATGCTTAAATAAAATATTGTTCTTGCAGTCCAGTACTTGGCACACAGTAAGTGCTCGCAAGCCTTCACCACTGTTACTATGACCATTATTAGTAGTAATAGTAGAGTGTCTTGGGGCAACTTAAGGTCCTGGGATAACATGATGGTGTTTGAATGTTCTCTCCACTCCAGAGCCAAATATCAATCTTCGTAAAGAAAGCCCTGCTTCTCCCACATCAACATTGCTCTGGTTTCATCTCAGTTTCAGCACTATTCTTGTTCATAAACTTTCAAAGAGGTTCTTTGTTATTACCACCCAACCTAAACTCGGATCTCATTAAAAAAATTGCAAATTACAATCTTCATTATTTCACCTTACTAGAAGATCATACCATCAATCAGTCATCATTAAAGATCACTTCTAAAGAATTGGGGTTTTAAGCAGGTGCATTGACCACATTTTGCGGAACATTATCTCTCTCACCACCAGCACACACATACATATCACCGTTCCCAGTGTTTCCTTTTATGTAGGAGTAAGTCTCCTGGTTTTCTCCAGTCCCTCCCTCACTCCTCTCCCTCCTCCCAAACAGGCCTTTCTTCTTCCTTCTGTATGGGGAGACTGCCCTGGGCTGGGACTGGTTGTGGATAAATCTGGCTAATTCTGGATGCTGTATAGGAAGCCCATTTGGTGATGTCTCTGATACAGACTTTATCAGTAATAAAAATGATATTTTGGCCTCTATCTGCCTTATCATTTGTCTTATTTCTTAATTGGTTCAAAGCCTGGATGGAGAAAGCAGTTTTATTTATTGGGCCGTACTCAAAGTTCCCAAGAAAAACACACACACGTGAGTTTCTTGATAATATAACTTAGTAATAATAAAGGTGGTTTTTTGTTTGATTTCCTTCATTTTTTACTAAAGCTATGGTAGGAAGCAGGTAAGGAAGAGGGTACACTGAAATATCTAAAGAAGTAAAACAATCTGACTAGAATAGGAAAGATTAGGTGAGTGCTCAGTGTGGGTTCAGTTTGCATTTTTAGGATAGGATAGTTGCTTCTCAAACTTTAATAGTGCCAAAGAATCACTTGGGGATGTTGCTGAAATTCATATGCTGATTCAACAGGTCTGGGGTGGAGCCCAAATTCCATATTTCCAGTAAGCTCCAGGTGATGCTCCTGCCTCTGGCCTGTAGACAACACTTAAACAGCAAGTGTGTAGGATATTATGAATTGCTACCTTCCATACTCAATAATCACTTATCAACTTACTTATTTTGAAGCCTATTTACATTAATAATTATTCTGCCTAATCTAGTATTTATGACGGGCCTCCAACTTCCCAAGTGCACTTCTATCCGGAAAGCATATCCTATTTCTCACCTGCCCCTACCTTTTAATGGTTCCACATTATCAGCAAAATTTTGCCACATTAACAAACCACCCTAAAATGCAGTGGCTTAAAACAACAACCATTTACCTTTGCTCACAGTCTTGTGGGTTATAATTTGGGTTGAGCCCACCTGAGGATTCTTTTGCTGGTCTTCACTGGGCTGAGGCTTGCATCTAGGGCCAGCTGCAGGGCAGTAGGTCGCTGTTCCCCCAGCAGTGCTGACTGTTGACTGGGGCAACGCAGAGGAACTGTCCTCATCATCCAACTAGATAGAGCAGGCTTGTTCACATGGTGGCAGAAAGATTCCATGTGCAGCATCAGGGTAAGTCCAAATGTGCGAGGCCTTTTCATACCTCTACCTGAATCACATTTGCTACCATCCACCCTACTGGTCAAAGCAAATTGCATGACCAATTTCAGCACCAGTATGACAGTTACCTAAGGGTATGGAGGTAGGAGGCAGAGGCATTTGTGGTTGCTTTTGCAATTCAACTATTCAAGTTCAAATTGGCCTTGAAGGCCTTCCCCAGAAAGGCTTACCAGGCTTGTTTTTGTCTCCACACTATTGCTCTTTCCTTTCTCTTCTCCTGGAGCACTCTTCCTATTTTTGGACAGAGCTTTAATCCACTTTCAAATGCTACCTCCCACTTAAGGTTGATGTCTAAACTGAATGGGGTCTTCAACCATATAGCACATCTCATTCAGACTATTATAGTTACCTATATACAGATGGCATCCTCCTCTACTAGATCAGATATTTCTAAAGAGTTTTTGATTGTGGCTTGCCCATGTTTGTATTCCTGCAACATTCAGCAAGTAATATCAATTGCTACAGTTTATTGAGTGCTACTATTTATTGAGTGTAGTTCTTTTGTATATCTGTCATCTCGTACAAAGGAGGTATTCACATTGGCTCCTTTCTACAGATTAGGAAAGTGAAACAGAGAAGTAAAATAATTTGTCTAGGAGCACAGAGCCAGGAAGCTGTAGAGTCAGGATTTGAACCTATATCCCTTAAGTCCAAGAGCTTGGTCTTTTCAGTTAGTCTCCTAATTGAATGAAAAGCATGGTTTTGAATAGGCCACATGCAGATAATTAAGAATTGACCAAAGAGTGTTTGTTTGTCTTCTTGGGAATGCAAGTCAGGCTTTGAGGACAGAAGACAGTCCCAGAGTTAATGGGCTTTCATAGAGTCAAGCTCCGATTCTGACTCAGGTCTATAGGTTCACAAATGGTTCTCAGTTCTCTGTAGAAATGGTTCTCAGGCTCTGTAGAACTGAGTCATTGCTACGATGATTTCAGACTCACAAGCCTTGAAGAAAGTCTCGAATGCTAACTTATTAGTGTTTGGGGAGATAGAGAAGGGATAACCACACCAGCGTAGGTGTCAGATGGTCAGCACGATCTTTTTTCAATAGGGAAACTAAGGTGAGAAGGTTGCAGACTGTGTTTGGTTCCTGCCCGTTTCCAAAAACAATCTGAGCCCATTGCAAAGGGAGTGGCTATTTTTTTTTTTAAAGATTTTATTTATTTATCCATGAGAGACAGAGACAGAGAGAGAGAGAGAAGCAGAGGGAGAAGCAGGCTCCCAAGGAACAGGGAGCCCGATGCGGGACTCGATCCCAGGACCCCGGGATCATGACCTGAGCCGAAGGCAGACGCTTAACCATCTGAGCCACCCAGGTGCCCCGGGAGTGGCTATTTTTAAGTAATACAGTCACCAGTGAGGCATGATGAGTCATTCTTGATGAAAAGGCTGAATCTGACAAGCCAATGGGAAGACTCATATTGAGTCGTCAGTGCTCCATCTTTCTCGGGCAATACCGGACAAATTCTTTTCTCTCAACGTCTCTGTTTTCAGCATTCCATAGGAAAGTCACTATTGAATGGGCTTCACTTCCTTGGTTTAGGATTGTGAAGCTGACTGTATTCTGGTAACTCTGACTCTTATATTCCCTTCCCAGAATTATGATTGCAGTTTGGGCTGCTGTCATAGGGGATGACAACGCCTTCGGCTTAGTTACTCAGGGATAGGGCATTTCGTCAGTCTTTCTGTAGGTGTGAATAACACAGGCAAAATAATTATTTATTTTTGGTGAAGTGAATGGATGCTTTAAATTTGTTTTTCACTTGTAAAAAATGTGGTACATAAGTGAGATTCTGAAGGAAAGAAATGCAAACTCCTAGAGTAGCAGTTAGGATTGAGTGCAGGAAACAGACAAGACTCTAGATATTTTAACTATGAAGGGACTTTGCGTAGGGAGTAAGACGTTTACAAAATCTTTAGGAGGTCTAGAGATGTGGACTCTAGACTGGGCTTCTAGAACTGCCTCCCAGAATACTGCAGAACTGACCCACCGAGGGAGCTACCACCTCTCAGACCACCATGGGGGCAATGGGGCCAAGAAGCCATCCCTGAGACCGTTCTTGTGTCAGGAAGCCACACTGCCTCTGGACACCCAGAGGACAGACCCTAAAACCCCTCACGTCTCTGCTGCCTTGCTTGCCAATGACAACACAGTGGAAAGAAGCAAGAAAATGCCCTCCACCTTCCAAGTCTCATGCATGTACATCTAATGGGCGACACTTAATTTGCTTATAGAATGCTCGTTGGGAAGGAGTTTGGAGAATGTAGTTTGTAGTTATCCAGCCTCAGGTAAGGTCCTCGAGAAGGAAGCTGAGCGAGCCAGTCCACACACGGGTCCAGTGGCTTCCTCACTACCATGACCACGACTTGCTGTAATAGCAGAGATCATGGTGTCACATTTTCTGAGCGCTCCTCTGGGCCACATGCTGGGCTGAGCCCCTGCCATCCCTCATTGCCTTCCCCTCACTATTATGATGCCCCTTCTTGCAGAGACGCAAGCTGGGGCCTAGAGAGATTGGGTAATTCGCACGAACTTGTGGGGAGGATAAAAAGAGCCAGTTATGGACTCCATCTGTCTGATTCCAGAGCCGCTGTCCCCAACACTGCTTGACCACTCACCATTATCCCGGCTCTACCACCCGCCCTCTCTCTGTGTCAAAGGCCTGGGAAACTCATCCTCACTCTCTTTCAAGTGTCAGCAAGCCCCAGGCTCTGGGCCAGTTCACAGACCCCTGACAAGTTTCCTGCAGCTTTTCTCTTGCTCCTGCTTTTACAGGGGATTATCTCCATCTCTGCAGTTTTAGAGCTCAGAGGCAGCTTTCTCTACCTACCTCTCCACCCTCTGGAGAGAGAACTGCTTTACTCATCCCAGGGAAGGTCTTAAATTACCTTCTGCTACATCCACATCGACTTTTATTTCATCTCTCTCCATCTGAAATAGAGAAGATGAAGGCGAGACCAAGCTTTCTGAATTCTGAGTCTCAGCAAAATGTAATTACTACTTTTTTTCCCCCTAATCACAGGAGACTTCTCTGAGCAACCTAGTTACTGATTCTGCTCTTCCCCCATTCCCTCCCTCCTTCCAACTGCTCTTTGAAGCTTGATGTTGGCGTGGAAGTTATTTTGCTTCGAATTGCTTAAGAGGCCTCATTAATGAGGTTGATGACAGCCAGATCCTGCCATGCTTCTCAAGACACTTGTCATTTCCCTTACCCCAAACATTCTGGAACACATGTGAATGGAATGACAAAATGGCACGGTCCTTATTTATCTGCATCTGCCAATGGAAAATATCTCCTCCACAATTCAAAATGCCCTCATAATCTGAGATGTCACCGATTTGTTCCCCGGTGTCTGCCTTCTGTCCTCTCTCCTCACCTGGGTTCATTCAGCAACCACCAAATGATAAACAATCTTTGGAACCCATTCTTGTCGTTTCTCCATTCAAAAATGTTTGTGAATGCATCCCATGTGCCAGGCACTGCGCTAAGTGCTAGGAAGAGTAGGTGAAAAATAGAAGCTTCCAGAAGCTTCCATCTAGACATTACATAAGCAATCAATTCATAAAAGAATTTTAAGTGAATATATATAGCATTTACTTCAAATTAAGTTCCCGCTTAGATAAGACGTTCAGGGAAGGCTTCTCAGATGAGGTGACATCTATACTGAAGGGGAACTGGAAGCCAGCCATGCAAAATGAAGAGGGCAAAATCACTGAGGGCTGCAGGCAGAGCATGTGGATAGGTCCTGAGGTGAGAAAGGAAACAGGTGTGTTTCAGGGTCTGTAGGGAGGTCAGTGAGGTGGGAGCTCACCAGTTGAGGGAGGACAGTGCTTGGTGTCAGTGGGGGGCCAGACCTTGCAGGGCCTTACAGGTCAAGATCAGGAGTCTGGACTGCATGCTTAGTGTGATGGGAAAACTTTAAAGGGGAAGCATGTGATTTGATATATAGTTAAAAGGTACTTCTCGCTGCTGAGTGGGGACTGGAGTGGGATCAGGGGTGATAAGCCAAAGTGGAAGCGGAGAGACCACTGCATTTGTCCAAGGAGAGAAGGCAGAGGCCTGGTCCAGGTGGTGGCATGGGACGTGGGGAGAAATGGGTGGGGTGAGGCATGATGACATTGCTGATGGATGAGGTGTGAGTGATGCTGGAGCAGAGGCGTCTATGATGCCCTCCGCACTTTCAGCCTCAAGGAATCCCGGCACCACTATGGTGGGGTGCTCTTCTGTTCACGCAGTTTAATGGGCTTTGTGACTCAGTACACTTCTGGGCAGCTTGCCCTCTCTCCCGTTCTGGTTCTGCTCTTGTTATTCCATCCACATCGCAGTGGACAGAGCCCTGATGCTGCGTACTGACAGGGTGGGGGAGTGGGAGAGAGTACAGGCTCTGGAGTCAAAAGCCTGCTCACAATGCTATTTCCCTTGACCAGAGGTGCCATCCTGCCCGGCTTTTCTGACACTCAGCTTCCTAGCTGTAAAATGGAGAGAGGATACTCATACCTGCATTGTAGTGTTGCTGCGAGGACTGGATGAACCACCGCAGGTAAAGTTAGAGCTGCGCCTAGGAGAGGGGCTCCGTACGAATGCTTATTAGTGTAAATCCAAGGACCAAGTGCTTTTGAACTGCCTGTATTTCACTCTGGGACCGCCCTGACAGCAGGATTTAGCGCTTCAAGGCATCCCCCAAATAGACCCAAACCTAGAGTGGATTAACAAGAAAAGACTATTTTACTAAGCCTTTCACAGGGAGATGGAAGATGGGGATTTCCTCTAGAACGTACAGCATTTCACTTCAAATCCCTCATTGAAAATCTGGCCCCTGCTCTCCCTCCCTGGCCCTTCGCTGCCCAGCAACCTCCCCCCCCACACTGCCTTCTTGCAGCTCCCCTGGCCTTTGGACCTGGACTCTCCTCACTTTACCTGTAGCTTTCTTTTCACAGAGACCACTAATGGTTTTGCTAATCTCCTCTTTGTTTTCTATTTCTCTGATTTCTGGTCTTTCTTATTTCTTTCCTTCCATATTCTTGGGTTTATTTTCTGTTCTTTTACTAGATTTTGAGATAAAATCTTAGCTCAGAAAGTTTTAAGCCTTTTTTTTTCTACTATATGCTTCCCCCCCCCGACTTACCCCACTCCCTTACTGTATACTTTTAAAGTTTCCTTCTAAGTGTGGTTTTAGCTATTTCCTGTAAATCTTGATACGTGGTGTTTTTTATTACCATTCAGTTCAAAAGTCTTTTTAATTTTTACTATAAATTTTCTTTGATATATGGATTACATTTAATTTCCAAATAAGCCTTATTTTTGTTATTGATCCTTAGCTAAGTTGCATTGTGTCAGAGAGTGTGTTTTGCCTGATTTCACAGCTTTGAAATTTGTTGTGACTTGAATGACCCAGGATATAGTCAATTCTGGTAAATGTTTCATGTGAGCTCGAAAAGAATGTATGCTTTGCAGTTTGATATAGTGTTCTATGAGTGTACATTAGGTCAAGGTACTAAACATGGTGTTTACTAATTTTGGGGTTAACTTTTGCTGTCAGTTCAATATCCCAGTATGACTGTAAATTTGTCTATTTTTCCTTTTGTCAGCTTTGACTTTATGTATTTTAAAACTATGTTATTATGTATATACAAATTTAGAAATATTCTATCTTCCTGGTGAATTGAATCTTTTATCATTATGAAGTTTCCTCTTTATGTTTAATAACTCCATTTGTCTTAAAATATACTTTTAAAATCTAATATTAGTAATCTATGCTGGCTTTCTTGTTAATATTTGCAAGCTATATCTTTTCCCATTCTTTTTCTTTCAACTTTTAATTTTTTTCATAGCTTTTGGTTTTAGATGTGTTCTCAGTAAAGAGCATGTAATTGCTTTTGTTGTTAAAAATCTAGTCTCATAATCATCATCTTCTAAAAGGAATATTTAGCTCACTTATATTTAATACTGGTTTCTATGTGTCCTACCCATTTCTTTTTCTCTTTCCTGCCTTCTTTTGAACCTCTCATATTATTTTTCTTTTTTCCTGTATTCATTTGGAAATTATATAATCTTTTACTATTTCTTTATTGCTTACCCTAGAGATTACAAAATAAATTCTACATTTGCAAAAATCTAATGGCAATTGATATTTTTACTCTCTTTTGAGACAATACAAATAGCTTTGTAACAGAATTTCCCAAATTTTAATGTGTATAAATCACAGAGGACTCTGTTGAAATGGGAATTCTGACTTAGCAAGTCTGGAGAAAGGCCCAAGATTCTCCCTTCTAATAACCTCCATGGGTCACTCTAGGAGTACAAAGCCCTTAGAACACTTCAACTCTATTTACTAAGCCCCTCTGTAATTAAATGTCAATTAAGTGCTTTCATCCTATACATATATAAACCCCTCAACACGTTACTGTAGTTTTTTTTATATAGATAATATTAACCTACATTCACTCACAATTAACTTGCCATTTGTGTTGCTTTTTACCCATCTTGCATTTGATATTCCATCTGAAACCATTTTCCTTTTGCCTTAAGGACTCCCTTTAGGGTTTCCTTTCATGGTGTTCTGTTGGTGAAAATTCTCTGTTTTTATCTGAAAATGTCCCCTTCATTTTTTAAAAATAAACTTTTTATTTTGGAATAATTTTAGAATTACAGAGATAAGACAGAAGTTTCTCACATACTCTTCACCCAGTTTCCCCTAATGTTAATTTTATCTTACCATAATACATTTGCCAAAACTAAGAAGCCAACTTGACACATACTCTTGACCACACTTCAGACTTTATTTGGATTTCTCTAGTTTTCTCATTAGTGTCTTCTTTCCACTTCAGAATCCAATCTAGGATACCATAAGTGATTAAGTCATTTGAATATCACGTACACCTGATATGAGAAGGGCACTGCACCTCTGTGGTGTTCTCCAAAACCAATAACCCTAGTCTAACCATGAGAAAATATCCAACTCCAATTGTGGAACATTCTAGAAAATACCTGACCAATATTCCTCAAAATTGTCATAGTCGATGAAAACAAGAAGAATCTGAGAAATTATAATAGACTGAAGGAAACAAAGGAGACATGATAACTGAATGCAATATGCGTTCCTTGATTGGCACATTGAAAAAGGCAAAGCAAAGATCGACTACAAGAAAGCAACTAAATTTAGGTAGAATTATTCCAAGATGATATCTGGGTTAGGTACTAGTGGGAAGCAAGGGACAAAAATTTTAGTGATTGTTCTGACGTCTTGAAAAAATTGATAATCCTTACCCTGTTTGGTTTCTTTACTGGCAAGAGTGAATGTTAGAAGGGCTAGCTAGTGCACGGTCTGAGAAGATCTTCGGATATAAGACCTTCAAAGATTTTATTTAGGGGAGGGGCAGAGGGAGAGGGAGAGAGAGAATCTCAAGCAGACTCCTCACTGAATGCAGAGCCTAGACACAGGGCTCCATCTCACGACCCTGAGATCATGACCCTGAGATCATGACCTGAGGTGAAATCAAGAGTCAGATACTTAACCAACTGAGCCACCCAGGTGCCCCTGGATATAAGACCTTCAACTATAGCTTTGGATCCTTCCTTTGCTTCCGGCTTCAAGGGATATTGGAGATGTTGGGTAGCAGTTTGGTAGGATCTATCTACTTTCTGGCTTCTGCTCCAATTATTTTTTCTGCATCAGGGCACTTTGAAGGTCACAGAAAGTCAGGTATGATGGCAAGATTTTTATCTGGGAGGACAAAGGCATATATATATATATATATAACAGATACAACTTGATTACGAATAGAGGAGTCCTCTGGAACCTTAATAGTTCCTCTGTTGACCATTTAATATTACAATTCCATTTGCAGAGTAAGTCTCTCCTTATTAAATTTGCAAGGGTGCTATCACAGAGCAAAAGGTAATGTTTTTCATTCAAGGGTGCAAGCGCTACAGTTAAGGACTAGCAGGTAGAAAAAACCTGGGGGTTGTTTGAAAGACCTATTGTGTATGTTTACTCTGAGGAAGACGTTGAGCAAGGCAAGGGGTTTAATGTAGTAAGAGTAGCAGCCTTATCTACTAGGAATTGATTAGGTTGACCATCTATATTTATTCAACTTGAGTGTTTAAGGGTAAGTCAGGATATTGGGAGCTGTTTCCTTCTTCAGAGTACCCTCTTTGATCAGAATTGAGGGTTTTTCTTTGTGCCTGGTTTTTCTTTTGTAAGACGGGACATTCTTTTTGCCAGTGTCCATTCTGTTTACAACACCTACAATATCCTTGTCAAAAATAGTTGCTTGGGAGCTGTGCCCCCTAGCTGTTTGATCTGCAAGATCATAATTTTAGATTCTGTCTCATTTTTATTCTAAACCCTTCTTTTTCCCCCAAATTTTGATTTAAATCCTAGTTAGTTAACATAATATTGGTTTCAGGAGTAGAATTTAGTGATTCATCACTTACATACAACACCCAGTGCTCATCACAATAAGTGCCTTAATACCCATCACCCATTTATTCTAAACCCTTTTTAAAATGTTCTAACAAATGTTCAGCAAAGGTGCTATTTCCTTTTCTATTTTTGAATCAGGCTTCAGCTTCAGGTTTAACTCCATTGACAGATTGAGATGAAAGGGCTGTTTTTACACTGACACCTCTGTGAACTCCCGAATGTTGTCAGAGGGATTTTCTAGTCTAGCACAAAAATCTCTTATATATATATATATATATATATTACCATTTTTCTGTTTTCATGATTAAATTATGGTCCAATCAATTTTTGTTGGAAATGTTTAGGGATACTACTGGTGAGAGGCTTTGCCCTACTTTTCAGGCCTTTTTTTTTTTTTAAAGATTTTATTTATTTATTTATTAGAGAGCGAGCGAGAGAGAAACAGCATGAGAGAGGAGAGGGTCAGAGGGAGAAGCAGGCTCCCCGCTGAGCCGGGAGCCCGATGTGGGACTCGATCCCAGGACCCCGGGATCATGACCTGAGCCGAAGGCAGTCGCTTAACCAACTGAGCCACCCAGGCGCCCAAGGCCTTTTTTTTTTTGACCCTAGCTTCATTATGGACAACGAGATCCTATAGATCCCTCTCTGGGTCAATCCAATCAGCTTTTGCTATTCAAGATTTAGCATCTGTGGTCCTGACCAACATATGTATAAGCTGATGTAGGTTAGGTAACCCTGAATCATATGCACCCAAAAGAATTGTTCTAGGAATAGTTGCTGGTCTTGTTGGGGGTCTTGTAGGGAGGTCCTTAACTATAGCTCTTAATTCATCTTGGGTCCAAAGTTTAAATTCTACAGTTACCTGCATATCTGGCTCATAAGAGAGATGGATCATTAAGCAACTGACATTTTATGGTGTTAGGAGGTCCTTGGGAAAACATACAGGGTCCGCTCAAGAGGAAGAGACAGACGTAGTTGACAGAAGCGATGAAAGACAGAGATGAGAAGGATAAAGAGGAAGAGGGAAATTGGATATAGGGAGGCAAGTGGAGGACAAGGAGAGGGACGATTTACTAGGAAATGAGTCTAGTTCCTTGTTGCTTAGGCTTGTCAAATTGCTCACTAGCTTTGGCCAAAGTATCTTTTAATGAAATAATTTTTGAACCAGAATTTCTTTTGGAGGCTTCTGTATACCAATTAAAAACTGCTGTCCATTGACCTAAGAAATCCTAATTCCCCTTCCTTTCTAGGGTGCCTATTAAATACAAAATTTATTCAAGTCAAATGTTCCACAGACTGGCCACAGCTGAAGTTATGCCACTTAGAGAGCTAGCCACCAGAACTGGGATTGTAATGACAAAACATATAAGAAGCAGCAGTTTTTCCTGGAGGAGGAGTGGATTTAGGCCTGGACAACCCCAGGAGAGCCGGCAAAGCTTGGTTGAAAGTGATGCTTGTGTTCATTGTGTGTCAGGCCCCCCCCCCCACCTGAGGGCTGGCCCCCTCCAAACACTGACCCCTTGGCAGGTAGAATAGTGGAGTGAGCCCTCTCTCTGAATTAAAGGCAAATTCTCGGGACAAAAAAAAATCAAGGTGGAAGGAGTGCCTCACCCAGTTTTATTAGTGACTGATGGTGAAGTTTGTCCAAATGGATGCCCATCTGGTGAGAACTGCAAACTCACTGGTCTGTGAGGCTGGCTCAAACAACAGGCTTATAGGGCCTATGTCTGTGTTCTACCCTATCATTCTCCTTCTTATGACAAATAGTACTTTCAGATAACACAATACAAAATAAAAGTACAAAAGAGAGCCCCCCAAAAAGGATGAAAAAGAATAGCCTGATTCCACCCAGGATAGCGTAAGTAGAATAAATAGCTGAGGAACTCAATGCAAAGATAGCAGAGTTCAGACCCAGCTCTGATGATGTTGGCACAGACGTGACAAGCCACACGCAGCAAGGTACAAGGGTCCTCTGTGGGGACCACATCGGGTCAGAGGCTGGGGTCCATGGTGATGGACAGTGCAGACCGTGTCTCAGTGGAGTCTCCAGGAAAGCTGTGGCAAGAAACAAAGACCACCCAAGTAATAAACAGAGACTATTCATTCAGAGCTTACTAGGGCAAGGGAGTTAGTCACCATCACTTGCATTTGGCAGACTCAAGGGCAGCCAGGGAAGTGGAAAAGCTTTATGGTGAAAAAATGGGAAGGGTTCAGATGTGCTCTGATTGGGGGTTGTTGGCAAGGGGAAGATGGAGGTAGGCTAATTAGAAAAGAGCATCTTAGATCATTGGTTTAGGGAGAGCATATTTGGCTTTCTCTGCTTGGTCCTGAGTTGGAAGCGAGTGAAAAAATTGGGAAGCTGGCAGGCATCAGCTGAGTCCTAACTGTTCTGGCAAGATTGCTGCAGGGGTTTTGGTTTGGCTTCCTGGGCTACTTGCTGCAGAGATTATGGATGGGGGTATTTACCCTCTCAGACAGGGTCTGGTCCTTGTCCAGTCTATCAAGGGAAGATGGCATTGTGCAATTACATCTCATTTAATCATCATAACGATCTCCTCCATGTCTCTGTTTTACAAGTGAGGAAAGCAAAGCTCAGGGAATATGAGTAATGTATCCAAAGTCACACAACTAGTTAACACAAGCAAAATTCAGACCCATGAATGTTGGATCTATTCTTAACCATGTTACGTCTTATAAGGGCAATGAAATTATTCTGATGTTGCCCTATTAAAGATATTAGATGCTCACTAAGTACTCCTTGGGTGAGAGAATGGATGAAAATAATTTCAGAACACTTCTTTCGCAATTGCCTCCAGAGCCTGTATTTTTTTTTTTTAAATAACTTATATGAAGGCAGAGCTTGATGATGGATTTAGTTTCTAGAAACAAAGATTTTTCCAAATTAAGACCAGTAAAGAAGGTGAGAGAAACTGCTGGCTCAGAAACCTAGTGTGTCCACTCAGTAATGAGATGGATCTTGTGATTTTTGCACATTTGCCTGTGATCGCCAAATCAGCTTTGAAGGCTTTCCCAAAGGAGAAGTTGCAAGAATAGTTGTATTTGGGGAGTAAGAACTCTTCACAAGTTTAAAGGTTGATGCTTACTTAAAAAAATAAGCTAAATTCTCATTATTTTTGTGGTTTATCTTTCTGTGTAATTTTACAAAGTTCTCAAATGGTCTATCATTCAATAAATATTTGTCAAATATCTATTATGTGTTTAGTTCTGTGCTTTGAACACAGATATCAAATATTGCCTTTGTCAAACCGGCTCACAGTCTAGTTGAGGAAAACAGAAAATTAACATCTGGAATGCAGTTTGACAAGTGCCAGGCTGACAAATGGTGGGTATCGATACCCTGGGAACATGTAGCTAAACATTCCTGGGAGTGGCAGGGAGGTCAGAGCCTGATCTGCAGCATTTGTTGATTTCCACGGTGTAAATACTCCCACCATGGCCAATTTCAAACTTCCAACATGATGCCACTAAAAAGGGAGTTGGAAAGACATATGCAGCAGTACACCACTATGCTGTATTTCCACTGTCCAGATACAAGAGATGTAAATGATCTCAAAAGTGCAGATAACAGTAAAGTGTAGAAAACATAAGTAGGAAGTGGTAAGTTTGTGTATTTACCACGTTTGCCTTTCATATAGTTTACTGTAAACTTACATAATCTATTGTTAAAAAGCAGCTGTATTTTAAAACCAGCTCACAAAATTCCTGAACATTTAACAATCAGCTCTTGCAAAGCAAGTATGAACCAGTTCGAGTGGACTCCAGCACACCACTGAACACGAACAAGGTCCGGAATTACTGTAGGCTCACCTAAGCAGAAGAGTGCAAGGAAATTGGAGGCAGGGATCCTACGTTTTCATTTCTGTATCTCCCATACCGAGCGCTAGGTTGTTCAATGGTCAGAGCTATTTATTAATTCAGTATGAAAAATTTTTTTTTAGCCCCTACTATATTCTGGGCACCGTTCTAGGCGCTTGGGGGGGCACAGCAGCGAAAACCAAGTCCGTATCTTTCGGAAGTTTACATCCATAGGTGTGTGGGTGTGGGGTACAAAAAATGTAAAGTCAGGTGGTGGGTGATAAGTGCTGGGGCTAAAAATTCTGTAGTGCAGAGGACGAAAGGAGTGAGGCTCTGCTATTTCATAGCGGGCTGTCAGGCAATAGAACATGTTGAGACCTACGAAAGTAAGGATGAAAGATTCTAGAATATGAGAAATACGGTGTAAGACTGAAGCACAGACTGCGCAAATCTCACCATTCAACGGGGTTGGAACACAGAGTAAGCTACGGAAGTTTTTCTGCAGAGAAGCCCACACAGTTCCCCTTTACTTTCCCCAGCCCCTCTGCACAAATGCAAAATTTTCCTTCAAGTCCGTCAGGAACACTCTCGGACACCGGCTAAACGCAACGGACACCCCCGCGCATGACTAAGTCCACGGTTTCTGGCGCACAAGGTAGGGCGGTTTGCGCATGTGCAGAAGCGAGACAAGATTTTTGTCCCAAGGCCTTGCCGTACCGTCCGGGCGGCGAGTTGCATCCTGGGTTCGGTAAGCGCGCACGGCGTGTGTCGAGTGTTCCCTCGCCACTGTCGCCACTGTCGCCACCGCCGAAATGAACCGCGAGAGCTTCGCGGCGGGCGAGCGGCTGGTGTCGCCGGCTTATGTGCGACAGGGCTGTGAGGCCCGCCGCTCGCATGAGCACCTCATACGGCTGCTTCTGGAGAAGGTACCGAGCTGTCGGGTCCCTCCCCAGCTGCCGCGCCCCCCACAGCCTCTGGCTCCGCCCGGCGCCCTTTTAGTCCTGCGTCCTGCCCACCCGCTCCCGTCTGTCGGTTGAGACCTGTCCCCGGAGTCTCTCGCAGCTTGGCGTGCGTTGTGCTGACTTGCGCTCAGTTCCTCAGCCTGACCATAAACCAGCAAAACCCAGAGAGTGTTGTTAGGGAGCTTGTGGGAGTCCGGATTTTGAGTCCTGTTTTTCCCGAACTTCGGGGTGTGGAAGGGAGGGGAAGTCCCAGTTGCTTTACTGTTTTGTTTGCGAGAAGGGCAAAGTTCGCATCTTCCGTCTTTCACTACTCCCAAGGGGGACGCTTTGTGTTTGTAAACCGGGATATAGTAACTCGAACCAAGAACTGCTGCAGAACCTCGCAGGTCTCGTTCCTGCCAGTACCCCGAATTTTAATTGCACTCAAGTTTGACAAGCCGTAGTCTTAGCAGTCCGGTTTGAAGAATCGTCATTGAAGATACGGTTTTTGGTTTTCAGTTACCTTAACTGCAACTTCAAACTGAGTAAATGTCATCGTATTCATTTATTATCCCTTCTGAGAATCTGTAGATAATTGTAATGCAGTGTAACAAATGTTTTGCCTCTTCGAGGTTTCTTCGTTGTGCTGAATTTATGTCTGAAGTTGAGAAAGCAAGAAGCATGGCAAAATACACATTGCAGAGTTTAAAAAAATTCATTGAAGTACGGTTCTAGGGGATGGTTTTCTGAAATAAAAGTTTTTGTTTGTTTGTTTTTGCTTTTGTTTTTTTTTTCAGGGCAAGTGTCCAGAGGATGGTTGGGATGAAAGTACACTTGAACTTTTTTTACATGAACTTGCAATCATGGATAGCAACAATTTCCTGGGCAATTGTGGTGTGGGAGAAAGGGAAGGGAGAGTGGCATCTGCCTTAGTTGCTCGGCGTCATTACAGGTATATTTTTAAAGTAGAAAGCCTTTCTTTTTTTCTTTTTTTTTTTTTTTTTTTTTTGTTAAAAACCATTGTGTTAATACTAATCATATTAAATTATAAAGTATCTGTTGGTGACCTACTTCTTCCCTATTCAAATGGGCATATAAACCAGATGCAACAGGGAGATGGAAACAGTTTGAGTAGTTGCTTTTCAAGACAGTCCGGTGAAGGTTCTAGTTATCCTGTCATGTTCTGGGTGTTTAATAACAATACTGCCTATACACTTAACATAATAAGCTTGTTTGGTTGTAAGAGTTTAAAATATGTTAAGGTTGTTTATAGTTTGCTGTATTTCTTTTCTGACATTGCAAGTTTTTTTAGAGAATGATACGTAGGTAGAACTTTAAAATGTTCATCAGTATCTAAACTGAATCCTATAAATAGCTTTCTTTGTTGTAGTAGATGCAGGAAAGGTATGCTAAACTTGATTTAAGATTATTAAGTCACTTTTTTCTTTTGCAATATTTTAGAAAGCTTTTCATCAATCTGCTAACCATTTAATTGGTAGTGTTTCCAAATATCATCTCTGTTCTTCCAGTTTTATGCGAAATATAGGTAAACTTTTAAAAACTCCTGTCTTGAAATTTTCAGTGGTGAAATTTTCCTGTGGATAGTAGAATTTTATTTCAATCAAAACCATTGCAGTCAGAACTAATGATAATGAATCTAGAACTTGGATGAAAAATTCATGGTTAAAATGGGCTGATAACATGATTTATAATATTTGTAAAAAAATGCTTCGTACATTAGGTTTCAGTGGTGATGAAATATGACACTAGTGTTCTCTGATAATCCCAGAGTGACGGATTTCTGATCTAACTATAAAGTACAAACAAACTTTTAATTTTGAAAAATATTCAGAGGTATCTTGCAAGTGTATAATGTCATCTAATTTAAAATGAATGGATTTGCACACTGATTTTCAAGGAGTATATACAGTTGACCCTTGAACAATATGGGTTTGAACTGTGCAGGTCCATTTACAAGTGGATATTTTTCAATGAACGCAGGACAGTATTGTAAATGTATTTGCTCTTCCTTATGATCTTCTTAATAACATTTTCTTTAACTTGCTTTCTTGTAAGAAAACAGTATATAATACATATACAAAATATGTGTTAATCAACTGTTTATGTTATTGGTAAGGCTTCCGGTCAACAATAGGCTATTAGTAGTTAAGTTTTGGGGGAATCAGTTATACATAGATTTTTGACTGTGCAGGCCTCCCCTAGCCTCCCCATTCAAGGGTCACCTGTAATATTTTTTTTTTTTTTAAAGATTTTATTTATTTGACAGAGAGAGACACAGCAAGAGAGGGAACACAAGCAGGGGGAGTGAGAGAGGGAGAAGCGGGCTTCCCACAGAGCAGGGAACCCGATGCGGGGCTTGATCCCAGGACCCTGGGATCATGACCCGAGCCGAAGGCAGACGCTTAACGACTGAGCCACCCAGGTGCCCCACACCTGTAATATTTTTTAAATTAAGGCTGTATTTGAAATAGCAGCTCATCCCCATTGGAACTTAATCCACTGCTCTGGTTAAGGAAATGGAAAGAAAGAAGGGAATCTAATGTTGCATATATTCTGGTTTTCCATTCCTGCTAACAAACCACCTCAAAACTTAGTGGCTTAAAACAATAATTTAGTACTAGCTCTCACAGTTCTGTGGGTTAACTGGGCTAAGCAGGATGATTATTGCTTCCAGTCTCTCATGCAGTTGTAGTCAGATGTTGGCTGAGAGTTTAGTCATTAGGTTCAACTGGGCAGTTTATCCAGGTTGACTCACTTAGACCACTGGGAGCTCAGATGGCTTCCGCAGGTGGGATCTGGCATGGCATCTGGATTATAGGAGGGAGCTCCCACAAGAGCAAGCCCTTCAAGAGGCCAGGTGAAGCTTTAAGGCTTCTTTGACCTAAATCAGAAATTCCAGAACATCACTTCCACTAGATTCTTCCTGGCCAAGCAAGTCACTAAAGCCAGTGCAGATCCAAGTGAAGAGGAATTTGATTCCATCTCTTGATGTTGGCAGTAGTGTATGGGCATAGGGAGAAAAGGAATTGATGGTGGCCATCTTTGGAAACTAACTACCACAATGTAATTGATGAATTTGTTTCAATTTAGGGTATTTTTACATTATTAATAGTTTATGAAATGTATCTGTAATAGTCAAGTGTTGCTTCTGCTGTTTTTTTGATTATTGTATCTGTATACTTATACAGTGGATTACTTAGAACACCGAATATTTTTGTTCATTTGTTGGCCCATTTTTTGCTTAGGTTCATTCATGGTATTGGACGATCGGGTGATATTTCTGCTGTGCAGCCAAAAGCTGCAGGTTCTAGCCTTTTGAACAGAATTACCAATTCTTTGGTCCTGGACATCATAAAATTGGCTGGTATGTATTATATTAATCATAATACTTTTGGGTGACTAGCCACACACACCTTTGCTTAATATCTTTTATTAATGCCTCTTTCCAAACAGGTTCTAAATGGCTCTTGAAAAGACATATTTTTAAAAACCCTTTAGAAAAAGATAGAAAATCAGAGCCATAAGCCTGGAGGATGAATTTGGCAGTGAGCTTCCTGAGGTCGAGTACAGAGGAAGCACTGTCTATAACTCTTATATTTGATTGAAGAATTCTATCGTTTCTTCAAGAGGGATGCTGGTTTTTCAGTGGAATAACTAATTTCTCCTTTACTTCTTATTTTTAGGTGTCCCTACAGTGACCAACTGCTTTGTAGTTCCCATGGCAACTGGTATGAGTCTAACCTTGTGTTTCTTAACATTACGACACAAAAGACCAAAGGCAAAGTATATTATATGGCCGAGAATAGACCAGAAGTCCTGCTTTAAATCCATGATCACTGCAGGTAAAAGAAGAAAAATGACATATATAATGTAGAAAATTCACCCTTTTTATATAGAGGTAGATGAATGAAAAAGAAACTGTGTTCCTATTCCACCTTTTTATTGTAATAAAATATACATAATAAGATTTACTATTTTAATAAGTTTTAATTAATTAATTTTAAAAAATTATTTATTTATTTGAGAGAGAGAGAGCAAGCATGAGCAGGGGGAGGGGGAAGAGGCAGAAGGAGCAGGAGAAGCAGATTCCCTGCTTAGCAGGGAGCCCAATGCTAGCTTAGTCCCAGGACCCTGAGATCATGACCTGAGCTGAAGGCAGACGCTTAACTGACTGAGCCACCTAGGCGCCCCAATTTTAATAATTTTTAAATGTATGGTTCTATGACATTAAATACATTCACAAGGTTGTGCAATCATTAGGTAACACCATCTCCAGAACTTTTTCATCCTCTTAAACTGGATCTCTACCCATTAAACAATAACTCCTCCCTCCCCACTACCGCCAGTTCCTAGCAATCACCATTTTACTTTCTGTCTCTATGAATTTGACTACTCTGGGTCCTTCATGTAAGTGGAATATACAGTATTTGTCCTTTTGAGACTGGCTGATTTCATAGAGCACAATATCTTTAAAGTTCATCCATGTTATAGCATGTATCAGAATTTCTTTTCCTTTCTAAGGTTAATACTCCACTGTATATATTTATATCTCACATTTTGTTCTTTCTTTCATTCATTGATGGACACCTGGGTTGCTTTCACCTTTTGGTTCTTGTGAATAATGCTGATGTGAATATGGGTGCACAAATACCTGTTTGAGTCCCTGCTTTGAATTCTTTTGGGATATATACTCCGAAGTGGGATGGCTGTATCGTATGTCCCTATTCTTTGAAATGGGGATGTGATTACCTGTCATAAAATTGTTTTGATATTAAGCAGGATGACATATGAAATACCCAGCAGTAATCCCTGGAGCATAAAGGGTGCTAAGGGGCTTCAGGAATGGTGATTGTATATACATAAGTAGAATACATATAAATTATTACCATAAATCGGAGTGTAAGGATCCAGGCATCATTACATGGAGGTGAGACAAAAACTTTACGTTGGTATTTTAGTATTTAGCTTGCTTAAGTCAAGGTGAATTTGAGAATTTAAGGTTAATTTTGAATAGCTTCAGTATGATATATGAAGTGAACTATATTGGCCTGTAATTAAACCGCATAAATAATCCTAAAGAAATTCATGTAAAGGGATTCATAATTAGGACATATAGTAGAAACTGATAGACTTTCAAAAGATATACTCATTTACTTTAAGTGGTATAAAGTTGTCAAGTCTGTTTATTTACATCCTGTTAACCAAAGAACTACTATCAAACTTATGGGAAAGATTGCCATATTGAAAAATTGGAAAATTTTCCAAAAGATCTTAGGATTTGTACTAAATTTACAGTTTATCCTTTCTTAGGATAGCCTATATTCTTAGGAAGCAAGATAGTTGTATTCTCAAAAAAACCTTGCATTATAAATGTTTGAAAGCAAAAATAGGGTTGGGTCTAGAGAATT
The DNA here is from genome assembly GCF_002201575.2 of Neomonachus schauinslandi. NCBI lineage: Eukaryota > Metazoa > Chordata > Mammalia > Carnivora > Phocidae > Neomonachus > Neomonachus schauinslandi. The sequence continues at coordinate 183,626,308 of NC_058404.1, forward strand.
TGAAAAATAATAGAAAATTAGCTGTCATTAGGAAGCACTACTTATTTAAGTTTTGTTTGTTTTAAAAGCTATGAAGGTATAGATATAAAACCTGGACATCTCTGAACCAACATAATTGATCATTTTATAGTGGCCAGGTTTTTATATTTCTATAGATAGAATGCAGACAACTTGACATGGGTTATAAAACATAGAAGAAAACTACTTGCTCACAACTGTGCTTTAATTTGCTGTGTGACCTTGGGGAAACCACTTAATTTTCCTGAACTTTGGCTCCCTTATCTTTGAAATGAGTTAGTTGAGCTAAATGTTTTCTAAATCTCTTATAGCCCCTAAATGTATGAGTCCAGCCTGCTATAGATTTGCTTTTTGGGAAGACTGAAGATGTGACTGCATGATAACTTTACATGTAAAATTTCCCAAGTTTATTTTCTATCCAGTTTGTAAGACTCAAGCAATTAGATTTTACTTTTACCCTAAGTACTTACTAGCATTATGAAATATTTAGTTATCTAAGTGCTTTGGGCATTGTTTAGTCTATATATTGCACAGGAAACTCTTGAAGTTTATGGACACCTAAATATTCACCATACAAGATTACGTAGTTATTATTTGGGCAGACCTTTGATCAGGTGCTAGTTTGATCATGTGCTAATTCAACTGAAAATTGAGAAATAGTGTTTATATTTAAATTATATAGAAGGCCCTTGTAAACTATGGGATGGGTCAGTAATCATTAGGCTACTAAAATTCATTACTTTTTCTTTAGGAGTAAAATATTAAGTTGATGATTGTGATTGGTTTTAGTACTTGAATTATATTTTTATTCTTGTCCATCTCTGAAATAAAGTGAACTTAAAAATGAAATGTTGCCGGAGAAATGAGTAGATTTACTTTTCTGTGGTCTGAAATTGAATTGTACCAAATGATCCTTTTTGTCATCAGTGACTGTGTTATTACTTTTATCGGTCTCTATTTGACATTTATTTTCCTTCCCAGAATTAGTCTTTCTAGTCATATCTAAGTGTTAAATAGATTTGTGGTCCTAATTGTGGTCTACTAGTCCTTCACATTATTTTGGCCTGCTTTTGACTCCTACCAGTATTGAGCCAGGTCTTTATTACTTGGGGAGGGTTCACTGACCAGATTTGGAGTTCTTGTGTGGAATAGCACTGCTTTGTAGAGTTCCAGGATCTTCCCTTATTTTAGTTTATCTAACATTTTGATTTCTGATTGGCTTGGTTAGGTTTTGAGCCTGTGGTGATAGAGAATGTTTTAGAAGGTGACGAGCTGCGCACAGACCTGAAAGCAGTGGAGGCTAAAGTTCGGGAACTTGGGCCTGATTCCATTCTGTGTGTTCATTCCACTACATCCTGTTTTGCTCCAAGGGTGCCTGATAGGTAAATCATTTGCAAATATTGTCCTTTAGGTGTTCATTGGATCTTTTAAACGAAATGCAGATACACTCATTCTCAAAGATGCTTAAGTAACATTGGGCAGTAAATAGGTGAATGGACTAGTGGAGAAACAGCGTGGTGGTTTGGGAAAATAAAAATTTAATACGGAAGAAGGAAAAAAACTAATACCAAGTGGAGATCCCTTTATAACCTGTGTAGACACAGAGCATCTCTATTTTCTTGCTTTTTTCTATTTCTGATCTCTTTGCATCTTTTCCTCATTATTTAAGTAGAAGTTTCTAAGCATAATGTTGGATTTACTTGTTTTCATTGCTGTCTCCATTTCTTTGATTTTACAGTTAGTTTTCCTATGTAAGATTAACAGATTTTTTGAATAGGAAATTTTAGGATTATTTATTGCCTTTTGAATTTTTTAATTGGAAGATTAACTCACATGTACACTTAAACGTACACAGTGGCTGTCCTTGCTTTTTGAGAAAAATGCATATATTTAAGAAAATAAAAGCAAAAAGAAAAAAAGCAAATGTTTACTTTCCTAAAGGATATCCACAAATTTTATTCTGAAAATGTAATAGGTTTGGGTATGGTAATACAGATTTCTAGTTTTGACAGCAGCTCTTTGTTTGATTTTAACATTTTGAACATAAGTGCTAATAATTTGTAAAAACTATATTGACTTTGGGCTATTTTTTAAGATCAAGTTATACTTCAGTTTTAATTCATGGAATCACACAATTTGGCATTAATGAATGTATGTTACTGTTTGTTATTTTATAGGCATGTTTTAAGAGACAATTTTAAGACTATGCTCTTGAAAATTTACCTTGTTTCATTTGTGACTCTGAATTCCATTTTAAGATTATATTGCGTATGCTTTCCTTGTTTATTCATTACTTACCAATCAGTTTTTAAATTTGCATTGAAATATTATATAAACATCTCTGTTCATTCTTCATTGATGATTTTGCTATCTCAAAAAATTTTAATGTGATAGAAATAAGTCACATTTCCAAAAACAGCATATGGGTATTGTATTAGATTGTTTATGCTTGAGGATAGTTTTTGTTTCATTTTGTTTTTTTTTTTTTAGATGTCAGTATACTTGGTATAGGGTTAAGTCTTTTACATGTATTATCTCTCCTTTGGAAAAAAATCACAAAGGTTTTTATCAGCAAAATTCTCATATGCCACTTTTTCGTTGTGTTATATAATGAATGTTTCTGATAAAAGTGAACTTTAGGAAAATAGTGATGCACAATTATTAGTAATATGTTTGAATTTCTGATTTTATTAAACTTAAAATATATTTTGATTTCTTTGCATTAAGCTTATTCTTTATAGTCTTAACTTGAATAGGTATATGTATATATATGTTGTCTTTATCAGTTAATTAATTGGACAGAGTATTGTGGGGCAAAATCAGTCAAAGGATATTTAAAAAGAAAAAAAAAGGTGATCATTTCTACCTGACAAACATCTTAAATTGGCTGCTAAGTTACAATACAGTTTGATCCACATGGAAAATATTTTTTGTCTTTCCTTGCCTTTCATTAAATACCTTTATACATCCTCTACATATTAGCAGATTTGATGAATTCTGAATATTTAAAACAACTCACAAGTGATTTTTTTTTTCTTTTAAAAATAGTACTTTATGTTATTATAGCATCTTCCTTTCGAGGAGCTTTGTTATTAAGAAATGCTTTTATTAGTACACAAACATATAAAAGTGACTTCTATGAAGAAAATACTTGTTTGTATCCCAGAAAGTCTATTTTTTAAAAACAATATCTGATTAATTTGAGTAATAGAAACGTTTCTCTGTCAATTTGTGAGGTTTATGAAAATGAATGATAAAATGACTTTTTAGTTCATAATACTTTAAGGAAGTAAATTGAAAACTTCTGACAGATGAATAATGTCATTCCTATCTGTACTTTAAAAACAATGTGCATCTAAAAAAGAAAATGTATTTTGCAAAAACAAATAATAAAACTATATAATATATATTTGAAATACATCCTTATGGGAAAGAACTTTTATTGCTTTGCTTCCAAATTCTTTATATTGTAGAAAGAACATTTTTAAAAAAATTTAACTTTATTAAATCATAGGATTTAGTTTTAGCTTCATAGCATGTGAAGACATTTCTATTAGAAATGGCCTCAGTCACAAGTAGTATTTGATTTTGCAAAGGAACATCATTTATTACACTCCAATTGAAATTTATTACCTTACTTTGCATAGAGTTAGACTCTCAAATTGTTTTAATATAAGGAGTGTCAAATGAAAAGTAAGAGTGAATTTAAAACCAGCAGCTATTTAAAAGATTCTTTAGTTTGCAAGTTGTTGGAAAATGTTATTTTGGTACTGAAACATTTTAATGTTCTGTATTTTTTAATACATTAAAGTCTACTTGAAAATGTATTTTTTACTTTATGAGATGTTAAATGTAAGATTTCTTAAGATTTCAAGACATGCTAATTATTTTGCAGCTATTAGCTTTAGTATGATAAGCAACCAAAAGCATTTAAAAATGACATACCACCTTGTTAAGGGGTCATTATAATCTGCTTCTTGCTTTTTATATAGGAAATTTTAAAGTGATTTAAAAGCTACCATCTATACAGATTTTTATAAATACCAGTTTTCCCATTTATTGGTAACATTAATTTAAAAGCTTTTTTAGGGTTATCCTAAAGTGCCTGCTGCTGAATTTTATGCTAAACTACTGCTGTAGAAATTTCAGTTTTCCCATTTTTTTCCTAGTGTACGTTAAGAATAACTATTGAATTAAAAAAGTTCTCACACTGTAATTTATAAAAGCACAGTAGGAATATGTCTTTCTGTTGAATATTTATGTTTGTAGATTAGAAGAACTGGCTGTGATTTGTGCTAATTACGGCATTCCCCATATAGTCAACAATGCTTATGGAGTGCAGTCTTCAAAGTGTATGCACCTCATCCAGCAGGTAAGAGTTTTAAAAGATATGTCAAGAAAAAATGATTTTAACACACTACAAGATTATTCCTTTGTTTTTCTTACTACTTAATAGAGTAAAATCAACTTTCTGGCATCTTCAACTTCATGGAGCATTAGAAATTGGCGTCTAATATCCATATAGTAGAAGCCACTCTTCTTTGCTGGTAATTGGACTGGTAGCTTTGGTCAGGACCAACATAGAAATACTTAGTAGCTTATTTGTTTAACTTTCTGAGATTATTTCATTACCAGTATTCTCACTTTTCTAATATACTGGGTTATTGTATTTTTAAAACTATATTGATGACTTATTCCATATTTAAGGAATCACTTAACCTTGTTATCCTAGGCTGGAAATGGCTTCATTTATAAACATTTTAGTGTTTAACTGTGGAGTTGACGGGTTTTAAAAAAATGTTATGATTTTGTTTTTATAAGCATCAACCAGATCCTAGTCATCTGTTTTAGATTCTTTTTTTTAAAGAAATTTTTATTTATTTATTTGGAGGGAGCGAGAGAGAGAGAGCAGGAGTGGGGTGAGGGGCAGAGGCAGAGGGAGAGGGAGAAGCAGACTCCCCGCTGAGCAGGGATCCCGACTGGGGGCTCCATCCCAGGACCCTGGGATCATGACCTGAGCTGAAGGCAGACGCTTAACCGAGTCACCCAGGCACCCCACAGATTCTTTTTTTTTTTTTTTTAAGATTTATTTATTTATTTTAGTGAGAGAGAGAGCACGCGTGCGCATGCGTGTTGGGGGAAGGGGCAGAGGGAGAGAGAATCTCCAGCAGACTCTGTGCTGAGCATGGAGCCTGACGCAGGGCTCGATCCCACAACCCTGAGATCACTCCCTGAGCCGAAACCAAGAGTCAGACACTTAACAGACTGTGCCATCCAGGCACCCCTGTTTTAGATTCTTATTTTGAAAATATGTCTGGGCATCCCATCCTGCTCAGAATAAGAGTCATAGCCATGGCCTGCAAGCCTTTGTGTATTCAGGCCTCTGCAGCTTCTCCAGTTTCATTTACTACTGCCTTCTCTCTCACCTGCTATCTCTGGGCGCATTTTTTCTGTTCCTCCATTGTGTCATGGGTGTGCCCACTGCCCTGGTTTTGCTCTTGTTCCTTCCTCACAGTGAAACTCTCTTCTGGAGAGCTGCATGGCTTCTTACCTCTCTCAGACACCTATCTAAAATTACAGGTTCCTTTTTCTTGCCTGCATCTTCTGTCTCCCTTTTCCTATTTTATATCATACTCCTTTATTTTAAGGTACATATTTTTCCACATTATAATATCTCTAAAACTGGGGTGTCTTAGATTCAGTTGTAATCTTATAATGTTAATTGACAATGTTTTTTTTACCTAGTGGTGTGGAAAATTTGGCTGCTTCTTAAAATTGATGTTGATCTTGTTCCTTTTCTCCATAGCACCTCTCACCATTTGATATGATGTTTATTTTTTTATTGTCTAGTTATTGATAGTAACTAGAATTAAGATTCTGTTAGGGAAAGGACTTTGTTTTGTTCACTCTTGTGTCTTCAATACTTAAGACAGATTCTGGTACATAATTGATACTCAGTAACTGGTTCCTGAAAAAAATTGAATGAATAAATGAAATATTATATCTACTTACAGTGATTATTTATACTGTATTAAGATGTGGATAGATATTATCCATGTATGAGTTACATAATTTATGTGCATAATGGTGTTAATCACATACTCAGTTTGGATACACATGTGGTCTGTGTTATGTGGGCAAGACTTTTTCACAGATTATCTGCGGCCTTTTCCAGTGCAATAGTGAATGCTTCTTATTCCAGTAGATCCTAGCTGGTAAAAAAAATTTTTTTGGAGTGTACTAGTATCATTTCTCATATAAATGTAGTTTATATGATAGTATTAACTGATTTGCTTAACTTCTTTACTCAAAGGTTGTACCAGTTAGGATGCAGTTGGCTGCAGGTAACAGAAACCCAACACAAATTAGCCTAACCAATGAGGAAGTAGATTACATAACATAAGAAGTCCAGGGGTAGAGTGGCTGGTAGGCATGTTATGTCAGAGGAAGACTATTTATCATTTCTTTTGTATCCTTTTCCATTATTCCTTAACTTTTTAAGGAACTTTTTCATTGTAATTCTAGACTAGATTTTCTCCAATGAGAATGATAGCTGAGAAAGGTTGTATAATTCTCTACACTGGAAATCTTTTTTTTTTTTTTTAGGATTTTATTTATTTATTTGAGAGAGGGAGAGTGGGAGAGAGAGAGCACGGGATGGGGGAGGGTTAGAGGGAGAAGCAGACTCCTCACTGGGCTGAGTGGGGAGCCCGATACGGTGCTTGATCCCGGGACTCCCGCCTAACCAACTGAGCCACCCAGGCGCCCTCTATACTGGAAATCTTGAAAAACATTTTATTTCAGTGATTTGTTTTTATTTCTCCTCTCCCTTTTCCCCCTTTCCTCTTTAATTTTTAGCAGCCTCAATTCTTTTGAAAGTTAAGTATATCAGCATTACTAAAAGTTCAGAAAGTGAGGAAGGAGTAGATCACTCATGATCCTATACCCTAACAAATACCCTTAATAATTTATGTGTTCACTCTTTTCTCTTTTTTTATATGTGTATTGCTTTTTACATAGTGAAAGTCATTGTGTACATTTAATGTTACTTTTTTTAAACTTTGTGCAAAAAATATATTTAATTTTTATAGATTATATTTCTGTACTTCCCACATGCCTATAAAATCTTCATAATGATCTTTTCTGTGGCTCCAAAACATTTACTGAAATATTATATATTTAACCCAGAAGTCCTTAGTGGTGCTCACAGTATAATTTTGAATACTAAAAACTTTGGCAGCATAACTGGAGAGATTAAGACAAAGACAGTGAGCCCCAGGATCTGATGTAAAAGGTGCTGTTGGAGTTGTACGTCACGAGTGTCCTACTTTGTCATCGCTTCTCTTCATTTGTGAGGTGGTTTTACTAAAATTTTAGCCAGAAAATAACACTTTAAGGTGGGTGAGTGATATTTAAATAGTTACTGTATTGTTGCAGATACTGTATTACCTTCCAAAATGAGCATTTCTTAAAAGAAGAAAAGCAGTACTTAAGTGTTTTAATTTTACCAAATTGGCCCTGAAGAGAAGAGGTAGTGGCACTGTTGCTTTGAACCAAAGAAATACTTGGGTCTTATTGAGTGCTAGTTGCTGTTCATGACTTCTAAAAAATTACAGTTAGATTTAATTCATCTCAATAGTTCTTCTTAGTAGGGGCGCCTGGGTGGCTCAATCATTAAGCGTCTGCCTTTGGCTCAGGTCATGGTCCCAGGGTCCTGGGATCGAGCCCCGCATCGGGCTCCCTGCTCAGTGGGGAGCCTGCTTCTCCCTCTCCCACTCCCCCTGCTTGTGTTTCCTCTCTTGCTGTGTCTCTGTCAAATAAATAAATATAATCTTTAAAAAAAAAAAAAAAGATGTTCATAGGGAACCTGGTACTAAACCAATTTAAAAAAAAAATAGTTCTTCTTAGTAATATATGCCATTTATTGAGTACCCACCATTTGTCAGGCACCCTGCTTAGACCTTTAAAGTTTATTAGCTTAGTCCTAACAATTTAAGGTGTACTTATTATTTCCTTTCTACAAATGAAGAAACAAACTCAGAAGGATTAAGTGACTAGCCCGAGGTCCCATAGCTACAAAATGGCCCATTTAGTTCAGTGTGACTTCAGAGCCTCATATTTTCTCTTAAAAAACAAAGTGCTGAAATTACAAATACTTTCTTGAGAAGATAGTGTTGTAGTAATCAAACAATTAGTGGAGAAAGAGCTATAACTAAAATGTTTCAGCTTTACTAATTTTATTTTATTTTTATGTTTTTGAAAGATTTTATTTATTAGAGAGAGAGAAAGAGCACGAGAGTAGGATGAGGGGCAGAGGGAGAAGCAGACTCCCCGCTGAGCAAGGAGCCCGATGCAGGACTCAATCCTGGGACTGCGGGATCATGACCTGAGCCAAAGGGAGATGCTTAACTGACTGAGCCACCCAGGCACTGCCCCCTGTTTTTTTTATTTTAAAGGTGACACCCAGAATGTTTTAATGAAGAGCATATAAAACATTCTGGTATGCACGTGTCATCCCCAGGAAGGTGGCTTTGAAGAACCAATACTTCTGATTATATACTAAACTGACTAATTTAGGAGACTGATGGAATATGGATGGTAGGACAGATTAATGGAGAGGGATGTTGTAGAGTCACAGAAATACTTGGATTGATTATTTTAGAGTTAGAATGGATTGCAAAGCTCCCAAAGTGTGGGAAGCATCAGCTTCGCTTACTAAGAATTTGGGAAAAGTAGGTGTTATACTACTTATTCACAGACCTACTTGTCAGTTCATTCAACAGATATTTACAGGGTTCCCCCTCATGTGCCAGGCATCAGGTTAGGCAGTGGGGATACAGTAGTGAATACAGCAGAATCCTTATCTTCATGGAGCAGAAGCAGACGGTAAACAATAAGTATGACAGGTCTTGATAAATGCTCTGGATTGGGGAGGGGGTGTCAGGTTAGATGGAGTGATCCATGAAGTCCTCTCCCAGGAAGTAACATTTGAGCAGAACCCTGAGTGATAGGAAGGAGTGAGCCCTGCAGCTTTCTAGAGTCCAGACAGAAGGTAACAGCAAGTGCCAAGACCGAGGCAGGAGTGTGCTCGGAGGATGTAAGGAAGGAAGGAGGCCAGTATGGCTGGATCAGGACAAATGAGGACAGCAATGGTAGTAAAGAGATTTGAGGTGTGCTAGGGATTGGGGAATTTATCCTTGGTATGGTCGTCAACCACAGGAAGGTTTTGAGCAGGAGAGTGACATGTCATTTACGTTTTTCAGCCCTCATTCTGGCTGCTATGTGGGTAACAGACTATAGGAAGGCAAGAGTGGAAGGCTGTTGCAGAGCCCACGTGAAATGTGTCGGTGGCCCGGGCCAGGGTGATGGCCGTTAAGGGTTAAGACATGGTTGGATTCAGATGTATTTTGAGAGTGGATCTTACAGGGTGTGCTGATGAGTCAGACGTGAGGTATGAGGAAATGAGAATTCAGGGACTCCAGGGCTTTGGCTTGGGTAGCTGGAAGAATGGAAATGCCACAGGAATAATATTTTATTTTGTAAACATGGGCTCTTCCTCCAGATTACCTAGGTTTTAGTTCCTGCTGTGTCTTTGATTTCCTGGGTGACTTTCAGTAAGGTGCTTTAACTGCCTGGATTTGAGTCCCAGCTGTGCTATTAAGTACATTTCTGACCTTGGGCAGGCCACTTTAATTTTATTGTGCCTTAATTTTCTCATCTGTAAAATAGCTATTATAGTAGCATCTACCTCGTATGGTTATTATGAGGGCTAAATGGGTTAAGAATGTAGAGTGCTTAGAACAGTGCCTGGTGCTAAGTAAGTTCTCAGTAAATTCTGACAGAAGTTATTATTATATGAACAGTTATCTGTTTTATTAATGCTACCACTATCCCTAGAACCTTAAGCAATGTTTGGCAGCTGATAGGTGCCCAGATATTTCTTTTGTGAGTAAACAAGGAGATGAATGAACTGATAAATGGCAGCCCTTCCCTTCATAGCACATGCCCCTATGTTCCCTATTTTATTTAAGCCCCTTTAGCCTTCTGGGGTTTTTTCCCTCTGACTTTAGTGAGAGTGGGTCCCGCTTGCTGGTTTTTTTTGTTTTTCTTTTTCGCTAAGCAGTTAACTTATTAAGCCATACTTGATGGATATTGACTAAACTTACGGTGGTAATCCATTCATTATATATGCATATATCAAATCATCATATCATACACCTCAAACTTATACATAATGTGTCAATTATATCAATAAAACTGGCAAAAAATGTGTTTTCATTTAAAAAAATGAAAAAAAAAAACCCAACTCCATACTTTACTTCCACATTTATTTGCAGTTTTATTTTTCTTTTAAAACATATTAGGTACATATTGGGGCTTATTCACTCTGTTTCTTTGATAAAACCGTTTGTTTTTTGTGAGGCTGTTTGTTTTCTTGCCACGGAGTGTGCTGCCCTTTATGCTTTCTGTGTTTTAGTGATGAAGGGTTCTAGCAAAGTCTGGCAGTGATTGTTCTCTTAATACTCCTCCTCCTGATTGAGGCTCACATTTCTCTCAGGAAGCCTTGGACAGTACTTAAATGTTAATAAAAGACAATTCTAAGAATTCCTCTTTATTTTTACGTTCTACTACTTTGCGTGCTGTTTGGTTATTTATTCTAGTAGTTATTATATGCTTCTTTCTGTTTTCCTGTGATATGGTGAGAGTTTCTTTGATCAGAGTTTATGAGGAAATTAGAAGAGTAACAGGGAAAGGTTAAGATTTAAACAATCATGCAGTAGCTTCCAAAGTAGTCGGCTTCCCTTTCCTGCTTTTGTGCTTCTCCCTATTGCCTGGATCTGGTCTCTCAGATTAGGCCAGCTATCTGCTCTTTCTATTCTCCCTGAGATATAGATGTGGAGGGAAAGTGTGAAGATGAAGGTCAAATGTGGTTATAATATTAATAGGAATGTAGATTGTGAATACAGATTGAAAATCTGTTGCTACAGATAAAGAAAAAAACGATCTTAGTTGAAATTTAGATAGTATCTCTATCTTTAAGAGGAGAAAATTGAAGCACATTGGATAGAAGGTCACAGACTATGTTGGATGGGGACTAGAACTTAGTTTTTACATTTCTGGTAAGTAAGTATTCAGTTTTTCACTGGAATATTAGATTTTCACTTGGAGTTCATTTGCAGTGGACTGAGATCATCTAAGATTATAACATTAGGAAACGTGAGTTAATAGAAACATTGCCAAGAGTATACAAAAAAATTCCATTAGTTGATGTTAAAAATAAACTTTTTTTTCTCTTTTGTGATCTGAGTGGTGGTGGGAACAGAGCTTGTTGCTTAAAGTAGTCATGCAGGTAGTAGATTATCCCAGCATCAAAGAGAAGGACGTAAATGTATAACTGATTGGCAACATGAGTGGCTACTGTCCCTTAGATTATGGTGGCCACTCTTGAACTCACAGAGGGTGTTTAAAATTACTTAAGAGTTGCAGGACCCACTGTTGGCATTTATTGTCAAATAGAAGATCACAGATGAGAGGCATGGGGAGGAATCTACTCTCCTAGCCAACTTTAAGGTGAAAAGCTGAGTTCCCACCTGAACTAATACTGAAACTCTGCCTTCCTCCCAAGGTTGTTGTGAGGATTTAATGATTTTTTTTTTTTGGTATGAAAGCAGTTTGCAAATAAAGTGCTCTTTCACATAAGAGGAGCAGCATTTAAAAACTCATTTTCATACTTAAAAATCCTTTATTGGCACTGTTACAAAGAAAATAAGATATTTGATCTATTTCTGATTTTTCATGCATTTTTTGATGGTATTTATTTCTTAATAGCAGTTGTTGTTTCTTTTCCTAGAAGCCAATATGTAACATTACATGTTATTTCATTCTAGGGGGCTCGGGTTGGCAGAATAGATGCTTTTGTTCAGAGCTTGGACAAAAATTTTATGGTTCCGGTAGGTGGCGCTATAATTGCTGGCTTTAATGATTCCTTCATTCAGGAAATCAGCAAGATGTATCCAGGTAAATAAATCAGTTGCTCTACAGAAAAAATAACTAACAAACAAAAATCCATTTGTACTAGGCTACTATAATAAATCTTAATTTCTAAAGGTGTTTTCCCCCCTTCCTGAATGTTAACTTTATCTTATTTCAGGAAGAGCTTCAGCTTCACCTTCTTTAGATGTCCTTATTACTTTATTATCACTTGGATCAAATGGCTATAAGAAGCTATTAAAAGAAAGAAAGGTAAGCTTTCCTCAGGTTTAAAATTATACCCTTGACTAAAATTATTCCAAATTATTGGTGTTTTTGCCTTTTGGTTTGCCACTTTGAGAGTATAGATAGCTAGTGTGGTCCTAGGGGATTTACTTTGATCTGGAATCACTCCAGTTGGTTTTCAATTAATCATTGTCTCCTGTGTGTTCAGATATTGTGAGGGATCTTGGGCAGGTGAGTTTGCTTTTTTTTTTTTTTTTTTTAAGAAAATTTTTACGTAGAGATTCTTTTTAGTTTAGTAAGATTCAGGTCATGTGTCACTTAAAGATAGAGGGTCTTGAGAGACAAACGGACAAGTTTTTCTTTCTGTTTTTGGAAGTCTGAAGACTTGTATAGGTGTGAGATGTCAGTCACAGGAGGAAGAATGGTCAGAAGTTGGTCAGCTTCTCATTCTAAAATAATAAATTCATCCCTTGTCATTACTGGAATGCTGAACTCATTGATTATGTTGGCTGTGAAAAGAAATGAAAACTGGACTTTGTCTCCAACACTAAAAACTGGCTTAATTAATTCAGGACAACTCCAAAATTGTAGACAGAGACAGTGTTGGCAGGGTGGGTCAGACTAAAATGTTTTATTCATCTCCCATCTGGGAGAGCTAGAGGCTCCTGGTACAGTTTTTGTATCTGTGTAAGTTTCTAACATTTAGTAGCAATTAAAGTCCCTTAGATTTATAATAGTACTTTATGTATTTTAAGATATTTTACATGTATTATCTGATAGATCCTCTCAACAGCTTTATGAATATGTAACAGAAGTTGAAAAATTTTGTTCCCTAGTTTCCTCTAGTCACCCCTCTCCCTCCACCAGTTCAGTCCATAGGAAAGTAATTGCTTACTTTGTGTTATGAGGACATCTCTTAAGATTTACGTGATGTAGGAAAAGAGGCTGAACATCAGTCTTTAGGAAATGCACCTGAAAACCAGGGAGATACCACTACACACCTAGTAGAAGGGCTAATATAAAGAAAACTGACAGTACTGAATGCTGGCAAAGATCTCAAGCAAGTAGAGAACTCTCAGACATTGCTGGTAAGAACACAAATGGTACAGTAACTTTGGAAAACACTTTTGCAGTTTTCATAAAGTTAAACATATGCTCACCATATAAACTAGCCATTCCACTCCTAGCTATTTACTCAAGGGAAATGAAAATTTATGTCTGTACAAAAACCTATACATGAATGTTTATAGTGATTTTATTCATAATTGCCAAACCCTGGAAACAACTCAAATGCCCAGCATCTGGTGTATAAACAAACTGTGGTACATATATACTCAGCAATAAAAAGGAACAAATTACTGATGTAAGCAACAAAATAGTGGCTCTCAAATGCATTATACTAAATGAAATAAGCCAGACTCAAAGGGCTACATATTGTATGGTTTCATTTATATGCCACCCCGGAAAAGGCAAAAAATATCAGGACAGAGAAAAGATCAGTGGTTTCCAGAGTCACGGGTTGAGGGAGGGGACTCATGGGATGGGAAAATGGTCTATATCTTGATAGTGGGAGTAGTTTCATAACTGTATGTTTGTCCGAATTCATGGAAGTGGGCCCCTAAAAACTGGGCCTCTGAAATTTTGCTATATGTAAATTATGCCCCAATAAACCTAACAAAGATTTTCAAATGATTAGAATAAAACTCCAGTTTGATAAACTCCCAAAGGTAGTCATCGTGGTCATAGATTGTTGTAGCTAAGAGAAGACCTCAATAAATCCTCCAAGGAACCTTTTTTCCATATGACAGATGAAGCCTGATTATAGATGAGCAAAACTATCATGGGTTTATATTGTTTATATGAGAGTTTAGTTGTATTAGATGTCAGTGGACCTTAGCTCTCCTATAGCTGGTTGTTTCACTGTGGAAAAGATACTTGAACTCACAGATTTTTTTGTCAGGTGTTTCCGTTATCCTCATTTTTACAGGGAATGGAAGGATAGAGAAGTAACATATATGAGGTAAATTGTGGGACATGGGTTTAAAGCTAGGCAATTGGGCCTCTGATCCTCTGTCTTAACCTCTAAACTCTTCTGCTTTTTTCTTACATGGGTAAATGGTCTAGCCTGCTAGCTATGTAGTTATCTTATATAGCTATAAATCTGAAGACTTAGATCTACTAATACCCAAAGGCGGCAAAAACAATGAATAAATTTAGTGATCTTGGCCAAAAAAGCTCAGTTATATTTTAGAAAGGATATAAGCCATTTGCTTGTGCAGAATCACTATTGTTGGGAACGGCCCCTCCCTGACTCCAGGTGATCCTACTGAGACTATCAATCACAGCCTCCCTTCCTGCTTTGCTCAGAGGAGTGGGCATGTGATCTGGCTAGCATGGTTCACAGGTGGGCATGTGGCGGTGGAGTCCTTCCAGCAGGTCTGATAGATCCTTTAGAGAGCGAGAGGGTTTGCTGCTTTGCAGATAGTAAACTACTCAGCTGCCATATTTCTGGCCATGCCAAGAAAGCCTTCCTGGGACTCGAGAATATGAGAGGGAAAATGGAACTAAGAGTCATTTGAGTCTCTGGATCCAGCCATGTCTGCTTGTAGACTTGGCTGTGAGATGAACCAACAAATTCCCTTTTCCGTTTTAAACTAGAGTATCTGGGGCACTTGGGTGGCTCAGTCGGTTAAGCGTCTGCCTTCGGCTCAGGTCATGATCCCAGGGTCCTGGGATCCAGCCCCACGTCGGGCTCCCTGCTCAGCGGGGAGTCTGCTTCTCCCTCTCCCACTCCCCCTGCTTGTGTTCCCTCTCTCACTGTGTCGCTCTCTGTCAAATAAATAAAATCTTTAAAAAAAAAAAAATAGATTTCTAACACTGATACTTTTGATTTCTCTTACACCCTTGAGTCCTTTGTAATGTTTCCCAACATTCATTTCCTCCTTTCCACTTCTGCTGCTACCACCCTAACTCCGGCCCTTACCATATCACAGCTGGATGCTTACAGTAATTGACCAGTTCTTCTCCCGAGCCCCAGTCTTAGTCTACTCTAATTTGCTATGTTATAGCAGAGTGCCAGATTAATATTTTAAAGTTCTTCAAGTTATTCTGCTTTGGGTTCTGGTTGCCTGCAAGACAAAGTCCATATTCCTTAGCCTGCCATCATGATCCTTTATAGTCTGGTCTCACATTACTTTGGCAGTATTGGACCTTGCTCTGCTCGTTCATTTATTCAGACAAAGAAATGTTTATGCATAGGCCCTAAAGTAAATTCACAAATGAGACTCACATAGTCTCTACCATCATGGAAATTATAGTCGGGGGAAATCTAGATATTAAATAAACAATTATAAATCTGTTTGGCATTATGAAAGGACAAGCAGAATGTATGGGAGCGTGTAGCACCTAAGCCAGCCAGTTCTGGCAGGGTTGGGGAAGGCCGCCCTGAGGAAGCGACATCTGTTCTATAGAAGTACAACTCGTCCATTTATTAGACTCCTATGGTGTCATCATAAACTAGAAGGGATGGCCAAAATAACTGTCGAACTCTTAAAGGGTATTTTAGACCGAGTCTAGAAAGCAAAGTACTATGCCAGTTATTGGAGAGTCTGTTCCAGATCATTTCATCAGATTGGCTTTCCTTTAGCTAAATTCAGAGTCAGGAAGTCTGGAGTGGGGTTCAAACAACTGCATTTGTGACAAACTTCCCTGATGAATCTGATGCACATCCTAGTTTGAAACCCATTTTTTTGTGGGCACACAGGTCACTTGTATGTGTAACAGAAACTTAGAGAAGAAACAACAATGTCCTAGCATTTTAATACATAGGTAGATAATATTTTATGGAGTTTGAGACAGACTGCATAAATATCCCAAATATCAAAGCTTAATATTATAACTTGTTAAAAAAATAATATAACTTATTATCTGATCTTTTCAATTATCCTAGTTATAGTCTTTTCTTATATTGTTGCTGCTCTTTACCTTTCAATGATCCCTCTGCAGATTTTTGGAATATATAATAGCTCTGATAAGACTATGACATAAAGTTTTAAGTTAGACATTTAAAGATTATTCTTTATAATGTAGATAGAAACTTTAAAACTTTTTATATGCTGTTATTATCACACCAAGCAAGTGTACTATTCAGTATTTCCTATTTCTGTTCTTCTTGAATTGAAACTATATATGATAACTAATAATAGTGTATATTTGCTCTAATAAACTACTATAGGTCTTGAGAGTGATTTTGTAGTTAAATTTATTTAACTAGCAAATTAAGCTGATTATCTGAGTGCATGCCCCTCAAAATCACCATCAGGTGTCTGAAATGAAACTTGGTCCTTGCTTATGGGTAGTCTGGGAGACTAGTGTCTTGGAGTGCAACCTTGGAGTTTGCATTCATACCTCTGTTCTTCGTGTCCTTTGCTTGATATAGTAGATGCTCATCAGATGTTTGTTGAATGAACTAATGGAAGGTATTTGGGAACACCTAGGTTTAGTTTTGTATAGTCATCTCTTATTTTACACAGAATAAGTATCTTTCTGGAAAATTAGAAAGCAAATTAACTTTGATACTGACTTACATTATGAATTAGATGTTCTCATAGAAATATTTCTCTATATGGTTATGGTTGGAAATTTGTGAAAAGAAGTGAGTTAAAATGGTGATGACCTGTTGTGTGTAACAGGTACTATACTTCTGGGAGTAGGTCTTCCTCTCTAGCAGGTAGTCCTCTTCCAAAATAATTTCCTTACCTTAGGATTTAGGACTTGTTGATTTTAGGGGTGCTCTGTTGGAATCTAAGAATTTCCGTGATGCCATAGTTCTTCTGATTTTTTATATTTAGGTTTTGACTTTAAATTTTTCAGCTACTTTTAGAGGATTCCAGACTTCATGCATGTGTACATTTTGCTTAGCATGAAAAAGAAAATCCACCTGCTTTGGGAATGACCTGTAGGAATATGTAGCTTAACTGGTAAATAGATCCAGCAGGTAGCCTAGCTTTGCTTCTCATTGGGACTTTGTTCATCATTGTATAAATATTTTATGGGCCAGATTTTATGTTCTAGTGATATTTATGAATTGGATGGCTCCATCTCAGATGTCAAGAGGTAACCTCTCTTTGCAACATCCAGAACTTTGTTCTTTTCCTTTTATCTAGATGGAGTAGAGTAGAATTCACAGGGATAGGACAAGAATAGGATTATCGCTACAGGGTATTAACATGTGTCTGTAAGAGTCCTGCCAGCTAATGTTAGTTGTTATTTTTTAAAAAGGTTTATTTATTTATTAGAGAGCGTGCAAGTGTGAGGTGGGGGGCAGAGGACAGGGAGAGAGAATCCAAGCAGACTGTGCACTGAGCGCAGAGCCCTGTGTGGGGCTCGATCTCATGGCCCTGAGATCATGACCTGAGCCAAAACCAAGAGTTGGACGCTCCACCGACTGCGCCACCCGGACACCCCACTAATGTTAGTTATTTTAACCTGAAAACTCTTTTAGGACGGAACAGTAGGTGGGTGGAAAGTGAGCATTTTTATGAATGTTTGTTGTGTGCCAGGAGCTCTGTGGGGTTTATTACACTCATTATTTCATGTACTACTTAAAGCAAGTTTATGAGGTAGGTATTATCCCCATTTTACAGATGAAATTGAGGCTCAGAGGTGTTAAGTACTTATCCAGAGAGCACAAAAAGTGCCAGAGCTGCCACTGTCTGATTAGGTCTGTGTGATTCTAAAGCCTCTGCGCTTCATGTCTCACCACTCTCTTCTCGCTGCTTCCAGTCACTCATCCAGCATTGAGGGAGTGCTTTCCCGCTCTGGGCTGGGCACTGGAGCCATAAAAATGCTGATCTCATGACCCTCTATTCTTAGCTACGGGAGGTATGTAAAACCCCAAAGGCTCTAATATATTAATTGGTTTTATTTAAAATTCGTTGCATAGACTTTACTTAGAGACTACCTGAAGTAATCTTCAAAGTAGTAAAGTGCTCCTTTGAGAACTCTGTCATTGTAAGTGAATAAAAGTTTACTCTTTAACAACTTCATTCACCAGGCAGATCTTTTCATTGAAAAATGTGGATGTCCTCGATAAACCGTAATTGCATATATGTGGCATAAATATTGTTTTTTTTATTGGATTTGTTGCAGAAGTAAGGGCCTCTTTTGTTTAAATGGACTTGCTCTTGAACTGTGAAAATTTAATCGTGATAGTTTATTGGTTCAGCTCTGGAGAAGCTGAGGTAAACCTCTTTTGCTTTAGCCAGAGCTATTTATATACCATCACTGAGAGCTCCTTTTTATATTGTCGGTGTTATTGTGTACCAAAAAAGGAGTGTTAAAAGAAAACTTAGGATTTTTTTTTTTAATTCTGTGCCCTTATTCATCACAATGATATTTTTAGAGGTTATTTCATCTAGTATATCTCTTCAGAAAAGGCTTTATCTTTTCACAGTAGAGGCAGACAAGAACTCAGCTTGAAGCCATTCCTTCTCAAGCCTTCTTTTTTGAAGGGTGAAAGGATCAGAGAGAGTGGAACTGTGTGTGTGGATTGAACCTCTGCCCTTAGCCCCTTCCCGATCCACACATCTTCACCGAGGGGAGAAATGGCCATGAATTTAACTGAAGAGGCCTTTAAGAAAAGGGGTTAAAATTTAAGACACCATTTCTATGAGTTTCTCTCTGCAAAAAGAAAGATCACTCTTAGAAGTTTCTCCTCACTTCTCTTTGCTTCTGGAGAAGGCCATCATTCTGCTTAGCTTTCCTTTTAGAAGAGTGCTTTGCTGAACAGGGCAAGCAGGTAATCATTCCTTGTTGCAAATAGCTGCTGAATTGGACAAGTGCAGAAGAGGAATGACAGCGGATGGCTGCTCCAGCAGCTAGCATCTGTTAGCTGAGGCTCTGGGAGACAAGCTAAGTTCTAGAAGAACATCAGACATACAGCCTCAAACACTGTCCTATGACAAAGCTAAGTTTGGAAACATGAGGAGATTTGCCGCCCTAAAAGTGGAGTTGTTGAATCTCAACACAAGCGTGGCATTTCAGGCCTGGCTGTGGGGCCTCGACAGAAGTGTTTTTGGAGGCCATGCTTTAGCCTGAGATGCCTGGCCTGCTGAGGATGCCTGGGTCCTGTCAGCTGGTCACAGGCAGAGCCACGTGTCTGCGCATATGGGCCTCTGTGTGTGTGGAGCTGTACCCACAGTCTCCTGTCCGTCTGCCCTTTCATGCCATTGTGGACATGTTAGACCACTTGGTCTGTTTCGCTTTTGATTTATTACTGACCCTCCAAGACGTATTATGATAATTTGCGAAGTTCTCTTTTCATCTGCTCTTGTAACATGCAGCATTATGTTTCAGAAAACATGATACCTAAGACATTTTCCCTTAAAATTTAGTGAATTACGCACATTTGGGGGTTATGGGGAAGGAGAGGCTAAATGTTGGGCTTTACGACTGCAGATCAGTTTGTGAAAGGTAATGCTTCATGTAATTCAGCTTCCCTTCCATTAACATCTTGAACTATGGCGTAAAGTTTTGTATTTTTATTCTAGAAATACAGCTGACATTAGCATTCAGGTATGCAGTTCAGTTTATCTCTGGTGAAGAATCTTTTAAAATTAAGTTAAATACAGCACAAAAGACATAGAAAATCGATACTATTTCATTTATTTTAAGTAAGATCTTTCTATATACATTTGCTTTGGGTGCTTATAAATTTCTCCCTTTACAGAAGTATTTTATAATAAATGTCAGTTATAGATTTAACTGTGGCAAAAAAATAGTGCAGGTTTTGTAGTATCTTTAATATATCAGGAAAAAACTGCTTAGCTAAGTAGTAGTGTAGGAAATAGTGGTACAGTCTCCTAAATGATATTTTTTAAATGTAGTGATATTAATGGGGGAGCATTTAGGACCTTAAGCTGTCAAATATCGTAGGATTCAGTATATTGTGCATTAAGATATTTA
Source organism: Neomonachus schauinslandi (assembly GCF_002201575.2). Lineage (NCBI taxonomy): Eukaryota > Metazoa > Chordata > Mammalia > Carnivora > Phocidae > Neomonachus > Neomonachus schauinslandi. Next base: position 183,646,507 of record NC_058404.1, read on the forward strand.
AGCTTCTTTGCTTATTGGATTACCTCTCATAACCCTTCACACAGAGTATTTGCAGAAGGATGTGAACTTGACTCACAAGTATTTTCTTTTTTGTCTAATTACTCCCATACTAGTGATATGTAGATTTAGTTACCTTAGCATTATGTTTGTAGTCTAAAGATATTAGCTGCAGTTAAAACTGAATTCTAGTGGCATTAGGAAGTGATTGCTAGAACCGGTTAAAACTGATCTGTTATTAGAAATGGAGTATTAGGAAAATCTCAGTTTTTTAATAGCCATGTGTGCATCAGTAAGTTTAAAAGCACCCTGTAGGGGTGTTACTAAGGAAACATTTCCTCTTTTTTTGGAAATAGCTAACTATATATTATATAACTGGTATAACTATATATTTTTTCAGGCCAGAGTATAAAATATACCATGTTGACAAGGGTAAAAATGTTTGTGATCTTAAGTAGACTCATTAATAATTAACAAACTTGGTAGGCTTTTCTTCTTGATTTTAACAAAAGAAGGATTTAGTAGGATCAGACTATCTAACCTTTACCTTAGAGAAAATGGAAGCAGTTTTTGTGGCCTTTGAAGTAGAAATATCATTTCCTACTGTCTTTACTTGGGTCCAACTCTGTTGGCCATTGGCTCTTTGGTGTATCTTTAGAGTTTTATGTGTTTTGACTATGACTTGGAGGAGGTCAGTGCAAATGGGCTTCTTCAGGAAAGACTTATTTGGGCAGATTTTTATTTTAACACTTTATAAAGAGCTTACTAGAAGAAAGTATAATTTTAGGTCAAACAGTTGCCAATTTAATATTTATTTACAATATTTTGTAAACTTTGTTAAACTACTTACGTACATGTGCACATGTATGTAATATTTTTATTGTATTTTCTATTATTGGATATGCATTATTTTCCAGAGTAGGACCAAGAATACAACTTTTCATTTTTAGTTCCTGTATTCTTTTGAGTTGAGGGAATTGTTAATTTTGAGTTTGTGCAATTTAAAGGAAATGCATTTTAAACTACTTTTTCCTAAGTTACTTACATATGAAAAGTCTGGCACATTTTTTCTTGGTGTTTGGAAAACAGTAGTGAAGAACACCAAGTCCCTGCTTTCAAGTTTTCCTTTGAGTAGGTAGTCACAGTGAGTACTCATTTAAGCAAGTAAATGAGGTAATTTCAGATTGTGATAAGTATAGTGGAGAACCCAGAATATGTAGTGGTTGGAGGGAGATTGGGAGTACATTAATAGGGAAGTCATGAAGGGAGGTCCCATGGAATGTTGCTGGAGAAGAGCTGTCTGAGTTCAGGGGAAGCAGGCATGAAGGTTCTGGCGCTAGAAGGAGCTTGGCGTGTTCAGCAGTTGGAAAGGAGGCTGATGTGGCCAGTGCTGTCCTAAATGTGGGGGTGACAGTTGCTCAGTTGGCTGTGTTGGCCACGCTATTCATTTGGGGCCTTCTAGGTAATCCTTACAGAGGGGAGTCAGTCATCGGGAGGGACATGGTCTGCATTATGCTTTTCAGAGACTACGCAGGGCCTCTGCATGTAGAACAGATTGTAGAGGGGCAGGAAGGCTAGTAGAGAAATCGTTTAGAATCTTGGCCGTGGTCCAGGGAACAGGTTGATGGCTGCTTGGACTAGAGTGGTCACCCTGGAGGTTCTGAAAAGAGGATGGATTTGTGATAGATACATAATAGCCCCCAGGCAGGAAATGTGCTATTCCTTTGCCTTCTTTACCTAAATCCTGTGGTTTCTGATAGTTGTGGCAGCTTCGAATCTCACTGTATTGTGTCGTCAAAGGAAAGAATTGCTCCTAGAGCACGTAGATGTGTTAATTTACAGCACAGACATCACACCAGACGGATTTTGTCTTATTTAATCTGGCAGGTTGCAGTAAGCATTTATTTGATTTCCTTTAAATGTAACATTTTGTTGTTGCAGGAGATGTTTTCATACTTGTCCAGCCAACTAAAGAAGCTGTCAGAAAACTACAATGAAAGGCTGTTGCATACACCTCACAATCCCATATCTTTAGGTAATATATTTTTCTTAAGGAAAAAAAAATCAGTGCTTCTTAACCCTCCCCAGGGAGCTGGTATTTCTAGAAAGAGTATGGATTCTTTCTGGTTACAAGGATGTTTCTAAATTCATTACAGTATTATCTGGAAATTGAAAAAGTTTAGCCTTTAAGAATGCTTTAATGTATTTCTGAGATAAAAAGTATACACTGAAAAGAATCCAAATCAATATTAAGTATTATAATGCATATACAGAAAATTATACTTTAACTCCTGCTTCTAACCAAAATAATAATAATTTAGTCACTAGTAAAGAACTCTGTAAAAATTTTTAAAAAATTTCTACCAGTTAGCAAAACACCATAATATTAGAAATTAGATCTATATTGTTTTTAATGCTATGATTGTTTTCCTGAGTGCCTTTATGTTAGAGAACTCTGTATTTATAATTTCCTTTGTATAAGGACGATATATTTTTGTCACATAGTACAAGGCCTACTAAACAGGTTAATATGAATGTTGACTTTTATGCACTTAACTTTTTTTTTTAAAGATTTTATTTATTTGACAGAGAGAGCGAGAGAGCACAAGCAGGGGAAACAGTAGAGGGAGAGGGAGAAGCAGGCTCCCCGCCAAGCAGGGAGCCAGATGCAGGGCTTGATCCCAGGACCCTGAGATTATGACCTGAGCCGAAGGTAGATGCTTAGCCATCTGAGCCACCCAGGTGCCCCTATGCATTTAACTTTTAAGTTTCATGATTATCCCTTTTGTGAATATATACAGTATAACATGTTTCATATTTCATGTATATCTAAGGAAAGTAAGGAATCAATCACTTGTAACTGAAGCCTTTTTTAGGAATCGGCTTCCATGGAAAATTATTTACCACTGATATATAATAAAGCCCACCCTAGTTAGTCCTTTGCTGGTTTATAAGCTATGTAGATGTTGTAGAAGATGATATGGTATGGTTTGAATCCCAATTCTGCCATGTACTAACCTCTCATCTCCTTTCCCCCATCTATAAAATGGAGATAATGATCCCTCACATAGTTACAGAATGGTTGAGGGACACCTGGGTGGCTCAGTTGGTTAAGCGTTTGACTCTTGATTTCGGCTCAGGTCATGATATCAGGGTTGTGAGATCAAGCCCCAGGTCCGGCTCTGCACTCAGTGCAAAAGAACAGTTGAGATTGTAAAGTACCTAGTATGGTAAGTCAATCCTCAGGAGATGGTAGCTAGTGGTGGTGGTGAGTATATAGTTTACCCACATAACCTCAGAAAGATAATTCTCATTTTCATGTGCAGAAGTTGATCTTACTTAGTCTTACATATATACTGAAAATATCCCACATTTTCATTTTATAAGGTCTTAAAACATGGTTGAATTTTAATAAACTGCCATATTGATCGTGTCAGTGTTCCATCTTTAATTGGAAAGTTCACTCTTTAGAAAGTGAGAGGGGAATTCTGGTTCTGAGTAGGTTACTTTGTATTAACATCTTTTTGTCTGATATGCAAACAGATCCTTACTATAATGTATTATGTACATTAAAATGAAATCATGCCACTTGACAATGAATAAAAAGTAATGTCTCCATGCCAGTTACAAAAAGTATATGATTCCTTTTGTCTGAGGTACTTAGAGTAGTCAGAATCTTAGAGACGGAAACTAGAATGGTTGTTGCCAGGGGGTCGGGGTAGGGGAGAGGAGAATGGAGAGTTATTGTTGAGTAGGTACAGTGTTTCAGTCTTGCAAGATGAAAAGAGTTACGGGGATGGATGGTGGTAATGGTTGCACAACAGTGTGAATGTGTTTAATATCACTGAGCTGTACACCTAAAAGTGGTTAAGATGGTAAATTTATGTTACGTGTATTTTAACACACACACAAAAGTAGGGTCTCCATTGTTAAGTATTTATTTTTTGAGTGGTTTTGTGCTGGTGAACCAAGGTACATTGGGATCCTTTTTTCTTTTTCAGCTGTGACACTTAAGATACTAGGTGAACACCAAGACAGAGCCATCACTCAGCTTGGCTCAATGCTTTTTACCAGACAGGTTTCTGGAGCCAGGTAGGTATGTGGGAAGGAGGCCTGGATTTATTTGGCTTTTCCAAAAAGTTAACTGTAATAAAGTGTTTTTTCCTGAACAATTGTCCCCCAGGTATATGCTGAGCTTGAGAGTTCATCATGGGTGAGGAACGATGAGGTGGAGAGTGTGTAAGGCTGTGATGGCACACCTGTGGAAGGCCCGCGCTTGAAGCAGTCTCATAAGGATAGGGACCTTGTCTGTTTTCATGGACATACAGAAACAAAGTTTCATCACCTCTCTGTACAGATTTTTATCGTTATTTTCCTTTGTTCGATCATCTTCAGTGGTGTCACGTTGTGGTGCTAGAAATAAGTCATCTTCATTACTAAATTCAGATGAAAACATTTTTAAGGAAAAGCCCATTTCCTGAACCAAAAAGTTATGCAATTCTTGTCTGAGTACTGCCTTTGAAAAATGTACTTTTTGCTCTTATATGTACATGGCTTAAAAATGAATTTCATTTTTCATTTTATATTTGATGAGGTCAGAGAAAAATGACTTGAAAAGAAATATCTTGCTCTAAGTACTCTTCTTTACGTGCCTCTATTAAAGAATTTCTCTCTGACTACCAGAGATTAGAGATTTCACATCAAGGACAATTTTTTAAAAGAAAAAAAATCTTAGATTAATTCAGCTTTTACCTTGATGAACTATATCCATATACAGCATAGTTTTGACGCTTCTAAAATGGTTTTCTTGGCCTTGCTTTTAGCGTTGCCACTATTTGTCTTTTTGTTTAGGTTGATCTTATTTTATTTTTTTTTAAGTACTGTTAGAAATCTGCTTATATCAAGTATGCCAAAGAAATCAAGCTTAAAAAAATGCACGTGCCATTGCCGGGTATCACTGCTTACTGACCACCACACCACTGTAAGCAGTCACGGAATTTTTGCTGGATCCTTGCTTTTAAAACCCTCCATTGCACAGCACAGATCAGATAGGTGTAATTTCAGCTTGTTGATTATTGGAGGTGATACACGGCAGTTAGTCAACGTGGTTTGACTTAAGAAATTTCAGTATCCCGTTGAAGGATATATGTGTGAAGTCAGATTCCATATATGTGAAGTCAGATTCCATATTTAGTACAAAAACAAGTAATTTTCTTCTTTTTTCTCTGAAGAAGGTGCAAAAGTATTTGTGATTCCTAGAAGTTACAGCTCTTTAATGGAAGATAGTAAATGGTCACCTCCAGGCAGCACTCTTCTACGGAGAATAGCCGTGTATTATGTAATTTTATTTTAAGGCTGCCACCGTCTGTTTTCATAGGCCATGATTTATGGACTGTTTTTAAACTTCTTTATCAGTAGATCTAAAGCTTAGGAACACAGATAATCTGTTGTCTATGGGTGATATTCTGTTAACATCACCAGACATAGTAAATCTTTTCTCTTTCAGGGTTGTGCCTCTTGGGTCTGTGCAAACCGTGAGTGGCCACACTTTCCGAGGCTTTATGTCACATGCAAATCATTACCCTTGTGCTTACCTCAATGCTGCAGCGGCCATCGGAATGAAGACACAGGATGTGGACTTGTTCATGAAGAGACTTGACAAGTGTTTAAAGACAGTAAGGAAAGAACAAAAGAAAGAGAGTAATGCATCTGGAGTTGACAATTACGACAAAACTAAAGATGTGGATATTGAAGAAATGGCTTTAAAACTAGATAATGTGCTTCTTGACACGTACCAGAATTCTTCATGACATGTGAACGGTTTCTTTTTGATCATTTGAGAGAAGTGATGAGGCTGCAGTACAAATAAGCAGTTTAAAGATAAGGCTTGCGGTTTCTGAATTGAGGATGTCATGGAGAATATTTGGTCAAGATACAGAATGTGGTCTGAGCTAGCCATTGATGACTGTTACGTTTTTTTTTTTCTTAGACTGCCTCAATCATTATGGTCCTTAACAGATAAAATACAATTAGGATTTTTCTATTTGTTAGAATATTTGTCAATTAAGCATTATGATTCAGATAATTCTTACTAATGTGACAGTAAAATTACTTCTGATTCTTTTTGAAATGTGTAAACTGCTTCCTCCTAACCATTCTCTACCATTCACAAATTACTTATGTTTCTGGTCACAGAGAATTTAGAATGATCTAGTGCTACTATTTACAAGAGGTTGATGTGTGTAAGTCACGGTCTGCCTGTGAAATGGACATTCCCCAGGGAAGCAGAGTCCAGGCGTAAGCTTTAGTTTTCACTCAGTAGCAGTGCTTCTCAACTGGAGATGATTTGCTTATATCGAAGCAACATCTGGGGATATTTTTGGTGGTCACAACTTGTGGAATGCTATTGACATCCAGGGGTGGAGGCCAGAGGTGCTACCGCTCAACATCCTACAGTGGACGAGACAACTTCCCAGAACAAAGCCCCAAATCTCAATAATACTGAGGTCGAGGAAGTACTACTCTGAACCAACTCCTCAAGTGAAGTTTCCCACAGCAACAGTAGTGCTTCAAAGAAGAGAGCTCTGTAAATGTTATCAAACTGTACAGCGTTAGATTCTTAAGTGATAACCAGGGTTACCCGTTCTAAACATGAGATTCTGTGGCCCTTGCGCATTTTTCCATTTGGGCCAGTGAAAACTTTATTCTACTGTTTTTGCTTTAAGCAGGCTCTGCATATCGGTTTGTTCAGGTGTTGTGCACAGCCGTTATCAAGAGTGGTTAACCTGGGTATTTTTGAACATATTTTTGCTAGGGAGGTGAAAATGATGTAGTAGGCTAAACAGGTGTATTCCCGTCCTCCCCCCTCCCGCATGCTCACTTTCTTAGTCTGGTATTCCAGACTTACCGGCTATAACAATTTTTGTTGCTTATTTTTAAGAAATAGACTAATGTCTCAAAGCCTGAGGAATTAGTGAAGCTTTTGAGTACACCAAAATGCCAAAGCCATATTTCTCAAGACGTGCTCGGTGGAGCGGTATTCCTATGAGATGCTCAGGGGATAAAGTGTTCCATGGGCAGATCATTTTGGGCCTTCGTAAACCTGCCTGTTGGCATATTAAAGGCTCTGAGAATTCCTTGGAAGCCTACTTAAATGTGTCCTTATCCAAAGGTGGAACCCTTTTTTCAATTAAATACTTACTGTGACATCCCACTGAACATGATTTTGAAAACACTGCAGTTGAGAGTGCAGCCTTGGTTTCTGGGTTGTGTTTTTCCCTGTCGATTTGGTCGCGTAAACCATCTCACACATGAACTCAGACAGATAGCAATCCCATCAGTGTGTAAGTTAAAATACTCTGACACTAGCTTGACCACCTTGGACGTCGAGACTGTTGAGATAAAGTACTTAATTATCAATATTGTAAAAGTTACTTTTAAACTATTGTATCTTTGGGGTTCCAGTATTTTAGATATCTTTTTCTAATAGCTATAACAACACATTCCAGAGGAGGAAATCCTGGATTAAAAGGTGGTGTGGGGTTTTCTATGTGAATTTGGGACCGAGTTGTAGACCCGAGTCTGCCGGAGGGAACGGAGCGATGTTGCAGATGCTCAGTGCTGGTGGCGCAGCTTCCTGGACGCGGGGGCCAGGCCGGGTTTCTGGAACAAGTGATCTATACCGTGTGATCATCATTTAGCTTGAGAAGGCCAGAGCCGAGAGACCAGCAAATGTTTTCTCATCTGTAGTGTATCAGCAGTTCTTGGGCTTCAGCTGCTGAATAGATAATAATTCTAATTGAAGATAAATTACATGAACCCACATGTGAATGATGGATGTGTTGTAACATTTCATTCCTGGCGCATAAAATCAGCTGCAGTTTTTATTATTCTTTCTTTTCAGGGGTTTTGGAATAACAGTGCTATTCCTGATGGTTTAAATTTGACCTTGAGGTCCTGGAATTCCTGCGTTTTTGAAGGGGTGCTATAGATTCTGCACATTCAGGCTTACCTTCGCTCCCACCCCAGGGTCGTTTTTGCTCACTCTCGCCCACTTCCACATATAAGTGTAAAAAAGTATATACGTACAATTATTCATTTTAAATTGCTAGTACCAATCGGTAAACCTCATAATTGGCCTTTGTTACCCTTGAACTATGGCAGAGGGGCAATGGGGCGATCCGGTTTCCAATCACGACTAAGATGACCTGTCTTTATGATCCAACTGCCCTTATTAAGGCTCTCAGGTAGAGTTTTGGAGTTTGGTTTTTAAAGTCATTGGACTGTGGTAGCCTTCCCAGAAAAGAAAATTGAGTAACACAAAATATTCTTTAGGTCACTACACAGTGTGTTACTTATACGCACAGCAGGGAAAGGTATTTTAAAATCCAGCTCTCAGTTTGGCTCTTATGTCCTCTGTTGATGAATTCTCACTCTTATCAGGGAATGATATGTGATACCAGCCTCAGGAGCTCAGTGTTCAACCATAAATCTTTCTATTTAGCTTTTTGTATTAGTTGAATGAAGTTACAGAATATGAATTATTGAATACAGTTTCTGTTCAGCTAATAGGCACTTGATATACAGAATGGTAAATTTAAATATAAATGAAGTTTTTTCTGATATTTCTCCCCAGCACATAACTTTCCTGTGGTTCTATTTCTGTAAGCACCCCATCATGACTGTCATCGGGCCTGAGCTATAGGCTGTGTTTTCATTTGTAGACTATATGCCTATGAGAGGCTTTAGTAAAATTTGAATGAAATAAAGACAGTTTTTTTAAACCAGTGATATTACTTTAATCTTGAAATTAATAGGTCATCGTGAGAGTAAAATTCTTGTGTCCTTTCAAAGAGGAGAATAGCCAACACTTGACAATAACTACAGCAAACTGGTGAGTCTCGTTCGTGTAACACTCAGAGAAAGGTTTTTGCATACGTACACGTTTGGTGCACACAAAGCTTGGGGTTTCTCCTCCCATTTCCTAAGATGTCCTAATTTCTCCCAAGCCCTTAAATGATTTTGTTAGGTTTTACGTTCATGAGGTTGACCTTATATTGGAACGAAAAAATAATCTGTCTTGTCCTGGTCATCTCAGAAGTTAGGTACCCTCTGAATAATTTGATAAAAACTGTATATATGCTGTTAGCAGTTAAAAAAAATTCCCGGAAGCAGCTTTTCCTCTCCCGTCACGTTGTGTTGATTCTGCAGCCACACTTAGCATACAGGTCTTAGACTTCCCCACTGCGTCCCTCTGTGCCTTTCGTCTTGCTTTCCTGCTCCTTCGGCCGTATGGTGTGTACATGTGTCAGGTGATGAGTTCAGGGCTAATGAATATATCTTTATAATATCCCATCTACTATTCAGGTCAATCTAAGGCCTTAGGCAAAATTTGGAAGTGTTCATACTGTTTTGTTTTTATCAAGCGGTGTCAACTTGATCTTTTAGAGAAATGTGAAGAACAGCTATGTTTCACTGTGTAATTGTGAGGGGACTCTACCTACTAGAATTGAAGCTGATGTCAGCCGGCTACCCTGTACGTTTTACCAAAAGAAAAAGATGTTTCAAAAAATATTTTTGGTGTAGACTGTTTAAAAATAAAAATGAATTATATAATTTATTACGTGAAATAAATTTTTAATAAATCATTGACAGTGTTTTTCCTTATTTTACCTAATCATTGCTGCAGATAAAATCTGAAAGTACAGATAATGAACACCAAATTACTTGCTCATTTTTTGATTCAGTCATCAGTACCAATCAGCAAGAAAAGTCCTATTTACAATGGGAATCATGAATCACGGGGTTGGGAGCTAGTTTGTTGTTGTTGTTTAAAGATGAAGGAGATGACATTCCAGCAATGTTTTGCAAAGGATCTGTTGACTATAGAAAGTTGGATGCATAGAAACATTTCATCTTTTCTAAAAGAAATGCTTTATCTTTTATTTGAAAATAAAATAATGTTACTTCTTCAGATTTCATTTTTAAATTGTGCTGTTTGAATTTTGCAAGTAGTTCTCATTTGATTTGGAGCTGAATCTCTGCACGGGTACTTATTAAGCATGTGAGCTCACATATTTAACCTCTGAATATCGGTCCCATCATATGTGAAATGGGTACAATCTTAACAGAATTGAGGATTAAGTAAGGTGATAATATATGTAAAGATTTAGCTCGGTATAGCACTTTCTGTTAATAACTGCTATGATGCTCTACATAAAGTTAATTTGTACTAGATTTAAATAAAAATATATTCATTTTCTAGTTAATTTAGTAGAACTCTTTGAGGGGGTGTCATCAATGGATTTTGTCCCTTCTCCAGTGGAAATTAAAAAGTATGTGGTTGATTTTAGATGACCATCTTTTTTTTTATTTTCAGAGTTTCTATTCTGGTTTCTATTTGCTATTTTGGTTTCTATGAGTTTCTTTCTGTTTTGCATTTACACTTAAGAACTATTTTTAAGAAACATATTTAAAATGCATTCACTATTTTATGCCCCTGAACTTGGATCACAACTCAGGAGAGATGTACAGAAATAGTTCGTGCCACAGTGACTTCCAAATCAGCTGTATTATGGACTAAAGTTTTTGGGATAGCTAGCAGACCCACAAGCATAGCAGTTCATTATATTTAGTCCTATTCTTAGATGACTTTCCACATTCAGTAGAATGACTAACAGCTCCCAAATTTACTTCTCTAGTAGACCTCTTTCCTCAACTCCACACTCACGAAACTGCCTGATCATCTCTTGGATGTGCTAGACGTTCATCTCCCTCATGCCAAGGGTGATTCTTTGATCTTTTCCCCAGAAAACCTGCTCCACCCACAGCCTTCCTCTTCTCAGTTGAATAGACTTCTGCTCTTTCAATTACTAGTCCAAAAAACTTGGAGTTCTCCTCTGCTCCTCTCTTTCTCACAGTCTGTGTCTCACTCATCAAAAAATTATATTGGAGCTACCTTAAAAAATTATCCAGGATCTAACCCCTCCTCACCTCCTCCTCTGCTCCCAGCCAAATCTGAACTGTCAAGTGTTTCTGGTCTGGATTATTGCAGTACCCTCCCCTTCCCGTGTCCCCCAAAGAGCCTCCCTCTCTTCTATCCATGCTCCTTTGCAGTCTATTGGGAATACAATATCCAGGGTGATCCTTTAAAGACATGGATCCTATCAGTTGTCTGCTCAGGCTCTTGCAGTGGCTCTGCATGCTGCTGAACAGAAGCCCAAGTCCTTGCTATCCCCAGAGGTTCGGCAGCATGTGGCCATCCTACCCCTACCTCCTTTATCTTTCTAACTCTTCTTCCAACGCTTTACCTTTGCCTCGTCCGCTCCAGCCCAGTTGGCCATCTTGCTGTTCCTCAAACACTGCAGGCACACATTGCTTCGAGCCTTGGTTCCAGATATCTCTGCCCCCTGCCTGGGAATACCTCGCCCAGATGCTTGGCTAAAGGCCTCCCCTGCGTCGTGTTTTTAATCAAAATTTTCCTTTTCAGTAATGTCTACCTAGACTATCCTTCTTATTTTTTTAATTTTTATTTATTTTTTAAAAAGATTTTATTTGAGAGAGAGAGCACATGAGCGGCGGGGGAGGGGCAGAGGCAGAGGGAGAAGCAAGCTTCCCACTGAGCAGGGAGCCCGATGCAGGGCTCGATTCCAGGACCCCGGGATCACGACCTGAGCTGAAGGCAGACGCTTAATGACTGAGCCACCCAGGCGCCCCTAAAAATGGTCTTAAAATTGAGAGTGGAGCCTCAGTTTTACTGTGCCTACGAATCTCCTGGGGTTCTCGTTAAAATGCAGATTTGGAATCAGTAGGTCTGGGGTGAAGCCAGCATTTCTAGCAAATCCCTAGGTGATACTGATCCCACAGAGCATGCACAAGAGCAGAGGTCCGCCTACTATGTAGTTACATATTTACTGTGTCCTGTTGTTTGTTCGTCCGCTTAGAACATAAGCTCCACTAGAGCGGGATCTTTGTTTCATCCACTCATGCATCCCAAGCACCCAAAGAGCACTGGCACGTGACAGACCCTCAGATATTTGTGGTCAGAATGATTCGGTAGGCACTACTAAATATAGAACTATATATGAAATCCCATCACATCTGACCGAAACTCTTCTATGGCTTTCTACTACTTCTAGAGCAGAGGCCCCAAACTCCTACTCGTTGTGGCCGGCACGGAGGCCCTGCTCGGACCTCCCTTCAAGAAAGGACTAGCTACCCAGCTGCAGGGAGGGCGCTTAGCTGACTGCCTCCCTGCCACGAGGGAGGTTAAGGTCAAGGTTAGCTCAAACCTCAGTTTTTGAGCCAAAGTCACACCTTTGGCCCATTTCCGAGCAAGACAGTGGTACAACGGCCTGACTCCATCTGATGTAGGATTCCTCGAAGGGGCTGTCTTTGCTTCAGAGCCCCCCACAGGGCGGGCTGAACTTGGTGGGGTCTGCATCGCAGTCTGCCGGCTCTCCCTGCCAAAGCCTGCCTCCCCGCTCGTCTTTGACGGGCCTTACTCCCCATCAGCCTCTTGGATTCAAGTACAAAAGGCAGGGACTTGTCTCAGCCTCTGCTTCCTTGATCTTTATTAAATCCTACTTGGTCAGATGAAAACCAGAACATTGAGACCAACTGTACTCCAAGTTCTTGGTTCACATGGCCTTTTCCCTCGTGGCCTGCTCCCTCCCCGCCCTGCTCTTTGCTTTCTGCCCGACTTGCCATCGTTGTAGTCATTGTTCTGTCTTAAGTCTGTTTTCTCCTGTTAAAATGCAGACATATCAGGGCGCTTGGGCAGCTCAGTTGGTTGGGCATCCGACTCTCGATTTCCACTCAGGTCATGATCTCAGGGTCGTGAGATCGAGCCCCACATCGGGCTCTGCACCCAGAGTCTCCTTGAGATTCTCTCTCCCTCTGCTCCTCACTCTGCGCATGCACTCTCTCTCTCAAAATAAATAAATAAAATCTTAATAAAATGCAGATGCATCAAGAAATAGCTGCCATCTGTCCTTATCAGTTAGCAACATCTTAGTGCAGATGAGTTTATCACATGTTTCCTAGGAGTGGGTTATTTATTTATTTATTTTATTTTTAAAGATTTTATTTACTTGACAGAGAGAGAGAGAGAGCATGAGCGGGGCGGGGCGGGGTGGCGGGGAGAGGCCGAGGCAGAGGGAGAAGCAGACTCCCTGCTGAGCAGGCAGCCTCATGCGGGACTCCATCCCCAGGACTCTGAGCTCATGACCTGAGCTGAAGGCAGACACTTAACAGACTGAGCCATCCAGGCACCCCAGGGAGCGGGTTATTTAAAACAAAAACAAAGAAACCTTTTATTATAGAAAATTTCAGGCATATATAAAAGCAGAGAAAACCATATAATGAAGCCTCGTATCCATCACTCAGCTTTGACACTTACCAACTCACTTCTAATTTTGTGTCCCCAACACCACCTTATTTTAATTAAATCTCAGGCATCATTTCACAGATAGCTCATTTCAATATTTATTTCCAAAGTAAAGGACTTTTTTTTTTTAAAGTTACAATACCATTATCACACTTTTAAAAAATTAATAACAATATCTTGATATCATCAAATATGCAGTCAGTGTCCCGTTTTTCTAATTACCTTTCTTTTTACACTTGAGTCAGGATCCAAATAAGATTTCCTGGGGGTAGATTTTAGCGGAAAAGCGCGAAGAGGTGAGAAGCAGCTCGAGGAACCAGTGAAAATGTGACCAACGCAGATAGAAGAGATGCAAAACACTTGAGATGGTGTTTTTCTAACAACTTTTTCATGGACACATGATACTGGAGTCATGGAGGAGATTCGTGCTCTGCATGGGCTCCTAAAGACGCCCCAGGACGCTGGAGAAGTTGATTGGATCTGCTCCCAGTTTTGCTGGTTCACCTAAGAAATGGACTTCCGTCCATACACGTGTACAAGTTCAACGCCAGCTTCCTTAGCATAAGGCTGTGGATTAGAACCCCAACTGCATTAGGCCTACAGGGCAGTGGGGGTAGTCGTTCTAGATATATAGAGGGAAGCCTTGTTCTAAAGAAATGTATTGAAGGCTAAGTGGGGCATTATGTTGGCTCCAGCCGGCCAGGCTCAATGAGCAGTGGGAACTAGAGTGCCATCCAAAACCAGCGTTCAGAGAAAAGGGGAGGCAGACAAGCCCCCGGGGATTGATCAGAAGAGTGAGGGTGATGCTCTGGTGGTGAGAGTTGGCCTGGGTTTCATGTGCCTCGTGCATCACATCAGAAAGACAAAGGAACTCTTAGGAAGTACTTGGAGTTTTTGACCAGGCAAGAAGCTGAGAGAGTGCTGCTCTTCAACACTCCCCCCTCCAAAAATTTGGGTCCTAGGCAATAAATGGGTCCTTTATACCACAAATGCAGAAAGTACTTTCAGCTAGGAAGCTGTCGGCAGGGGGAACCCCCCCAAAACAGAACAAAGCAAAACAAAGCCAACCAAACAAACAAAAAATCCCTCTCCTTGGAGAAGTTTACCTGGAAAGGTGAGATCCAAAGGTCCCCGGGAACGCACTGGTCGAATGGAACAACCCCACACCAGCCCCTTCAGCTGTCCCCAGTAAGAACACAGGTTTCCAGGATGTGACCCAAAATCACGCAGCTAATTAAGGTCAGAACTGGGGCTGAAGTCACTGATGGGCCCATGACTGGGCAGGGGCGGGTCTGAAGGAGGTGGAGAAATTGTTTGCAAGATATAAAGATCCAGAGAACATTTGCACAACTTTGGGGTAAACTTTCGTTTCCCTGTAAAATGCATCAAGTTCTCTTTGTTCCTTCAATTTCCAATGCCTGCCCTCACTGTGTCCAATGCATGCCCCATTGGCCATTGCCTGGTGACTCAAACCTTCCGGGATGGGGGTGGGTGTGAGTGAGGTGGGAGGGTCGGCGGGAGGGCAGGAGACAGGAGCCTTTTGCACAGCGACCCCTGGGACTTTTCTTGAAAGCCAGTAAAAATACTCTCTGGTTTTAATTTACTAATTACAAGCAAATGGACCTTTTAACATTAGGAAATTCAGCCGTTTATTTTATTTTATTTTTTTGGTTTACATTTATGATCGCTGTCTCTTTTCCATTTATTCCCATCTATTTGCAATAAGAGTATTTTGGGGCCAACTTGGTTTATGCTGTTCCCCGGGAAAAAAAGAAAAACAGAACAACTCACAACCAACCAAGCTGCATATACAGCCGTCCCCCGGGCCCGGCACTTCCTAGGCATGAAATTGACTGACGCACACAAAGGCAGCAGGTGCGGGGGCCACGTGCCCCTTGCTGCCTTTTTTTTAGTGTGTGTTTATAATCAGTAAATGGCTGTGGATGTTTAAACGGTCCCCTAATACTGATGGAGAGCGGATGCCATTACAACTTGAACTTGTATTGCCACGCAGATGGTGCAAATAAACATCCAATTCTGCACACAGTTTTGTTTGTCTCTCACTTTTAAAAGATCGGCTGAGTGTCAGGCATGCACAGTGCCGGGGAGGGGATTCAGGCCGGGGGCGGGGCCCAGATCGGAGAGCAGGGCTGCTGTTGGGCTCCAGCCTGGCCTTTGTGTGGGAGCCTCCAAGGCAGCAGGTTTCCTGTACGTGGGCGGGGGTTCCCTGCAGCCGCGGACCCCACCGCGGCGTTACCAGGCAGGAGCCCCAAATAGCCCTTCGCACTCAAGATGTGGCTCATGCCCTCGCCCTTCTGTATTAACAAAACTATTCGAGCCTAACCCTACCTCCTGAGACCCCTGCTGCACTTTCTTCTCCGCCTTTCACTTGCTCAGAAACCTTGAGAAATGGGGTCGATTCAGCACACACTGGTGATGCACCAGATTCGATTTCACCCTCCCAGCGTCCCCTGCCCCTACCCCGGATTGCCTCCTTTTGGCGGGGGGTCATTGATCTATTTCGGACATTTTCCTCCTTTTCCTTGGCACATGGGAGGGCTTTGGTAAATATCTGTTGAACAGATGATCAACTGACTTGCTCACACTAGAGCAATAACCAGTAGGGTTGACTGTTAGCCTGTTCAACGTTTTAACACGTTTGGAATAAAGATAGGAGTGAATTTCTGTGAAATCTGGCAAACCAGTGAGCAGAAAGAACAGGGCATCTTTGGGGGCAGGGATGTCTTCCTAGCATCTTAAGACCCCCCGGGGAGGAAGCCCACTCCTTGGGGAGTAGGCCCGACCTGGGAAGGCCCCCCGAAGCCACTTCAGGACAGGGGTACTGGCCTCAGATATGAATGCCGGAGGGTGGATTCCACTGGGCAAGGCCCAACAAGCCACTGTGTGAGCCAGGGGCATGCGCTTTAGGACAAAGCCCGTTTCTAGCAGGTTTGGTCTGTTTTATTAATGAATCATGCAAAAGCAAAGTAGATTTCCCTCCACCCCCATCCCTCCGCCCCACGGGCTTATTTCCCTCATACCAACCGCCTTTCTCTGAATCCAATAATGCAGTAATCCCTCCCATTTCTCGAGAGTGCTTCCAGATTACAAAATACTTCCACATACATTATCGAATTTTCGTCTTCTGACAGTCTTCTGAGCCAGGCAGGCGTGGCGATGATCCTTATTTATTTTTTATTTTAGTTTTTTTAGAGAGAGAGAGTGTGCTTGTGAGCGAGGAGAGGGGCAGAGGGAGAGGGAGAGAGAATCTTAAGCAGGCTCCAGCCCAGCTCAGAGCCAGACCGGGATTCGATCTCACAACCCTGAGAACATGACCTGAGACAAAATCAAGAGTTGGATGCTTAACCGACTGAGCCACCCCGGCGCCCTGTGATGATCCTTATTTTGCTGCGAAGCCCCCGAGAAGTTTGACGACTTAGATGTCTTGTGTGGCCTCATTCTGAGGGGCAGGGTCTTAGAAACCCTAGCGCTCAGGACTGTGACCCCAGCCTCAGAGCTTTCTTGGACACTTTGGAACAGGGGTTTCAAACAGGGTCGTGCAATAGGGACAGGCAAACTTTTCCTGTCAAGCAGCGGGTAGTAAATATTTTAGGCTTTGTAGGCCATACGGCCTCTGCGGTAATTACTCGAAAGCAGCCACAGACAATATGTAAATGATGTGCGTGGCTGTGTTCCAATAACACTTTATTTATGGACACCGAAATTTGAATTTCAAATAATTTTCATGAGTTGTGAAATATTCGTCTTCTTTGGATTTTTTTTTCAATCATTTAAAAGTGTAAAAACTATTCTTAGCTCGTGAGCTGTACAAAAATAAGGAGGCTGCTCGGCTCTCGCTCTGGGCCACGGTGTGCCGATGCCCATTTAGAGCTGATTCTGCCGTTTATGAAGTGTGTCATCTGGACCAGATGATCTAGATAAGCCTCCATATCCTCAACTACAAGGCAGGAAAGGTGAGGATTTCTCCCTGCAGCGGCTGGACGACGAAACATCATGACCGTGAAGCTTTCAGAATGTTCGTTAGAAGTCTGCCCTTGGTGGGTGCGAGGTACCAGAACTCGATGATGCTACATTCTGGGGAATTGTTTGTCCTCCCCAAATCTCCTTGTCTCTTTCACACCACCTCGGTCTTTTCTGCACCTGGTGCTAATGAAAGATTGTGTATTGAAGAGAAATCCAGACATACCCACAGGGCAGAAATACTTTCTTTCTTTCTTTCTTCTTTTTTTTAACCAAAGATATACCCTTAAAAATAAACTCTCATCAGTGACAAGAAAGGCCCAAAGTAAATGAGTACAGGCTGCCTGTGGGGTCTCCTGACCCGAAACCGGGGATAAGGGATTTCTGTGTTCTGGCCTTACTGTCCTCATCTGTAAGACGGGGATAATAACGATAGTCTTTAGCTCCTAGGCTCCAGGAGAAGATCAAATGGGATAATAGGTGTCCAGTGCATATGCTGGTGCTTTGCATGGGGTCAGCCCTCTTCCAGAGCAGGTGAACTCCCTGTTCTGTGCCTCATCAGTACCCACCTCCAAGCTTAGGTTCCAAAGAGACCAGGGTTGGTGTTGATGGTGTGTGGGGGGTGGATTGTCTATTAGCCAAATATGCACCTCTGATTCCTGAGGACGGAGAGGGTGTGAACTTTGGGAATAGCGTTCTGATCTTATCACCCAGAGAATTCAGACCCAGGCCAGGAGTCATCGTCTACGGGGCTCTGGCGTCCCCAGACGAGACCGGGATGGAGGGCGGCAGAAGACGCTTGTGAGCACAGAAAGCTGCTGAGGAGCTGAATCCAGGAAAATGTCCCGCGTCTGTCTGCTCAGCATGTGGCCGACTGGCCTAGATCTGCCTAGATCTGCCCAAAGCCCGCTCCCCGCTCTCCCCTTTCAGAAGCAGAGGCTTGTGTCTTGGCACCCATTTCTGGAATCCTCTAGAGACCAACCTGCTCAGATGATTCTACACCTCTGAGCCGGGGAGGATGCAGTTCCAGAGGTGAAAGCAGGGATCTTGGGACCCAAGAGACTCAATGGAGTGTCTGCCCTCTTGGGCCTGAAGCTCCCCGTTCGTCCGCTGGAACGTCTGCATGTGCCCAGGGGACCCCCGACACACCATGCTGCACGGTGACAATTTGCCTCCTGGGGTGGTGGATGGTGAGAACCATCGGTTGCCGAGCAGATGAAGTCCCAGGGTGAAGAGAAAGTGAGGAAGGTCAGCTCGTGGCCATGCCCACTCCAGCAGACAGCTCTTGCCAGTCAGTCAGCTCCTCTGTGCCCAGAGAGGCAGTGATCGGGGGGGACCTTACTTATGGGGAGGAGGGGGTGTGCTACAGCATCCTCTCTCCTGAGCCTGCTTCCGACCTTCTGTCTCGGACTCAGACCATAGTCATACCCTGTGCAATTGACAGGTCAATGGGCCTTCAGGTCGGTGGGGCTCCCAAGGGCATGGCTGGAAAGGGCTACACCACTTACCCATCTGTCTAAGATTTACTGAGCATTGGCCAGAGACTGCTAGTTTCTTTTCAATATTCCCACCTATCCCTTAGAATCCCAATTTTAACTGGGAATCATGGCACCCTTCCAATGCCTGCTCTGGAGTTCGGTGTAGCCACATAGGAAGGTCAGGTCAATGAGAGGTAAGCAGAGCTATTGTGTGGGACTGCTGGAAAGTTTCCTTGGAAGGGAAGCAATACACATTTTTGTGCTTCTTTATTCCTAACACAGAATTCGGATGTGATGGCTGGAGCTCAAGCAACCATCTTGAGCCATGAAGTGGACACACGAAGCCTGGTGGAGTAGCTAGGTAGGAGTTTGGGCCTCTGATGATGACAGCTTCACAAGACTTTCCCTGGGCTATACACTTCCAGGCATTTTTCATAAGAGGCAGGTACACTGCTACCTTTTAAAACTACTGTTGTCATGAATTCGTTTGTTACACATAGCCAAACCTGATCTAAACTGATATAGGAGCGAAGGGCACAGCACAGACAAGAGGGGCATGTGTGGTCAGTCTTTCCAGAACCTAACCGAACATGGACTGGAAGCTGAGGAGGCCTTTGTGCTATCCTGGGCATCCATCCCAGTGCTCAGTGTTGGCTGAGTCCCCTCCCTGATGCTGATGGACCTGAGAACTGTCAACCATTGCACCAGCTGACTTGGTAGGAACAGAGGGGCTGTGCCCTGCCCAGATGTGCCCAGGCTTGCGGGGTGTCTGCACTGGGGCAGGGCCAGCTGTAGAGGTCTACCAGCCTCAGAGAGCCAAGATCACCCGAAGATGTGCTGGTGGGAGCATCAGTGACTGCTTCCAAACACTGACCTAGGAACCAGACCTAAACCCAGGACAGCCTTCTAAGGAGAGTCCCTGGAGGGTCCCCAAAGCTGTGGGACTGCCTGAGTTTTGGGGAGTATGGACCGGTGCAGGAGAAGCTAGGGGCCTTTCTCCAAATGTTTTCCAAGCCCGCCACCCCCATCACCCCACCTCCCACACACCACCTAGGCAACAGTGGGTCACTGGTTCCAAGAATATCACTGGGTGGTTCACGGAGCAGCAAATGTAGGAATACCTGCTATAAACTAAGGGCCTAGGCTTTTCCTGTATTATCATATGCCATCTGGTCTCATCGTCACAGCAATCCTACAAGAGAAATCATTATTCCCCTTCTACAGAGGGGGATACTGAAATTTAGAAAGATTAAGTCCCATGCCGAAGGTCACAAAGCAAGTGGCACGGTCAAGCCTGAGGGCCAAACCTGCCTGGCCTTGAATCTTATTTTCCTCCCTCTGCCCTGTCCTAACCCTCACCCCTTGATGAGGGAGAGGAAGTTGAGCTTGGACCAGCTTTGTGATCCTTGAGTGACAGCAGATCTATGTGGACAGCTGCCTCAGTCATGCAAGAATAAGCTCAGCCAGGTTCAAGGGCAAATCCTCTAGGAGGGGAGCATTCTCAATGCTTAGCAGGGCCCGGGAGTTGCCCTGCAGGCTCCCCAGTGCTCCACTCAGATACTGCCCAGACCATCTGCAGCTTGGGACAGCGGGGCTCTGCAGAGCTGGGAAGAGGTCTGTAGAACGTTTTCCCAGGGAAATGAGGTTTATTAGGGAGGGAAAGATGGAGTCTGGAACTAAAGGAAAGATTTGAGTTTCACTGAGAAGACTTCTGTTCCTGCCTCTCATCTTTTGATTGAGAGCAAAGCACTGTCTTTTTTATACAGTGAACAAATGGTTTGTCTTCAACAGGTGCTTCCGGGAACCCCACCCCAAGCACACCTTGACTGTGACCTTAGAACACAGAGACAAGGGAAAGGCTCTCTGCCCGAGCGCTCCCTCTTCTTTGAAATGAGAAGCGAGCAGAGATCTGTGTCTCGGCTTGGCTTTTGCTCCACAAGAGTGCCACACTCCATTAACATCAGCCCAGACCCGAAACCTCTGAAAACCCTAAATTTAAAAAAATTTAAATGACTGACTTGCGGCGCCGGGGTGGCTCAATCGGTCATGTGTCTGCCTTCGGCTCAGGTCATTATCTCAGGGTCCTGGGATCGAGCCCCGCATCGGGCTCTCTGCTCAGCGGAGAGCCTGCTTTTCCCTCTCCCTCTGCCCTTCCCCCTGTTTGTGCTTTCTTTCTCTCTCAAATAAATAAATAAACAAACAAATAAATAAAATCTTAAAAAAAAATCTGACTTGACTTGAATGTAGGGCTCTTTTTAGTCTTCATTTATTCCACTTTGTGTGAATACTCATCCATTTTTGCTCCAGAGATATCCGTATGTTTGCATACAGGATGCTACCCCACATAAACTATGCCCCCTAGTATCTTTTTTTACATTTTTTTCTTCAGCTAAGACAACAGAATCCATGATTTATTATACACCCATTACATGTAGCCACAGATGAAAAGAGAATTAATCCCAAAAGTCACAGGTCCAGGGGAAAGGACCAAAACGGACTGCTTTGGTCTGAGCAAGGTGAGTTTCTCAAAGGTGGTCACTGCGATCAGATGGTGATGGATGCTCTAAAACCACTGAATCAAGTTCTAGAAAGTAGGTGAGCAGTCCCTGGCCTCAGACTTTCCTTATTTCTGCTCCTGTGGCTTCCATGGCCACACAAGCCAGCCTTTTACTTGGACCTCTGCGTCCCCTTTCTTCTTTTCTGCTTCAGCCTGGGCATTTGATTCTTCCTCCGTTTGGTTCTTATGGTTTCCAAGAAGATGGCACTAAAGGCGGAGAGAGCCGTTGTATCTTTCTTAAAACCCCACAGTTCTGAATATGGAAAACATCTGGTTCTAATAGTATCAGATAAAGAACTGTGGATCCCCATCAGGAAAATGGCTGAACATTATTCTTCTGACCCTTCTCTCCTTCCCTCTTTGTCCTCCTCCTTCTTTTCTCCCCCTTCTTACCCCTTACCTTTAAAAAATATCTTGTTTCGGGCGCCTGGGTGGCTCAGTCGGTTGAGCGACTGCCTTCGGCTCAGGTCATGATCCTGGAGTCACAGGATCGAGTCCCGCATCGGGCTCCCTGCTCGGCGGGGAGCCTGCTTCTCCCTCTGCCCCTCCCCCCTCTCCTGCTCTCTCTCTCTCATTCTCTCTGTCTCAAATAAATACATAAAATCTTTAAAAAAAAAACACCTTGTTTCTTCTTTCCTCCACTTTCTACTTTTCCATATTCTTATTTTATGGCTCTTCTTCCCTCCCTATGCACACCAGCACCACCCACCCACCTTCGAGGGCCACACTGTGGGCCAGGCATGTGGTTGGCCATGCAGGTCACGGTGACTGTGTGGGTATGGGCCTGACTTCAGCCGAAAAGCAAATATGGGGGTGATATGGGAGCGTGTGGGAGGAGTACCTCCCCCAGTCTGGGGGGGGGGATGGAGCCCACGTGGGAAGCTCACAGGGGATTCACTCCCCACCCCTCTCTTCGCATCCTTCCACCCAAGCTCACCACAAATAAACATGCTAGCACGTTACCCTTTGCAACCCCACCTCCACACCATCCCCTGGCCTTCTCTTCTGCCAGGGAGCTACCCCCAGCCCACCTCTTCTGTAGACCATTCTCAGGACCTTGGGAAGGCTTCCTGAGAGAGGCGGCATCTAAGTGGGGAGTCAGAGCATTTCATTCACTGGGATATCCTTCGTCCCTCTTTACTGTTCGATATTCAGTGTAGTAGTTGGCTAGGGGTCCTGTACCAAAATGCCACAAAGTGGGGGGCTTAAACCACAGAACTGTATTGTCTCCCAGTTCTGGGGGCTGGAAGTCCAAGATCAAGGTGTCGGCTGTGTGGGTTCCTTCTGAGGCTGTGAGGGAGAATCTGTTCCGTGCCTCTCTCCCAGTTTCTGGTGGCTTGCTGGCAACTCTTCATATTCCTTGGTTCCTGAATCATCACCCTGATCCCTGTCTTCCTCTTTATGCCTCCTCCTGGTGTTTTCCCTGTGTGTGTCTGTGTCCAAACTTCCTCTTTTTATAAGCACACCAGTCATATCGGATTAGGGCCCACATTACTCCAGCACTGACCTCATCTTAACTAATTACATCCAAACAAGGTCAGTCGCCTTGTGAAATACTGAGGGTTAGGACTTCAACATAAGAATTTTAGAGGGACACAATTCAACCCATAACATCAAGTCTTTGCTTGTGGCTGATGCTTCCAGAGAAGAGATTTCTGTCCCTGCCACCATCTTCGTCTGGGGCTGTGGTTTCTGAAAGGGCTGATGGGGAATGAGGCAGAAGGCAGAAGAGGAGCCTGATGGGTCAGGCTTCCATAAAGGCGGGGCCGTTCAGTGATACTAGAGTCACCTAAACAGGCTTTATAAACTATTCATCAGATATAAAAAAATTTAACAGAAAACTGAAAATCATCTCCCATAATCTCATCATATCATAAAGGGTTTTTAAAGCTAAGTTCAGAAAAGGTGACAAAGAATGGACAGATCAGTGTAGCACAGTGGGTAAGGACAAGGGTTTGGATAGCAGCTCTGCCACTGAGCTGTGTGACCTTGGAGAAATTACTCACCTTCTCTGTGCTTCAGTTTCTTCATCTGCACGACAAGGTTAATAACTGTACCTTCTTCATTGAGTTGTTGAAAGACTCACTTGTGAGCCTGTAAGTAAAGCCCCTGGGACAATGTCCAACACGTTAAATGTTTCTCAGCAGATGTAGCTGTTATTATACAGAATGTGAGCATGTGGGGAAGCCCATGACCACACTTAGTTTGTTTCTAGCTTCTTCAGAGAGGCTTACCTTTAAACAATTGTCCAGGGAATGACAGAACTGATTCTAAAGACCAGGAAGAGAGTGAAAGCATATGGAGTTACTTTAGTGCCACTCCCAAGAAACTCAGCTAAATTGTCCCCTAGGACCCTGAAAAACTTGCTGATGTAGCCATAGAGCTGCTGTCGGGATCCTGTGAGGAATCAAAAGATATGGGAGTGGTGAGAGAGAGCCAGGAATGGAAAGGGTTTTTCTGGTTCTTTTTTTTTAAGGAGAAAAGGGTAAATTGTAGAAACTCCAGACTGGTATGATTACAATCCCTTGTAAAAATATTAGACACTTTGGGCATCCCTGGATTAGAAGAAAGAAGTGATCATCTGGTACTCTCATGGGTTCACTATAAACAAGTCATGCCAAACCCACTCCAAGGCTTTTGGGGCTGGGGTTAATATGGATCTGGGAAATGCTGAAGACTTGGTAGACCTTGATCTTGTGAGATTTTTATCAGAGACCCTAACGACAGCCTTTTGGACAAGAAGGAGAAATGTGGTCTTGCTATATAGCACAGATAGGTCGATTCATCTTTGGTTGTAGCCAAAGAATGTTGAATAATGACCAGTTTGAGAGGAAGGTCTTAAGAGCTGAGTCCTGGGTCCAAACACCTCTCTATTCCATTTAGAAATAGATACCATGCTCTCCAGCACTACTCCTATTATTCTGGGGTTTTTTTTCCCCCCCTTTGAACATTGTTTTAGAGTTTGTTTGTAAAATCATGTTAAAATAGTAATAACAAACATAGGATAATTTTGCATTTGCATTTTTCTTAAAATTTCCCCTAATGGTGAAATGTTTCATTAAAATTCAGTTTGGTAATAATTTCACATTTCATGTGATACTGAAGTCCCTGAGGCAACTTGCTGATGAAGACAAAAGCCAGTTGGTCAATAAGCATTCTTTTCTGTTCTTGTTCTTTGAAAAAAAAAAAAAATTTGCTTAATACCAACCGTGTGCCAGGCACTGTGCTAGGCACAAGAGACTCACAGGATCGTAAAACCAGAAGGAACCTGGAGTTTCTAGAGTAAATGCAAAAGGTCTTTTGCTGATAACACAGGAGTTACAGAAGCATTTTAATGAAAGCTCATGCTATACAGCCATCCTCAGAAGGTTTGCAAGCTTCCTTACCCTTTGTGCTGGGGTTTTACTTTTGAAATAAAAGCTGGTCCCATGGGAGAGGCCATAAAAGCAAAATTGCAGCCCAGGCTTTTTTTTTTTTTTAAGCAAGAAGAATGTTCAGAAAAGAAGTCCTGAATGATTACATTTGGCCAACTCCAGAAAACAAGCAAACAACCCTGACCTCTCTCCCATCTCACGTCCCTGCCCCCATCCCTCCCACCCAACAGTTAAACAGCCCAATCACCCCCAGACATGGAGTCAGGCGCATGCCCTGCCTTAGCCAGCCCCCTTCCTGGCCCTCTGGGTGGTATGGATCTGGGATGCTTGGGGGTGTGGTGGGACCAGCTGCGTACCCTGCTCCCAGAACATCACAGGGATACCTGTGCTTATAAGTGGAGTGGAACCGAACGTGGATCATAGCTGTGACAAGCCAGGAGCCGGCATCCCTGAGTTTCCCACTGCAGCTGCTTTTCCTTACTTCATGGACTGTACAGCCTATTTTCTAAAAACGACAGGCCAATTTTAAAAAGAGAAGGAGCAGTCTCCTGTTTTAGCGCTACCCCACCCCCACTCCCCACCCACCCCTCACTTGCACCCTTTAGATGACACAGCAGTTCTCTGAATCGGGGGTGACTGGAATCATGTAATCCAAAGGGCAGTGCTTACTTAGTCAAAGTTAGGGTCGCCCTGGGCTGCTGGGAGTCTGGGAGGTCGGGGTCACATGCTTCTGTGCAAATGGCCAGCAATAGGAACTGCCTCCTACACGATCTCATGCAGTGGCTGCCTGTTAGGGGTGCCAGGGGCCCCCCTCCAGGCCAAGTGACCCACATGTCTGGGGGGCGTGTCCTGGATTTCCATACTTTCTCAGATTCTTCCCAGGTGTTTCTGAACCACTGAGGAGGCAAGAACTTGGGGTTCCAGGCCGAGGAGACTTGCGTTTGAAACTTGATTTTCCTGCTACCTTTTGATGGGGGTCCTTGAGGAAGTTCTTTGGATTCTGGAGGCTGTTTTCTCTGCGATAAAATGGGGGGTGAGAGCAACTACATTTCAAGGGTGGGACTAAACGACAGACTATGTTAGTGTTCGACTCACACGAAGTGTTCAATAAACCGTTGTTGCTCATATGTCCATCAGGGTTTTTAATCATTGCCAGATGCTTGTGGACCTCGAGCTCACGCTCTGGCCTGCAGAAGCCTCCTCCGTGTTCTGAGGGCTGTGTTTGGAGGTACCGGGACCCGTCTTCTCCCCATCCTCTGCGCTGCCCACCAGGGTGCGAGCTTCAGGCTCAGCCTCCACTGGAACCTCGGCTCACTCCCACTGCCTCTCACGCTGAGAGTAAAAGTGACACCCGCCCACAAGGCATAATTGGCCCAGTGGTGTCACATGTCCATTCCTGACCAATCACTTTAGCAGTGCAAGTGTGGGGCTCTGATTGGTTCAGGACTGGGTCAGATGGTCCATCTCAGAGCCAATGGCGGAGTATGAGCTAAAGAGTAAGGCTGGAGATTGGAGAAGAATGTTCCCTCGAGAGGAATCGCGGGTGGGGTTTTGCAGATGCTGGGGCAAGCAGTGGATGCCTGCCTCCCACAGCCTGCCTTACTCATAGTTAACTATAACTCTGCAAAGAAAGAAGTCAGATCACAGGGAACAGGAAGGCAGAAAGGGACAAGAACACTTTTAAACAAGGGGCAAGGCCTTTGTCTGCTCTCTTGATTGCAATATTGCTTGTTAGTTCTTTACACACCTATAATCCATTCCTAGCTGCTCCATGAACAGATTCGAATCTCTTTATTTGCTCATGCCCTTCCATCTACCTAGTGCCATGTTCCTCCCTCTATGTGCACCCATCTAAGTCTACCCATCCTTCAAGAGCCCACTCAAATTCTCCTACTCCAGAAAGCCTTCTGTAAACCCCTTGCTCCTTTACCTCTTACCCATGGCCAAACGAAATGCACTTCCGATTTCTAGCACTGTGTCTCTTTTAAAGCATGTATCACTTCCCGTCTTGTACTACCATTCTAGTACATACTCTTGCTTCTACTACTACTCTATGATCTTCTTGAGGGCTGAGTTTACTCAGCTGAGTGCCTTCATTAGTATGATACTTAATTTTATGTGATGACAACGTGGTTGGGACATAGTGCCTGGATATTTGGTCAAACATTATTTTGGATGTTTCTGTGAGGTGTTTTTGGATGAGATTAACATTTAAATCATTTGACAGTGAGTAAAGTGGATTGCCCTCCATAATGTGGGTGAGCTGCGCCCAATCAGTTGAAGGCCCCATCCACTCAGTTGAATAGAACAGAAGACTCACTTCCATTGAGAAACAGGGAGTTCTGCCAGCAGATGGTTTTCGAACTTGAACCACAATATTAGCTCTTCCTGGTTGTCCACTCTGCAGATTTTGGACTTGTCAGCCTCCATAATCATAAGTAGATTCCTTAAGATAAACTTTTCCCTTTATATATAAAGATCATATCAGCTCTGTTTCTCTGGCATACCCTGGATAATACAATTACCTAGCAGAGTCCTTGGGAGAAAGTAGGAATTCAGTGTTTGTCAGTAAGGGAATGAATGAGTGAATAAATGGATCCTGCATGGCCACTGGGGGCTATGCATCTAAGGGAAAACCTGGCTTTGCAACAGAAGCTAATGGGATTATATGTCTGGGCACCCGCTTTATGAAAGGTCAAGCTCTACATACATACTTGTTGTTGTAATTGTTACCTTTCCCACCACTGCTACCACCACCAGTGGCTACGGGTCCTAGGGCTTTGCCACCGCTGGCTTTAGCGTGGTCTGCAGCTCTTGTCCTCATGGACCTCCAGACACCTCATTCCAAAGAACCACCCCTTTCCTCTTTCCCCAATGGCCTAGTGCTGAGCAGATCAATGGTGTTTAATTTCCAGCCTCCCTCTCACATCTGAGCCATGTTGTTTGAAGTTCTGCCTCAATTTGATGGAAGGAAGCTGTGGGAAGGGGCCATTCACTGTACCCTTTTCTTTCTCATGAGCAAATCACGCAGCCATGGAAGAACGAAGCTATGTTAACAGATAGAGGGGGTCTTTTTTTTTGCCAGCATATCTGGTGGTAGGAGAAAGCCGGTTTTCCAAACCCATGATGTTGCCAACGTGTGTTACTGTCTCCACTGAAAAGCCTTTGCTGACACTATGGAGACAATAAAAAGATCAGTGGTTGCCAGGGGTGGAGGTGGGGAGGGGGGAGATGAACAGGCAGAGCACAGAGGATTCTTAGGGCAGTGAAAATACCCTGTATGATACCATAATGATGGATACATGTCATAATTCATTTGTCCAAACCCACTGAATGTATAACACCAAGAGTGAACCCTTAGGTAAACTATGGACTCTGGGGGATTATGATGTGTCAACGTAGGTTCATCCTTAATAAAAAATATATATACATATATACCCTTCTGATAAGTGTTGCTAATGGGGGAGGCAATGCATGTGGAGGGATAAGGGGGATATATGGGAAGTCTCTCCACCTTCCTCTCAATTTTATTGTGAACTTAAAACTGCTCTAAAAAAATGAAATCTTAAAAACAAAACACCCCAAACACAAAGCCTTTGCTGACTGAGAACAGTTTCTGAAACTGATGAAAAGCCCCGGATGAAAAATGGCCCCAATTTATGGCAAGCCCAAACAGCTTGGCTCGGATAAGGGTGCTGGCAGCGCATCTGA
Source organism: Neomonachus schauinslandi (assembly GCF_002201575.2). NCBI lineage: Eukaryota > Metazoa > Chordata > Mammalia > Carnivora > Phocidae > Neomonachus > Neomonachus schauinslandi. The sequence continues at coordinate 183,674,992 of NC_058404.1, forward strand.
AGAACAGCTGGGAGATCAATTTGGGTATGGGTTTATTAGCCATGCATCGGGCTTGGAAGGGTATCTTTGGGGAAAAGTGGTCTCGAGCAGGGGACCGAAGCCACTGTGATAATCCTGACAGCACATGCGTGGCCGGGGAAGATTTAACTGCCTCAGCTGTGGCTCGTCACTCAGCCAGGTCAACGGAGCCTCGGCAGATAAGAAACAACAACCCGGGGCCAGCCAGCCAACTCCAGCCCAACGGGGCCTGGATTTATTTCACCTGTTGTCTGGGTCAGAGCCTCTCCTAGCCTCCCGGGGGGAAGAGGCCCAGGAAAATCATGGGGTCCAACAGTTGTCGGAGGAGAGAAGACCCGTGAGGCTCTCTGGGGTGAGAGTGTGTCACCCTAGGAGACAGGAGAAGGGCAGCAGCTACACAAATGCCCACCTACCACTTGCCACCCTAGTCTGTACCCTCCGGGAGCTCAGATCCTCCCGGGGCGGAGTGTGAGGGTTTTGCCTTCCCAGGCGGTGGGTTCTTTGGTTGAGCTTTGATGCTATTTTGCTTTTTCCCTCGTTCGTTCATTCATTCATTCACTCATTCACTTGTTCATTCTGTTTACAAAGATAGTATTTGCATTCTGTGTAGCAGCTCGTGTAAAAAAAATTAATAGAGAAAGGTAGAAAGAAGCATACACAACACCCCATGAGCCAGAAACAAATCCTTTGAACATTCTGACATCTGACAGTGAAGTTTTCGACACCTTTCTCTATGTATATACTCATGTAGACATTTATGTGTCACTTGACATAATGAGACATTTTCTGTTTCCCAATTTGCATTTTTTTTACTCAACAGTGTCACAGAGAGCTTCCTCCAACGTGACTACAGATAACACAGCAACATTTTAAATGGCTGCTTAGTATTCTGTTCTATCAAAATGTGATGTGGGCCATCCATGGATGGACTTTCAGGTTGCTGCTGGGCTTCTGCTCTGATAACCGCCCCCGCCCCATGCACACATACACCGTCCACACTCACATCCTCCCGCTGCTTGATCACACTCTGCCCAGTACCTAGCTCCATGGTCAGTGTATAGTAGGTCCTCAGTAGATGTTTGCAGAACAACTCAAGTGAACAGCTTTATGTCCTTGTTCGGTTATCTCCTTAGAAAAAGTTCCTAGAACTAGAATTTTAGGATCAAAGGGAATAGACATTTTTATTTCAGTCACGTATTGCCAGATTGCTCTCCAGAATGGTCCTACCAATTTATAGTCCTACACATACTGTCAGAGCTTCTCCTCACCTTGGCCAAAGCTGGGTGTTTTCCTTTTTTCAACCTTTGCCAATCCAGTGGGTTTGAGGCTTTATACCTTACCCTCAACGTTATTTATCAATTTTGGTTAGAATTATTTGTCTACTTTCTTTCTTCTCATTAGCAACTAGCTCAGGGCCTGAAGCAAGGTTAATACTTAATATATATGAAATGCAGTAGCTCGAAAATATTTATAAAATCCGTCACCATGCTAGGCATCGTTTCTGCTGCTGCCCATATGGAGACCCAGTGTGGGACCTGGAGTGGGGGGCACCTGCCTTTGGACTGAAACAAGCAACACCATGGGACGGAGGACACAGGAAAGCGAGGGTCATCCCAAGCAGTGAATTACAGAAGTTGTGTCCTGGGACTGGACACAATGTCTAAGGGGTTGACACCATTGTCCTAGCCCTCAAGGAGAGATTCCATGCAGAAGGAAGGGACTGTGAGTAGCAAGCACGGTTCTTAAACTGCACCTACAAGAGAACCCTACAGTACTTGCTTAATGTGTCTTGTCACAGGTTCACTCAAGGCAACTTAGTCAGAATCCCTGGAGACTGGACGGGTCCTGACAGACCCAACAGGAAATTCCTTTACCCACCAGAATGGAGGGGCCCCCGCTCAGGGCGACACCCACCTAATAGGTGTTAGAGTGAAACGCTCAGTCAGAGAAGGAGGATTTAGGGTTTAGACAAAAGCAAATAACCAGTTTGTCTGGAGCCCTCACTTCACTCACACACCCTCACATTAGCCCATTGTTCTGGTGTCAAGACTGCAAAGCAAATCTGTCTTGCTGATTCTTATGTCACCTTGCTGCGGGCAAACATTCTTTCATCTGAAGGATTTAGAGAACCAGCCAAGTGTGGATGCTGATGTTGGCCAGGTGGATGCTGATGGACCTTTCCCATAAGCACACTCACCATGACACCCTTGGGAGCCTTTGTGTAGCCAAATTGTCAACAAAATGGGAAATTCTCTTGGGCTTTCTCAGGATACTTGGCAGGGTAGGGGGGGCTCCATACACCCCTTGAGTGGCCCCAGAGAAGGGCACACTCCTACCTCTGGCTCCTCAGAGCCAAGTTTCCCTTCCCGGGTGGGGATAGTTCTCCTCGGGGGAGTTGGCAAGGGCACAGCGCCAGGGCCAATAGCAGCTGCTGGAACCTTCCCAGGGAGCTGCCCGTAGAACTGAGGAATGAGCCTCCCAAATGAGCATACTGTGGAAAATTCAATTTCTGCTTGTTGCTTCCTGCAGCTTTCAACTGGCCAGGCGCAGAGGTGAAGCCCGGAAGAGCTATGGAGATGTCAGAAAGCAAGTGATGCAGCTAAATCATCACACAGGCGTCCATACCTCCTCATCTTGCTTTACCGATAGTCTTGGCTCGGGGACCCCGCTCCTGCTGGAGGACGGGGTGGGGGGTGCCGGGGAGGCTGTGATTTCAGAGAGGCTGCCAGATGGCCATGAGAGGCCCAGTGCACACGTCACGCCGACTGACAGCATCGGGAATTATGCAGATGGAGATGGAGCCTTTAGCTACGGTGGATGGCGTTTCTGCAATTCACGGAATACCTGTGTGGAAGGTAATGCACCTTGGTAACCGACCGTGAACTCTTACCAGAGGTCTGATGCGCCGAGCCGGGGCGCCTTTTCCAGCAGTGATGATAACTGGTACAGTCAGCATATCCGGATAATGTCTGTTGGAACCGTATCTGCCTGGAACCAAATAAAGCAGTTGCCCTTTCAAGTTCGCTGCCAGATGAGTGAGGGATAGAAAAAGGGCAAACAGCTCCTGTCGTGGACCTCCTACTCTGCCTTGTTTTTCCCTGCCTCCTCCCACCTAGAAAACATTCTTCCTCTCCTTTAAATAACCATGGAATCTACCCCTGCCTTCAAGAAGCCTTCCTGGATTTGCCGTGCCCCAAAGGCCAACACCCTTTTCTGAGAAGGCACTATTAGGGGAGCTTGGGTGGCGTAGCCCATTAAGCATCTGACTCTTCATTTTGGCTCAGGTCATGATCTCAGGGTCCTAAGATCAAGCCCCAAGTCAGGCTCCGTCTGCACTCAGTGCGGGAGTCTGCTTGAGATTCTTTCCCCCCTCCCTTGCCCTCCACCTCTGCTTCTTCCCCCGCTCATTTTCTCTCTCTCTAAAATAAATAAAATCTGGGAAAAAAAAAAAGAGAACACACTTTTAAAACAAGGCACCCTCCAGTACTAGCTTCCCAGGCCTCTCCCCTATTGACTGCGTGGCCTTGGGCAACCTTCAGGGCTGCTGGGAGGATGGAATGAGTTAATAAAATGCTAAGAATGTAGAGGAAGACTCATTATAACTAGTATATATAACATACATCATGTAATATATATATATATATATACAACATACATCTAATATAGGTAAATAGAATATTACATATATACATTATACACAATATAATATACATATATACAAAGTAATAATAATTAGTAGTAGTTCAACAAATATTCACCTACTGTGTGCCAAGCACAGCGATGGCCCCTGGAAATGGGGGTAAGAGGTAGGGGGGACAAATATAAAGCAAAATAAAATGTCTCTTGTTCTCCTCAACAAGGAACAAACACCTAGAATGGGAGTAGAGTGCATATGCAACTTGATCTAACACAAAGTTAAAAAATATATATCCTTTCTAAGCAGACGGGGCGGGGATGAGGCTCAGGGAGAGGCCAGAGGGAGAAAGAAGAAACTCTCAAGTCATTCTAGTTGCTGCAGAGGATGGGAGGGCTTCCTGGAAAACGCAAGTGAAGGATAAGCAGGATCTGCCAGGAAGAGCCAGGGTGGGGGTCGGGGCTGGGGGAGCTGGACACCCAGGCACGGGGCGAGGGAAGGGAACAAAGGCACTCATGCATCCAGAGTAAGCATCCAGCAGTGAGCACCCGCTGTGTGCCAGGCACTGTTCGAGGCCCTGGGAATAGAGCAGGGACCAACATGGACCCCCAAAAATAAGCTGGTGGCAAGAAGGAGGGGATAACACAAAGGAGCTGGAAATCCCTTTCCCACCCTTCTGGCCCCAAGAGGTCATGGAGCAAAAGGGCACCACACGGAGACTGAAAAGGTCACGTGCCTGGGTCTTTGCTTTTCTGGACCCTGCCGGCCGCTGGTGGGGTGAGTAGCTTTCGAAATATCCAGATAGGCATGGGTGCGCTAGAGAGCCTGGAGGCTAGAGCTTTTGCACTGGGTGCTCATGGCTTAGGGGAAACAGAGGCCCCCAGGGAAGCCCAGCCCTCAGTCTGACCATATGTTTCAGCGATGGGTGGTGGTGGGGAGCGGGCAGCCAACCATCCGTGAGGTGGCAAGCTCTGGCTTCCTGGGCCGGGATCTCCGGCTTGCTGGGGTAAGGGAACAGCCTCCTGACGCCAGGCGCTGTTGAGAGGAAAAGCGTTTTTTAAATTCCTTTATTTCCCTATTTAACACAGGCAGGCCCACGAGTGGGCAGTTGCAGGAAGAATGGGAAGGCAGGACCCTGGTGGGACTCTGGATTTTTTAAGGCCTGAGCCTCTCTTCTGGGGGGGAACTGAGAGCATATGTGGAAACACAGAGCTTGGAGGGAGAGATATCTATGTCTGCTTAGCTGGTGAGAAAGAGGGCCCTGGGCCAAGGGTGTGGAAGCCAAGGCAGAGAGAGAGACCACGGGGCTGGAGCACTGGACCCCGGGCTTGCGTAGCCACCTGCATGCCCAGCAGCTGCAGGACCAAAGCTCCTTTCTCTGTCCTCCCTTCCTGTGCTGCAGGGGGGCCCAGAGGTCGCGGCTTGGGGGTGGGGGGGGCAGAGGCTGTGGCAAGCCTGGGGTAAGGAGACTTGGCAGGGCACCCAGCAGAGAGTCTGCAGATCGGCCAGGGGGCAAGGGAGGCAGGCCGGGCCAAGGGCTGGATGGGGACTGTTTTCTCTGCACCATTCCCAATTCTTGCTACTCCTCCTACTGAGAAGAGAGCCCTGATTTTTTCCAGGTAGTAAGCGGAGTCCTGGGTAGGGAATGATGATTGACCTCAGCCTGTCATGGTAATCTCATCCTCCTTTGCTAGTACATTAACCAGCCTCCCATGCAGCTAGGGGTGCTGTGCTGTCCTTTTGGGTCTATGAAATGTGGGGGAAAGTCTGTTGAGGAAATTTTAAGACAGAGAGAGAGAGAGAGGGAGAGAGAGAGAGAGAGAGGAAGAGGGGGAGAGAAGGAAGAAGTTCTTTCTCATGACCCCTCAGAGGCATCTCTCTGCTTTCTGCCTTTGATGTAGCCATGATGTCTGGAGCTGCAGAACCATCTCGATACCATGAGGTGACAGGCATGAAGATGAAGAGACAACCCTCACAGGTGGCAGAGTAGGAAGATAGAACCTGGGTCCTTTGCGACATTGTTGAGAAATGAAGCCAGCCTTCAGATTGTCAACCTCCAGACCCTTTCTTGAGGTCTGAGAGCTGTTGCTGAAGCAGATGGGAACAGGAAGAAAACGGGAAGGAATAAGACGCTTCTCCCTACCTCCTGCCTTCCAGTTTCCCTCAACCAATAGAATGTGGCATAAGTGATAGTAGGTATGTTCTAGAGCCTAGGCCTCCCAACTCACCCTCTTGGAAGGTTGCCCTGAGACAGCCATGGAACAAAGAACCTGTGAGGGACACCACGTGGACAGGGATGTCCTGCTGCCCCGGGCCACCCGCCGGCTGCGTGTAACCGCCTGTGTGAGCCCGGTGAGGCTGCGGAAGAACCAGCCAACCCACAGAATTGGCAGAACTCCGTGTTGGGGCTTACTATGCAGCCATCCCCACCAGAAACGATATACAATGAAAGAACACTCGGCACTCCGCAGCTGGACTTGATGGTGCGGGGGGGGGGGGGGGGGGGGGGATGGTGCCAGGGAGGGGCCGGGTCGGCGGTGACATGGAAGCCTCGAGTCTCCGTTCTGACCTCTTGTCAATGAGTCTCAACGAGAGCACAGTTGGGAGTTGGTTTCTTTGGATTGGAAACTCATGCTGACTATATTCTCTCCTTTGGCAATGTGGCTCCAACCATGTGCCAGGCCCCTTTCCCGCTTTTGCTCCTCATCTAGCTCATTCCATGCATCCTCCTTCTCCGCTTCTACTACTCTGTCCTCAGAGCAGGCCTTCATGATCCTAAACCAGGGCCCCCTGTATGCTCTCTCAGGATATGCTGAGTTTTCCTACATGGCATTCATCTCAATGTGTAATTATGTATTTATCTTGGTGTTTCAAAGGTCCAGACTTAGCAAAACCTAAAGGGCTTAATCACTGCCACTCTACAGGATGTGATTAGTAGGAGCAGAACTTTCTGGTCCCTCACCGTTCCTATTCGTTTCTCCAGACCATCGGTTCTCCAAGTGTGAGTCCGGAAAGGGATCAATGTCATTGGCATCAGCTGGGAACTTATTAGGAATGTAAATTCTCGGATTCTGCTCCCCTCTAACGGAATCAGAGACTGGGGGTGCAGCTCAGCACTCCAGGGGGTGGGGCGGGGGGAGGGGGTTTAGCCAGCCGTCCTGATGATTTTGAGGACGCACCTATAAAGTTGGAGAACCCCTGGTCTGGACAGCAAGCAGACAGGTGAGTGGCGGAGGAAGCGAGCAATGAGCAGATGGCCCCCGGAAAAGAGACATCCCCTTGCCGGCTCCCTTCGCTGTTGGGTTTGCCAAGTCAGGTTGTGGTGTTGGAGGGGATGGATGTTTGGAGGGCATGGTCCACACAAGATTCTTTGCCCAGTGAGAGAAAGAGAGAGAGGTCACAGGTCCCCACCTAACAGATGAGAACCCGAACTTCAGTGGGATGAGGTTAACTTCCCCAGACTCAGGCAGCTAGGATGCGCTCGGGCCGGACCTTGACCCCAAGTCGATGGGTCCGGAGAGTCTGCACTGCTAGCCAGCGAGCTCCGCTACCAGCCTCATCATTATTTACAAGCATCATTCACACTTTCCTTAAAGAAGCAGCAGAGTGAGCCTGTTCGCGGGGCCATACCCGGCGCGCGGCGTGGGCTCTGCGGGGGAGAGCGCGTCAGGGTCCCGGGTGGGCTCCCACCAGGCTCGCGGGTGGGCTTCCACCAGACACTCCCACCAGACGCTCCTGCGTCTCTTTCTGTCTCTGAGTCCTTTGCTCCGAGCGCTCAGGGTGAGGCCGGGGTTAAGCGGCAGCCGGCAATGCATCTCCCCGAGTTTATTTACTAAAACATTTTTTATTACCCGGACAAGTTCGCAGCGAGAATATGACAGCCTACATTTTATGCGGCCATTGATCTTTAATCCGAGCCTGCCTTGAGGTTTCCTATAAAATCAGGGCTTCCTGGCCCCAGATGTGATTCCGGCCCGGAATGAATGAGGACCCGGACTGCTCTTTTCTCTTCTGAAAAGGCTGAAATGGCTTTGTGTAAATGGGTGGAAAATGCTGATATTTGGATTCTATAAATAGCTCGCCTCCGGAGCGAGCGGCGCGGGGGTTTCATCCGTGCGGTCTCCTTGGAATGTTTGGGGCCTTATCACTTTTATCCAGGGTGCGGCATACAAATGAACCCCTTGGCCAAGCGCCCCGCCCGCCGGGGCACATTCGGAACATTGGGGCGCGTCTGCGGGTCGCAGGCAGGGGGGTGGGGGGGAGGCGGCTGAAGGAGGCAGGGCATTGCCGGGGAGGGCGGCGGGGGGCTGCAGATGGGCACGAGCCTCCCTTTAGGGGAGAGGGAGCCGCGCTGCTCCTTCTCCCCACTTCCATTTGCAGCCTGCGCCTGCCTGCGTGGGCGAAGGTTCTATCTATAGCGCGCTATTTTTAGCTCCATCATCTGAAGAACCTGACAGCCAGTTAATGACTGGGACCCATCGTGGCGTGTCTGTCGCGCTGTGGAGTGCGCACGCCAGGAGCAGATGTGCTGAGGCTCAAGGTTGTTGCATCTGAAAATGCCCTTCCTTCCTTGGGAAGGGGGCTGTTGAAGGAGCCTCAGCCCCCCACCCCCACTTTCTGAGAACCCTCATGTGTCAGGGAGGGGGGCACCTTGTTCATTTCTGGTGCAGTAAATGACATCTTCCTACCTCGGGACCCTATTCCCAACACTGTTAACACAGCCTGGAGATAGGGAAGGGGGCGAGGAGAGGGGAAGCTGGGGTGGCAGCCCTGGGAGCTGAGAAAGGACTCGCACTTCACCTTGGGGCGATCAGAAACCCTGGAAAAAGACCGATATACAGCCACCCTGGTGGCTAGGAAGCTGTAATTTTCCCCAAGAAAGGAAAACTGTGTTGCAGATTTCGTGCCCTTCAGAGGTTGTACTCTGCATTCACTCCAACCCTTGGTTCTATAGGTCAGGTACCACAAGCTCAGAGAGGTGGGTGACCTGCCCAGGACCACACAGCTTGCCTCTCCCGCCCCCACACCCTCTGCAGCCACCAGACCCAGGACCAGGCTACAAGTCAAGGGGTCTGCTTATACTCTGTGGATGAAAACCAGGATGTGTTCAGTGTTGATGCATTCATTCATTCTCGCACTCACCCTACAGGCAGGGGCCAGGGTGGGCCATCCAGCTGAGCCCCAGGAGATCAGATCCAGGGCAAGGGGTGGTATGGAAATGCCAGCGTCAGAGCCCTGGTCAGGAAGCCTAGGTGCAGTCCCAGGTGGAACTGAGGGGTAACATGACAAAGGTGTCCAGTGAGGGCCCCTCTGGGGGCTTTGGCCACCTGTCAACCCTCCTAGATAACATGGGCTGCAGGCACGAAGAGCAGATAGCGTGTGCTAGGGGTTGGCATTCTCACGGCAATCCCAGGAGATGGTATTCCCATTTTATAGGTGGAGGAAGAGAAGGTAAGTAACTTGTGTGGTCACCTATTCAGGAAGTGGGAGATCTGGGATTCAAACCTGGGCGGTGTGGCCCCAAGGTTCATGTCCTTAATCCCTCTACTCCAGCTGCCTCCAGGTCAAACCCATCTGCCTCGCCCCACTTAAATCAGGCCAGATTTACGGAGCCTTGAAATTCTGAACAGGCTCTTACTCTTAGGTTCCTCTGGAACAGTGTCATCCACTCTCAGAACTGTCCACAATGGTGGAGATGTTCTAGATCTGTGCTATTCGATACCATAGCCACTAACCCCATGTGGCTGCTGATTATTTCAAATGTGGCCACTGTAATTGAGAAACAAAATTTTAAATTTTATTTAATTTTAATTAATTTAAATTCAATGTCAATAGCCACATGGGGTTAGGGGCTACCATATTGGACAGAACAGCTCTGAAAAACTGGCTACACACATTTGAATCCACTGGGGATCTTTTAAAGGTAACAATACCAGGATGTATTCCCTGAGATTCTGATTTAAGTGGTCTAGTGTAGGCCTGGCATCACTATTTTAAAAGATCTTCAGGTGATTCTAATGTACAGCCAAGTGTTGAGAACCACTGGGCCCCATAATATCCTAAGTTATCCTAGTCTCTTCTAGCCTGTAGCATCTACTCGTATTACAGCAGACCCTGTAGGTGACTCATTCAACACCATTCCCCAACCTTTTATCTGTTACCTTCCTCTACTATAGATGTTAGAAAGCTAAGTACTTGATTTCTCTAACAGCCAGGCAGCTAAGCCACTGTTCTGGCAAAGAAACATAACAAGAATCCTGCTGGTATTGTTCCTTCACCCACTTCCTCCTGCCTAGAATATGTGACTAGATGCCCTGAGCAGTGGCAGCCATCTTACAACCACGAGGGAAGACCAGGAGTGTTGCAGGCGACCATCTAGACATCATTGTGCTACTGAATCAAACCCAGCAGCTGCCTACCTCTGGACTCCGTGTTTGGGAAACAATCCAACCTATTTGCGTAAACCACTCTATTTATGTTTTCTGTCCCTTATAGCCTAAAGCATTCCTCATACAGCCATCTTTTATTTTCCTTAGCCTTGAAATCACTCTAAAGATTAAACATCTTGATATATGTGAAAGTACTTTGCAAACTGTAAAGCACTCAGCAAATGGACAGTGTTTCCTATTGGTTGGGAAACCTTGGCAATCTCTGCTTCAGGCGAGAAATCCAAACTTGAGGGCTTGAAATCACGGGACACAGAGACCTCTCTTCCACCGCAAAACATCTGCTTTCAGACTAGGCTTCTGACTGACCCCGAATGGCCTGGTCACTGCTTGCTGGAAAACCCATCAGCCAGTACGCTCCAGGCCAGAACATTCTCCACTCAGCATTTCGGTTGTGGTTGCTGAAAATGAATTAGTGGCTTGCACACTTCCCCTCAAACCTCCCCTTCTTTTATCTCAAAGAAAGAAGAATCTGCCACTCCAGGGGAGGCAGGGCTGGCCTGAGGACTGAATGTCCAGCACTTGGCACAGTGCCCAGCCCAGAGCCACCTTTTGGAACAGTGGCTCTTGAGTCAAGTGCCTCGGTCTGATCTTTGCTCTCCATCCCCAGCCGCCCTGTCCACATTTGGCCACTCCATCCCTCCCTCTCCTCAACCTCACCCCAGCTGACTTTCCCAGTAATTACACTAGCCCCGTCCATTTGAATGTGCATTTTGGTTTGCAAAGGAAGCTTGTGGGTATTATCCCTTCTGATTCTTCTCACAGTTCTGGTTATTCTTCACTTCATTATCTAGATGAGAAAACTGAGACTCAGAAAATGAACCAACTTGTCTGTATCCTTCCAGTTTCTCTCTGCTCTTGCTGAGGTGTGAGAGGCTGTTCTGGACAGGGCTTGGGAATCCGACAGATTTGGGTTTGAATTCAGCCTCTTTATGGTGTGACTTTGGGCATTTAATCCTATGAGCTTCACCTCTTGGCCATCAGGAGAATATATCAGAGGGCGTGCCTGGAGTTCCCAAGACAGTGTCTGGAACCCAGCAGAGGCTCAGGAAGTGATCTCTCCCCTCACTATCCCTTCTACCGTGTTTAAATTTTGACAAGCTTTCAGAGGACTAAAAGTACTTTAATAGTGATAGCTGACAGCCAAGTGCCAGGCACAGTTCCAAGCATTTGTTAATTCTCCTGGTCCTTAAAGTCCATCCTACTTTCAGTCGTGTCCACAGATGAGGAACAGAGGAGGCTAAAGTATTGGTTTATAGCCTCCCAGGCCGCCAGCTCCAGAAGGCACATTCCTAACCCCCGCACATCCTGCCTCTCCTCCTTTCCTCGTGCGGAAGACAAGGTGGACAGAGGCGCCTTCTGGATCTCACATGCCTCTGTGCTATGCCCATCAAGTAGAAATTTCATGGAAAAGTAACATGCTGACATCATCATGGTGCCCTGGCAGCTGGGGGCTGTATTAGTTTCATGTGACTGCTGGAACGGATTACCCCCAAACGAAGAGGCTTAAAACAACACCGACATTATTTCATAGTTCGGACGGCCGTAAGTCCTCAGTGAGTCTAACTAGGCTAAAATCGAGGTGCCGGCAGAGCGCGTTCCTTCTGGAGACTCCAGGGGCGAATCCACTTCTTGGCCATTTCTAGCTTCTAGAGGGTTCTGCATTCCTTAGCTTGTGGGCCCACCAGCAGCATCTTCCTATCAATGACTCTAGTCTCTTCTTTATGAGGATCTGTGCGATAAGGCCCACCCAGGTAATTCCGTTTAATCTTTCCCATCTCAGGATCCTTAATTTAGTCACAGCTCCAAAGTCCCTTTGGTTGTGCAAGAAAACACATTAACAGGTTCTGGGGATTAGGGCAAGGGCATTTTTGGGAACCCATTATTCTGTTTACCTTAGGGGGGCAGGGCTTAAACCCCAGCTCTACTATTTGCAGCCCTCTGTGCCTCAGTTTCCTCCCCTCTAACGTGGGATAATGATGAGCCTGGTGGAAATAACTACCACCTAGGATCCTAAAGGTTAAAGGGGATGCTATATGTTAAAGTGCTTTGTGAAGTTCTATAAACAGGTAGCTTCTTGCTATCAGTAAAATGGTACTTAGGGAGAAAAACTGGTTCAGGCCAGTCCAGAGCTAGTGAGATATATTTGCCTTTCTCAGCTCAGAAAGCCAACTCTAAGTAAGGTTGCCCACTGTAATTTTGCTTTGCTGACCAGACTTGAAATGTGGGGTAGCCGCTCCTCAGGCATGTGGCTCAACAAGCCTCTTCTCTTTGACCATAATTAAAGTCATGCATGAACACTAACTCCCAATTCTGTGAAAGATTTGACTTCATCTGGGAATATCTGCTCAATTTGCTTTCCGTGCCCTTCCTCCCCCATGTGTTCTGGGGCAGGAACTGCTTGGGAAGCAGGAGAATCGGAAATCCACACCCCTGCCCTTCCAAGGGAGCCATTCCCAAGGGGGCCTCCAAGAATTCATCTGAGACATCTGGGAAGATGTGTAGGAGGAGTGACACAAATAACCAAAAAAAACACTCTTCTGCATGATTTCTATAAAATTGCCCATTTAATCCTCAGAATAACCCCACAAGGTAGGTATGGTCATATTCCCATTTTGCAGATTGTACAACTGAGGCACAGAGAGGTTAAACTGCTTGCCTAAGGTCATGCAGCTGGTAAGTAGCAAGGCAGATGTCTGGGATCTGTTACTACTTCCCTGGCCTCATCTCTTCCTTCTCCCCACTTAGGACGTTTACGTGTTAACAAGACCCTTAAGCCATTGCAACTAAACAATAATGATAGAGAAGAAAGGGGATGATGATAGCAATAATAATAATGCATGAGGCCAAAAGGGAAGACTTTGGGGAGAAAAGAGAAAGACATACAGATGGAAGGAATTTGAGAGAGGGAGATCGAACTGGGCCTGGGGGTAGGTGAGCCTGTGTAGTGGGAGGGGAGGTAAGTCCTGCGGCAGAGGCTGCTTTAGGCAGAAGCCGTGAGGCCAGACATGTGTGGGGACAACTAAGAATTCTGTTTGACGGGCATGGAGAATTTGTGGCCCGCGTTGGAAGTTGAAGCCAATCCTACTCATTCATTCGACAAACATTCACTGAGCACCTTCTGTGGATCAAGCCAGGTGACATCCTTGGTGTTGGGGAATTAGCAATGAAAGGACAGACAGACAGGCTCTTGCCCTCCTGGAGCTGCCACTGCATTAGAAGAGATGAGTAAGAACCAACTAATGAGAAAATATCAGGAAGTTAGGTGCTGAGATGAAAATAAAACCAAATGATGGGTCTTGGAAGAGGCAATCCAATATGGGCACTGAGTGGCCCTGCTCATCATTGCTGGATATGCCAAGAATACAAGACCCTCATTACTCTCTACTAGGCCTCCCTCATGATTGTGTTTGTGGTGAGCAATCTTCTTTGTCATCTCACATAGAGCTGGTTGGCTTACTGCTCACTATTAAAAGCTATAAATTCCCCAAGCATGATGCTCTTCTGCTGGGATGCAAATCCGCTGTATGTGTGGCCTCGAGCTAGGCCTCCCTGTGTCATCCGATAGGACTTGGGAGGTAGGAAAACCAGTGCCAGCATCGTGCTCTACTACTTGCCAGGCTGTGAGTAGCAAATCCCCTTGTCTCTGACCCAGGAGTCTCGTGTCTTCTGCTAACATCCATGAAACTGTGTCAGGCTAACTTAATAGTCTGCAAGGAGGATAGCATTTCATATGCTGACAGAATAGTGGTGATAAAGTATAAAGTATAAAGGTTGGGTGGGGGAGAGGGTGGCTTGAGGTATCTCAAGGGATAGGGAAATATCAACTGATCTTGAAGTTCCCTGTTGAAGATTTGGGGGTTAAAAAGACCCACTAATATTATTAAGTAGGTGATTTAGAAAACTCCAGCTGGTGATGATAGGGCAGGTGGGAAGATTTGTTAGGTTTTTCATCATGAGAGGGGAATGGAGGTAATAGCAATGTATCATGTTGTCTATAAATTAATCTAAAATATTTTAACAGAGGGTCGCCTGGGTGGCTCAGTCGGTTAAATGTTGGACTCTTGATTTTAGCTCAAGTCATGATCTCAGCGTCCTGAGATCGAGCTCTGCGTTGGGCTTGTGCTTAGCGCAGAGTCTACTTGGGATTCTCTCCGTCTTCCTCAGCCCTCCCCCCACCACACACACTCTCTCTCTCTCTCTCTCAAAACAAATAAAGAACATATTTTGAACAGAGATACTATAATATGTAAGTGTATGTGAGTTAGTTTTGATTCACAGTCTATAGACAGCATTTAGAACATTCTAATCAGAGTGCTCCACGGGTGGTTGGTTAGCCTTTCAAATCACTCTAACCTCTTGAGGTGGCTACCACAAGCTTTGAGCTATCTTTATCTCGGGTCAATGTCAGAGGCTTTGTTAATTAACATAATGGATGCTAGAAAGTATTTCTCATCGGTGAAATATGTAGTATTTAAGATGTGTGGATGGGCTTGAATATTGCACAGGAACTCCTACTCTTGCCTGAGCAGAGTTTAAGTATCCAGGGAGTCCAACGTGCTGGGGTTCTCAAACCTGGCTGCGCATTGTGATCGCGGGGCAGGACGCTTTAAAAACTCTGATACCCGGGGCACCTGGGTGGCTCAGTCGTTAAGCGTCTGCCTTCGGCTCAGGTCTTGATCCCAGAGTCCTGGGATCGAGCCCCGCATCGGGTTCCCTGCTCGGCAGGAAGCCTGCTTCTCCCTCTCCCACTCTCCCTGCTTGTGTTCCCTCTCTCACTGTGTCTCTCTCTGTCAAATAAATAAATAAAATCTTTAAAAACAAACAAACAAACAAAAAAACCCTCTGATACCCAAGTTCTACCTGCAGAACTTGACTTCATCGGTGTGCTTCTCATTTAGCTCAGTTCCTTATGAGCTGTGTGCCCTTGAGCACGTTACTAAGCTCTGTGAGCTCAGTTTCCTTGTCTATGACATGGGTATAATAATATGCCTACCTCATCGGGCAGTAGTGAGGATTTAAATGAGTTAATTTATGTTGAGCATTTAGACCAGCATGGGGAGTAGTTCTCAATTAAGTGTTATTACATTATTCTCATTCACACTCTTGTTATTGTGATTTTTTGGAAAAGTTCCTAAGGCATGATTATAGTGTCCAGCAGCTAGTTGGCTGAAACATACAGCTACAATATTTGCCTTGAGCGAGCCTTTCAGATGAGATGCCATAGGAACTCCTAAAGAGACAGAGGGAGCCAGAACTTGATCTTGCTTTCAGGATACACCATGGGAACTGCTTTAGAGCCAGCTTGCTGAGAAAGGTCTGTGTAGGTGGCGGGACTCAGTCTGAGACTCGCTTTCAGTGAAACCAGGTGGGAAATTTGAAGACTAGAGAATTTGGGCCCATACCCCCCTCTGGTTCAGGGCTTCTTATTCCTCTGTAGGGCCATGGACCCCTTCCCCAGTCATGAAGCCTATAGATAGCATTGCAGGATCATGGTTCTAACTGCGTAAAACAAAATGCTAGTATACAGATGGAATGAATTACATTGAAGTATAGTTATCACAATATCAATGAACATATTTAGTATAATATATGCCCTCCTTTCTTAACACCTTAAGTAGCAATGCCTAGCAGTGGGCAGTGATAGGCATGAACGGTATTTTAGGATATCTGATAACAATTGTCACATGATATGAAAAAAATTATCTGTGATTTCTATTAGTGACAAATTCACAAGTATTCTTTACTATTGTAGTTTGTTGGCTCATTCATAATTAAAGACAATGCTAAATTTCAGTTACACGTTAATGAAAATAAAGATGGTATTTTTTTTTTCCTTGTCCAAATTCACGGACCTTCTTGAATCCCATGACCCTCAGGTTAAAAACCCTTATTGGGAGGCTGCTAATAACTGCCCAGCTAATAATTGGGCATGACAAAATGAGCTTGGTTAGACCAGACTGCTATACCACACACAATGGAAAGACAAGGGGCCACAGGGGGATTTTGTTTTTCAGTTACTACCGCAGCCTAACAGAAGACTCCAAAACGTAGTGGCTTAGAACGATGATTTGTTAATTTCCTCATGATTGTGCAGGTCAAGTCGTTGGCCAGAGCTCAGGTGGGCAATTTTCTCTGGGTCTCAGTTGGGTTTCTTTCACGTGTCTCCTCCATTCACTTGGGAACTTGGCTAGACCCGGACCTTCCAAGTCAGCCTCACGTTATGTATATTTCTGCTCAGGCTGCCATAAGAAAACACCACAGACTGAGTAGGCTTAAACAACAGAAATTTACTTCCTCCCATCTCTGAAGTCTGGAAAGTCCAAGAAGTTTCTGGCGGTGTTTGGTTTCCTGTGAGGGCTCTCCTCCTGGTGTGGGGACAGGTACCTTCTTGCTGGGTGCTTGCTTGGCCTCTTCTTGGTGTACGTGGGTGGAGAGAGAGTGCTGGTCTCTCTTCTTCTTCTAAGGACTCTAATACTACCCCTTCAGGGCTCTACCCTTATGAGCTCACTTGATCTTTTTTTTTTTTTAAGATTTTTTATTTATTCATTTGAGAGAGAATGAGATAGAGAGAGCATGAGAGGGGGGAGGGTCAGAGGGAGAAGCAGACCCCCTGCCGAGCAGGGAGCCCGACGCGGGACTCGATCCCGGGACTCCAGGATCATGACCTGAGCCGAAGGCAGTCGCTTAACCAACTGAGCCACCCAGGCTCCCGAGCTCACTTGATCTTAATTCCTCCCGGAAACGACCTCTCTCCAAATACAGTCACTCTGGGGACAAGGGCTTCAACATGAATTTGGGGGGGAAGCAATTCAGTCCATAGCATCCTCCAAGGCCTCTCTTCACGCATAACATCTGATCATGCAGTCGGCCAGCCTACATCTCGGACCAGCGTGGCATCTGGGCTCTAGAGAGACAAAGTAGCCCCTGCCAACAACTCTCTTCAGGCCTGGGCATGGCAGTTCAAAGTGAATTCTACAACCTCCTATCAATCAAAAGAAGTCACAGGCCAGTCCAGATCCCAGGGGAGGGCACACAGGTCCCCCTCTTACTGTGAGGGCGGAACGAAAGCACCAGGAGAAAAGGAATTACTGGGGGCCATAGCTGGGCTCTTTTCCCCACAGAGACCTACCAGGCCTGGGAGCTGCTCACACCCAGGGATGCGGGAAGGGAGGAGTCAAAGCTGCTGCTGAGATTTTCTGGCCCAGGCCTTGCTGTTTTTGCTCACACATCAGACTTCTGCCTCCAGAGTTCCCAAGAGGCTCCAACTAAGCCACCAAAAGCTATCCTTGAGGCTTGAGAAGTGTTAATCTAAATGAAAAAAAAAAAAGTGCCAATTTTATGAATACTCATTAACGGACTTAATTATGCAGTGTGTCCTATATTGTCAATAACAGGGCCGTTGCTTTCGAAATTAAAATTGAGTGCACACTTTTCCCCTCATTATCTCAGCATGTCTGACTACTTCTGCTATCGAAGCAGAGAGGAAACTTCCCGCCTTTGGGAGGCCTTGCTGAGTTCTACCCCAGTCTCTGGCTGCCCTCCCTGGGTGCCGGTAACCTCACACTTGCCTGTTTGTTTGTTTGTTTGTAACAGATTTACTGAGGTATAATATTGATGCTATGTATCAGTTGCTTGTTCTAGCAACACTGGATTGGAATAATCTTTTCCTGCCACTCTTACCAGATCACTGGCTCTCCCCTTGGCTACACATTGAACTCCTCTGGGGAACTTTAAAAAATACTGCCACCTGAGCTCTGCCCCCACCCCAAGAGATTCTGATTTAATAGTTCTGGATGCGTTGGCACTTTCACAAGCTCCCCAGGTGATCCTGATGTGCAGCCAGGGTTGAGAATACTGTCTGAAGCTGTGGTCTCCTTGAGGGCAGAGGAACTGTCTTACTGGTACACAGTAGGTGCTTAATACAAAATGAAAAAGTGAATGAATCTCTGCCTTCCTTCTTGGGGCACTGGATCCTCCTCTTCCTTAGGCTCCCAGCTGCTGAAGATATTGAGATACGAAGTTTTTATCTGTCCTTGTAATGGTAGGTGAGTTGGTAGAAGTGAGAAGCATTTTATTGGGGCGGGGGGGGGGTCTTTTTTCCCTCAAGAAGGAAGCAGAGCTTGGACACTGGGAGTCTTAAAATGAAGTATTTTGTTATGCTTGGGGCAGAAGGAAGAGACCCTTGTTTTTGAAAGCTTAGATTAGGAGCCCAGGGGCTACAAGGAGGATGGGGAAGCTAGGGTGGTATGGAGGGTCAGGGGCACTCTGAGGATTAGCAGCATCAACAAAAGCTAACACGCAGCACTTACTTTGTGCTAGGCCCCATGCCAAGAGCCTTATATTAGCTCATCTATTCTTTGCTACAACCTGACCCTGTGAGCAAGATACAATTGCTATTTTTTTCATTTTATCGATGAGCAAACTGAGGCACAGAGCGGGTACGTGGGAGACTTCTGAGTGGCAAGCGCTGGGAGAAAAGTTCCCAAAGACTTGGAAGGGCATGGGTTTGGGACAGTGGCTGGGGGGCAGGGCCTCACTTCAGTTCCTTTGGTGTGGTTAGCACCCCCAAAGGAGGTACGCTAAACATGGTTTTCGGAGAGGCTCTCATCTGGAGCACCTGGAAGTCCCAAGACCCTCAGACAACGGGCTCGTCAACATTGTCCAGTGAGACCTGGCCACGAAAGGGCCTTCTGGAGATGTTTTGGATTACTTACGAACTCCTGTTCTCCCTCCACCTAACCCCCTGAAGGGTCTTTTCAAAGAAAAGAACTTTATGTGTAATTATGTAAATAATATGCTTTATGTAAATAAAGCAAGAATAAAACTCAAACCTGGGACAATGTCTGGGAGCGGTTCTCGCGTCTTGCATTGACCAAGTTCAGGGTCACTCCATCCCTAGGCTACCTCCGGAAGCATGTTCCTAGCCTCCATCCCTCTGTTCCCCAGCTGCCTTGACTTTCCCACCAGTCCCAGGGGCCTGGCCCTGGCCTGCCTCAGGCCTAAGCCTATCTGAATTGGGTTTGTTTAGAAGATTAAGGACCAAACCTAGTTTAACGCAGACTGGCACCAACTCGTTAACTGCTCTGCACTCCTAAGCTTCAAACCAGCCTGAACAAATTCCTGTAAGCCATGGTTAAAGGGCCACCCCCCCCCCCATAAAAATATTTCTGTCACACTTCTTGGCAGGTGCACTAGGAAAAAATCTGGATTTGATTATTTATATTCATGTTCGGTTTTGCTTAATAGGATTTAGAATGTTCTAGGGGAAAGGAATGCTTTAAGAGAGTAGCAGGTGACTGGCCAAGGGAGGGGCCATGTTAAGGGACAAAGAGAGACTCCTTCGTTGCCTTTGCCAGAATCTGAGGGATCTCAATGGAGCAGGCAACAAACCGCAAGTTAAAAAATTGCTACACCAAATAAAAAGCTTCTGCACAGCAAAGGAAACCATCCACAAAATGAAAAGTAACCTACTGAATGGCAGAAAATACTTGCAAATCATATCTGATAAGAAGCTATTATCCAACATCTATAAAGAACTCATACAACTCAGTAGCAAAATACCAAACAATCCGATTCAAAAAATGGGCAGAAGATTGAATATTTTTTATTTTTAAAAAAGATTTTATTTATTTATTTGAGAGAGAGAGAGCAAGTGAGGAGGAGCAGAGGGAGAGGGACAAGTAGACTCTGTGCTGAGTGCAGAGCCTGATGCGGGGCTCGATCTCATGACCCTGAGATCATGATATCTGAGCCGAAATCAAGAGTTGGACACTTAACCAACTGAGCCAGCCAGGCGTCTCCTGAATAGTTATTTTTTTAAAGAAAACATACAGATGGCCAAGAGGCACAGGAAAAGATGCCTGACATTGCTCATCATCAGGGAAATGCAAATCAAACCATAATGAGATATCCCCTCAGCCCTTTTAGAACGACTCTTATCAAAAAAACCAGAAATAGCAAGTGTTGGCAAGGATGTGGAGAATAGGGAACCTCGTACACTGTTGGTGGGAATGTAATTTGGTGCAGCCACTCTGGAAGAAGGTATGCAGCGTCCTCAAAAAAATAAAAAAAATTAGAAATACCCTATAACCCAGTAATTCCACTTCTGGGTATTTATCCAAAGAAAATGAAAACACTAACTTAAAAAGATATATATATATATATACCTCCATGTTCATTGAAGCATTATTTACAATAGCCAAGATATGGAAACAACCTACATGTCCATCGATGGATGAATGGATCAAGAAATTGTGGTATATATATATATATACACATATATATACACATATATAAATAATGGAATATTATTCAGCCGTGAAAAAGAATGACATCTTGCCATTTGTGACAATATGGACGGACCTTGAGTGCATTATGCCAAGTGCAATGAGTCATACAGAAAGGCAAATACTGTGTGATCTCTCTTATGTGTGGAATTAAAAAACAAAAAGCCAAGCTCAGAGATACAGAGAATGGATTGGTGGTTACCAGAGGTGGGGAGTGAGGGTAGGAGAAATGGGTAAACTGTTATCTTTTTTAGTTTAAAAAATTTGAATAATTTCTAGAAAATAAATTCTCTAACAAGGACTGTGGATACACAAGGAAAAAAAAAAAAAGGAAGTTTTGTGGGAAATTGGCAGTCTATCCTCACACCAGGAAGTAACCGTAATCAGAAGTGTTGAGAATAATATGTATCATCATGTCATAAGCACTGAAACCTTGTGTCAGGTGCCGCACTGTTTCCCAGGCACCCTCTCTCATCACCCCAGTGTATAGCTGAGAAGACTAAGGACCAGAGAGGTTATGCAAGGTGCCTGAGACCACACAGGAGGGGCTGAGATGGGACGTAAGCCCGAGTCTGTCCTCAACGCCCTGCTTGTAGCAGCTCTCCAGAAAAGCAGCTGGGAAGAAGCCAAAACAGTCAGCGGTTCTCAGCCTGGATGCACATGAAAATCAGCTGGGGAGCTTTTAAAACAGCACTGGTGCCCAGGCCCCACCCTGGACAGGCTGACTTAACTGAATTGAGCTTCAGCCTGGGTATCAATATGTTTTACAGCTCCCCAGGTGACTCTGATGTGCACCAGGGCTGGAAACACTGGCTGGATGGTGTGGACCTGGGGTTAAGTCCTGAGGTGACCTATACCGAGGTAAGACCCAGAGACAGGACAGCCAGCGAGCGTGGTGGGAGGTATTTAGGGGTGGGGAGGGGGTGCTGGGAAAAGTGACTGGGATCATTACTACTCTATTCCCCATTCTTTGTATTGCTAAGTGACTCTGCATTCAAGATAGACTTTGAGAGCTTTAAACACCATGTTTCCTAGAGAAAGCACCAAAAGAGAGAATCAGACCAAACTTCATGTCCTCAGAAGTTTAGGGCCAGAATCAACCTGACTGCCATCTGACCCAAACTCCACTACCCAGCCCTCACTCTGTCCAGGAGCCAGGGTAACCCAGACCTTGGAGTTAATCCAGACCTGATTTTGAAACAAATTATTTATTTTAAAAATTATGCTAAAATCTACATAACATAAAATTTACCATTTTAACTATTAGTAAGCATACAGGTCAGTAGCATTAAGTATATCAACATGGCTGTGAAGCCACCACGACCCTCTATTTATAGAGATGTTTTCACCTTGCAAACTGAAACTCTGTACCTGTTACACAATAACTGCCCATTTCTCCCTGCCCCCAGCCCCTGATGACCACCATTCTAGGTTTTCTATGACACTGACTACAACCCAAACCTAGTTTTATGATACATTAATTATAGCTATATCAGCTCAAATTCAAAAACTGTCACTGTTTGCATGAGCAATGAATTGCATGGCAGCCATGTCAGTAACTTCTATAACATCCCTTATTATATAGGTGTTCACAGTGTGGCAGGAATTGTTCTAGGTCCTTATACTGACAGACCACCTTGTCGAGCCTCTGTGGCAGTTAGATGGGGCCATATGACTGGGTCTGGCCAATAGAAAATGGGCAGAAGTGATGCATATCATTTCCAGGCCCAATGCTGAAACCTGCTGCACATCTACAACACTCTCTTTCCCTCCCACAGCAGCCTCACGTTTAAGGTGGCAGTGTCAAAGGATGGGGGGAGCCTGAATCCTTGAATCCCTGCTTGGAGCAGAGCTACCAAGAATTGGTGCTTAACCTCCATCAAACTGGCCTAGGAGCAAGAAATCAAACGGAGCTCTTGAGCATATTTTGTTACTGCAGCAGAGCCTAGCTTAGCCTGACTAATACACAGTGGTTAAGTCACTTACAAAGAGATCTTCTAGCTAGCAGTCACCGCAGTCAGGGTTCAGCTCTAGCTCTTTCTGATACCAAATTTTGTGCTCTTCAGCATTATACTCTACTGCTGTCACGTTATCCTATATTGCTCCCAAACTATTTATTTGAGGTTATGATCTTAAAAGAAAGGCATGATCTTAAAAAAAAAAAAAAAAAAAAAAGGTAATGCTTACCACAAAAGAAGCTAGGCATTTTAATGTTTCTCCACACCCAACCGGCTTTTTCTACACCATGCCGCCCCTCAAAAGAAAAATAAAACAAACTTCTGCTGAGCTCCATCTATCCAGTTGATAAAAATCCTAGCAGCCTCTGGTACTCACATAAGGCAGACATTTAAACCTATTCTTCTTTAAGAGATTTCTCTAGCAATTTATTTTCTGTCACTGCCTGCGTTTCTGCCTATGAAGGATGATATTTTGTTCACCTTTGGTGCCTTTACCCCATTGTACTCTGTAGTAAATGTCCCCAAACAATGCTTTTGCACTATCCATTAGGTAGGGCTGTCTTGACTGGCTATCACCCAGCAAGTCTGCCTTTTCCTGTCTTTGGTCGAAACATGATGTCATTTCTTCTTAACATATCACCCACCACTATCTTCTGTTGAGTGCATGTGTGTATATTAAAAAAAAAAAGTTTCAACAGAGTGTTTCTTCTCTATCTCATATCCATACAACACACATCACCACACACACACAGCTAGTCCAGTGCTTGATAACCCTTTTAAAATTTTGAAGAGGAAGGTATAGAAAAATCAGCAAGAGATAGCACATAAATCTGGGAACTTAGAAAAGCAAAGTTGGATATAGAGCAGCAAAGTGTGAAGAAGAGAAATGCCAGGAAGCTTTTCACATTATGGACTTAGGACAGCAAGGGGAGTACTTTTTATCCACTGTTGAAATAGAGTAGGGTGGCCAGATTTAGCAAATAAAATACATACATTTACTGTAGGCTTTTTAGATGTTTAGTGCTGTGGTGTGTACATTCCACAACTTACTCGCTGTGTGGCTTTGGGCAAGGTGTTCATCTCTCTGGGCCTCATTTTCCCCATCTGTAAAATGGAGCTAGTAACATCTACCTTTCTTTTTCTTTCTTTTTTTTAAAAATATTTTATTTATTTATTTGAGAAAGAGAAATGAGAGAGAGCACATGAGAGGGGGGAGGGTCAGAGGGAGAAGCAGACTCCCTGCCAAGCAGCGAGCCCAATGCGGGACTCGATCCCGGGACTCCAGGATCATGACCTGAGCCAAAGGCAGTCACTTAACCAACTGAGCCACCCAGGCGCCCCAACATCTACCTTTCGGATTGTCAGAGGCATTAGCCAATTGTATGTAGAGTATGTGTCCTTCCTTCATTCAAATCACTATTCCTGTAAGTGAAGTATTGCTCCTCAGAAAATTCTGTCCTCATGAAAGCATGGAACAGCCCAAGGCACCAGGAGCCTTCCTCAGGAAATTAAGTAGGAGGTTGGGAAGGGCCAGGGAAAAATGGAACCAAGGGAGATGCAGAGGATCCAGAAGAAACCTTCCCTTTCCTTGAACTTTGCCTTGAGTGGGAGGAGCTGGGCTTCTGTTTTAGTGGTAGGTCCCTACCGAGAAGGTACCTTCTGGTTCCCTCCACACCACCCTCTCCTCTCTGATTTGTTGATGTCTGCATTTTTTCCCCTAGAGGTCCCAACCTCTCAAATCCATTAGTTTCTTCATATGTTAGTTGGGCACCTACCACATATATTCCAGTAGCAGGTGGCAGGAGGTGGTGAGTGATATGCAGGATTTCAATAAGACCAGAGTCTTAGCTCTAGCTAAGAAAAGGAAAAGCTCTGATGGTAAAATTTTAGGAACTGAGAGAGGCACTTCTGAAAGGGGCAAGAGTTTTCCAGGGACTCTTGAAATTACGTTATATAATTCTTTTATTCAACTGGCATTTTTTGACCACCTATAATGTCCTGGTCCATGTACTAGGGATTGAAGAGAGACTGAAAAGACCCAGTTCTAGGCTTAGAGTTTCTTGTGGCCCGCTAAGCAAAGTGTTAAAAACAATACAGTGTGGGAAATGATATAAGTGTAAGAACAGGATGCCATGGGAACACAGAGAAGGGTCAGCCAATTCAGACTTGTGGGGATCAGGGAAGAAAGACTTCCTGCAGGAGGTGACATTTGACTTGGGTCTTGAAGGAGGGGTGGGTATTCAGGAGGGGGAAGAGACCAAAGAGAAAGACATTTCAGGCAGAAAATACAGCACATGCAAAAGTATGGATCCACTCTGTAAGACCCACTTGAAAATAATAAAACAACACCAAAACTAGTGGTAGCCAACATTTCCAGAATGTTTACTATAAGGTAAAGCACTTTGCATGTATGATCTCATTTAATCCTCAGAATAGCCACCTTTGGAGATAGGTGTTACTCATTTTCCCATTTTGCAAATGAGGAAACTGAGTCATAGGGAGTTTAAGTAATTTGTCCAAATTTACATAGCCAGTTAGAACCTGAGCTTAAAACTGAACCTAGCATTTCCAATTCCCAAAACAAAACTCTTAAAGCCTCTTCCACGCTTCCTCTGAATCTTAATTTGGAGTGTTGAAGCCAAGAGCCCAGCATTCCTTAGTCATCTGGTGACATATTTGTTGCTTTCTCTTCTCTTTCATGTGGGAATCTGGCCCAGTTTGAGATCCAGCAGCTTGGTGTGTATCAGGGTGCCTAAACTTCCTTCCTGCCCTCCCCTTGCCCAGAATTCCAGCCATCCATCTCCACAAGCACTGAATCAGAGGAAGTTTCTAGGAAAAATGAAATTAATGGCCATAGTCACCCCTGGGTCTTGAATGAGATTGCAGCCATACTTGACTTGTCATGGTCTCCCCCTTTCCACCCCGGGCTCCCCAAGCACTTAGCCATCCCAACTGATTCTTCAGCTGCTGGAGATGAGAGCCCATTAGGAGTCACTGCAGTCTGTTAATTTGCCTTCCACTGTGGGTTGATTTTTCACTTGTTAACTTTCCTTATCTCATTTCTGTAACTCCACCATTTAGAAATAAATAATATTGTCAGGCTAAGAAAAAGAAAAAGAAAAAATGTGTTGGTCCTGTTGCTTTTGAATTCATTCCCTCTCCTGCTCTGCTCTGTATCTGAGGGAGCTGCCCTTGCAGGCTGTTCTCCTCAGGTTCCAATGCAATTGACTTCAGCTCTCCTTGGCCAGTGGGAGGCAGTGGTGGGAGCTGGGAGGGAGGAAAGAAGGCAGAAGCCAGGATATTTCTTACTCCTCTATGCCCCCAGTGATCCTAGCAGTAGCTATCTCTTCTTCATGACCTCATTCTCCAGGGATCTACCAAGGTCCTATAGGGGAACCCTGGCTTTGGTAACACCACTTTTCCCCTTTGTTTCTCCCACCTAGGGGTGCCTCATCATCCCCTGTTTTGCTTCTCAGTTTTCTCATCAACTGGGCAAACAATCCCCTGTATTAAATTCCTTCTGTTTCAAATACTTAGAGTGGTTTCTGTTTACCTGGCTGGAGCTGACTGACACAGAAAGGGAAGCCAATTTGCTAAGCAATGACATCTGGGACCCAGGTCAATCTGTACACTATTAGCAATCCAATCCAGTATGATTTGGTTCCATTCAGCTCAACTCAATTTAAGTCAATTCAAATCAACAAATGTTTATTGAGCACCTACTTTGAGAAAGGCATTGTACTTACTAGGTAATTGGGATACAAAATAAAGAAATAATAATCATTAAAAAAACCCTGCCCTCAAGGAGTTGATGGTGTAATGTAATAAATAGGCAAGAGAACTAAGAGTTAAGGTATTGTATGTAATGAATTGCAATAAAGTGCTTTATTAGGTGAGCCCTGGGGAGAGGAACTTCATTAGATGAGGGTTGAGAGAAGCTTCCCAAGGAAGCCCTACTCAGATAGAAAGATATGGAATAAAGGCTACCAGGCAAGGAGAACACCCCATAATATAGGTGAGTAGATGGTCAATGAGGAGGTTTGAGAAATCTAATTTCCAGAAAACAACATGACAGTAAAAATCCAGCCTCTAAAATCCATCTAGACAAATGGATGAATAGAGCAGAAGATTTATCCCAGAAATAAACCCTAGGATAAGATTTTTATTTGATAAACATAATAAGAGAGTAAATAAAAAATAGCTAAAGAAATGGTATTGGGACCATTATTTAATTATCAGAGGGAAAATGTAGATTTCACCTCATACTTTTGACCAGAAGTACTGATTGGAGAATTAACCTCTCCCTTCAAGAAGCCAGAAAATCTAGAAGACCCTGTAAGTTAAAGGTAATAGGATTTGGGGATAGAAATGGACTTTCTAAAGCATGAAACATATGACGAAAAGAAAGACATCATTGCACAAGTTAAATATCCTATGCAGTATTAAAATTAATCTGAAATGAACTAGAATTGAAAGTTTGCAAAAAGAAATATGACAAAGGATTTGTATTCTTAATATATAAAGAGCTTTTACAAACAGATATGAGAAGGCAAACAGTCCAGTGGAGAATATGAGCTAATGATATAAATGTGCAACTCATATAAAATATATGGAAAAATTTCAATCCATTAGTAATCAAAGATAACAAAATAAAACAGTAAGATTTTTTTCCCAATCACATTGGCAAACTGTGTTTTGTTTTCTAAATAAAAATGCTGCTGAATGTGGTGATAAGAGGGTGAATTATTACATTTCTGAAAAACAATTTTGTGGCATGTATCAAGGGTCTTAAAGATGCTTATGATTTTTGTTCACATTTCAAAATCTATCCAAAGTAAATAAGCAGAGATGCCACCATCTTGGAATTACTGACAGTGAAAAATTGAAAATAACCTCTCTTAGGCAGCTTTTCTGTGTAACACAATCACAGCATCTCATGCCATGCACAATTATGATACCATGCAATAAAAGCTCTTAATCACAATGTTAAGTGCAAAGAAAAGCAAGAAACCAGACAAGAAAGGGACCAATCTTCCTGGAGGTGTCAGGGAAGTCCTAAAGAGAAGGTGATATTTAAATTGGGTCCTGAAGGACAAATAGGAGTTTCCAGGTAGAGCAGAGAAAGGTCCAGGCAGAACAATGTGTAAATGTAGGGTAGCCTGAAGGAGTACATTTAAGGAACAGAAAGGAGTCTGATGGGGCAAGAGCTTAGATGTGCTCCTTGGGGTAGGAAGGAAAAGTGAAAGGGGAAAAGTCTGTTGGAGTCAGAAGGGTTTAGGTGCCATCCTGAGAATCAGGCAGTGAACATCAGTTTGGATTTGCAAGCAGAATTGTGGAAGCATTCGTTCTGTTTCAGGAAGTTCACAAGGAGAGAGATCAGCCAAGACTTGCTGAGGTTTGGCCTAAGGCAAAGGTGGGAGACGGATTAGAGAGGATAAAGGAGTGGGGCTGCCAAGGCCAGGATAGCCAAAGATGTAATTCCTGGATTTGCAATTTTTTGAGACAAATGAGAACAAATAATTGGAATACCCTTGACACTTGCACTCAAGAATGTGAGAGGTACTGAAGAGGAAGGCAGTAAAAATAGATATTGGGGAAGTAATGGACTCAAACAATAGAAATTCCAGAAGAATACCTTCACACCTGGGGTCAGGCTTATCCAATGAAAACAAAACCTCTCGTTCTCCCTGGAATGCATCTGGGTAGCTCAGTCTGCTCCTGAGACCCTGAGTTTCCGCACCGACCTCATTCTAGGCCTTTCTCTCTCAGTTTCCGCCATAGTGACAGTGGGGAAAATGAAAGTTCATGCAATACCACTTTTGAATCTGCTGCAGATGAGAGAGTGCAGTTGGTGGCCAAACTCAAAATACGGATTTTCTGTGAAGGTCTACAGTAGTCCCTCCCTGAAACGGATGGATAATTTTGGACACCGGAAATTGGTTGTGCAAGGCACACACATGCCCCACTCTACCCTAAGCACCCTGCCTCCATTTTTGCCTTCCTGTAATGAGCGACCATTTGCAAAGCTGATCTGAATGCCCATGAAAACAGTTCCGTATATTACCGTGACATTCTTTATATAATCAGAAAAAAGGAGAGGGTTGAGGGTTGGCTTGTAGGGCGGCGAGCTGTGTCCGGTAATAAGGCCTTTGGTTTATGGGTTAATTTTTCCATCAGCTGAAGAGGCTGCCTTCTCGGGCATGTTGGAGAGAGGAGAATTTATTACCCAAGGCACTGCTGTCATTGGGAATGCAGGTAAATAACCGCATTGCAAATGTGGTGTGAAGGGGACACGCTTCTGCTCCAAGTTGGCAGGCAGAGGTGTATTAAGGAGAGCTCAAGGCCTAGGAGACAGAGGGGGGAAGAGACCACTCAGCCTATGTATTTGGACTTTTGCCACTTGGGGACCCTGTCACAGTCCCCTGGGGAGTCCAGATACACAGCCCTGGTTAAGTCCAGGACAGAGAGCTGATTGCACATTTTGGAGCCTGTTTCCAAACAGCACTGTCATTATTACTGAAGGCTTTAAATAAGCGGTAGCCTGGTGACAAAGAGATTTAAAATGCCAAGAGTGTGATTGTTTAGTAAAAGCTGGCAATTAACCTCCATGACCCCTATTATCCACTGGTTTTCTCAGAATTAGGTGCCAAGCCCAGATGAAGTTTCGAACCCTACATTATAGGCTTACAGTCTATAGTGACAATTAACATTCTGGGCCCAAGTCCCCCAGGGGGCAAAGCTTGAAAAATGTCTTTTTCTAACTTGTGTTCCACTGTCCTCCCCTAAATACCCAACTTTGGGGGACCTCTCATTATAACTTCATCTTGTGGGCACCCCATAATTTTTTAGGGTAAAGCCAAACTCTTGCAAAGATACGGAGCCTCACACAAGGTTCAAATTTACTTCTCTCTCACATAACACTTCAGTTGAGGAAGATGGTCAAGCTGGGTGGACAGCTCTGGTCTGTTGAGACCTGGTGTTTGGGACCCACATTGCTTCTCTGTTGAGACCTAGTCTTTGGGACCTAATCATCCCTTTAGATCAGGAGTCAGTAAACATTTTCTGTAAAGGGCCAGACAATAAATATTTCCAGCTTGCGGTCCAAATATCCTCTGTTATGACTTGTCAACAGGCTATATGCACACAAAGGACCTGGTTGAGTGCCAACAAAACTTTGTTTACAGAAACAGGGGGTAGGTGGGATTTGGCCTGTAGGCCATATATAGTTTTGCTCACTCTGAGCTAGACCAGTGGTGTCCAGTGGGAATACAATGGGAGCCACATGCATAATTTTTAATTTAGTAGCAACATTTAAAAAAGTACAATGAAGCAGGTGAAATTAATTTTAATATTACATGGTATTTAACTCATGCCTGAAAGTTTATCATTTCAACATATGATCAAAATAAATAAGTATTGACAAGATATTTTACATTCTTTTTTTGGTATCAAGTCTTTGATATCCAGTGTATCTTACATACTTACAGAGATCTCAGTTTGGAGGAACCACATTTCAAGTGCTTGGCAGCCCATGTGGCTAGTGGCTCTCATATTGGTGAAGCCCGAGAGGTTGCTCTTGTCTGCCTGGTTAAAGCTGGCTCATTGGCACCACTTTTGCATTCCAGCTCATGGGAAGAGGCAAGGGGAGCACACACCCGGTTGTAGAATCAAACTCCAAATTGCATGTCACTTTCTTTGACCTGATATTGGTAAGAATCCAGTCACATGGACACGTTGTGCTCGAGAAGAGTGTGGGAAATGTAGTCTGTAGCTGGGTGACCATGTAGCCAGCTAACTCTTGGCAGGGGCCATTCTATCACTAAGAGGAAGAAGGGGGGAAAGATATTGGTAGATAGCAAGTTTTGCCATACTATCTAAGTTGTATTTAATTGTTCAACAGTCTTCTCTCTGATTCTGAAATCATACTCTGCTCTAGGTTGGTCCTGAAAGTCAATCTGTTGGGATGGGAGGGAGAGGGGGTTCCTGTTTGAGATCCCCACTCATCCCTCTGTCTTTCTTCTGAACACTTCTCCAACTCCTGCACCAACACTCCACCCGTATTTTTCCACCTGCTGTCATAACAAACTACCACAAAGGGATGGTGCCTTAACCGAAGGTGATTCTCTCACAGCTTTTGAAGCCAGAAATCTAAAGTCAAGGTGCTGGCAGGGCCACCATCCCTCCAAAGTCCTAGTGGGGAGGGAAGAATCCTTCCTTGCCTCTTCTAGCCTCTGGCTGACCTCCTGGCCTTCCTTGGCTTGTAGACCCGTCTCTCCGATCTCTGCCTCCATCTTGACATCACCTTCTCCTGTGTATCTCTCTGTCTCTCTCCTTTTCTTGTAATGATGCCAGTCATTGGATGTAGGGTCCACCCCAAATCCAGGATGCTTTTAAAAATATGCCTGCAAAGACCCTACTTCCAAATAAAGTTGCATTCTGACATTATAGGGGGACATGAATTTCGAGGACACTATTCAAGCCACTACACTACCTTGCTAGAACTCTGAATTATGCCAGAAGTTTTCCAAGTACTTTCCTCCACCATGGCCCGAAATTTCTGCTGCTCAAAGCCCCTTGCATGTACAAAGTTCAGTGCTGGAGAAGAGCCTGGGGAGCATTTTGAGGACCTCGCAAATGGCAGGAGGATCCAGCAAAGACTGAAGAAGGATGTGCAGAGTAGAAGGCCCCTCAGCACTGGAGGTGGCAGAAGGAAGTGGGACAGGGAAGGCAGAAGCAAAACTACCTCTTTTCATGCCTCCACTAGGATAAGTGTACCCATCATGCCTCAGGGGTGGGAAAAACATAAAACCCAGCATCCTGAGATAAAATAACAACAACAAAACAAAAGAACAGGCTCACCCTGCCTAGTTCTAGTATTCAAAATAAATGAATCCTTGAGCATTTCCTGGCTGTTGCTGATTACCCACCAAAACACTCTCTCCCTGACTTATGCAATGCTGATTTCCACAGATGTGAAGATGGTAGTCCTGTCTGAAAACTGCTCTCATTCCGCCATGAATAGATGAGTGCAAAGTTGGTAACCTTGGTAGTTTTGCAGGTTTTTTCTTTTAAATACCTGTTGTGTTT
This sequence comes from Neomonachus schauinslandi, assembly GCF_002201575.2. Classification (NCBI taxonomy): domain Eukaryota; kingdom Metazoa; phylum Chordata; class Mammalia; order Carnivora; family Phocidae; genus Neomonachus; species Neomonachus schauinslandi. The sequence goes on from NC_058404.1 coordinate 183,706,424, forward strand.
TTTTATTTTCCGGCTTTCTCACAAAATTCTTTCTTGCTGTTGCCTCGAGTCTTCCATCCTCAGGTTCTGAGCTGTCGAGTGGTGAAAATGGTGATGCTGACCAGGATGAGCCCTTCCTCTCGCTCTGCAAGTCCTGTTGATTTTGTCTCTTGTCTCTTCATTTTGTCTACTTCTCTGCACCTCCACTCCACCATCCTTTTTCAAGTATCACCTGGACTATTGCAACAATTCTAACTGGCCAACCTGAAGCTTCTTGCCTCCCTATAATCCAATCTATCTATCTATCTATCTATCTATCTATCTATCTATCTATCTATC
>NC_058404.1:183706751-183730954 GCF_002201575.2 Neomonachus schauinslandi
ATCTATCTATCTATCTATCTATCTATCTATCTATCTATCTATCTATCTATCTATACACATACATACCAACATATAATCCAATATATATACCAATATGTACATAGCAAATTTATGTACACCAAGACTGTTCTAAAAAGTTTTATATACACCAGTATTAATTAATGTAATCCTCTCATTAATGTCCTCATATTTCACACAAGCAAACAGAGAGATTAAGTAACACAGCTAATAAGTGGTGAAGTCAGGACTTGAACACAAGGAGTTGGGCTCCAGAGGCCACGCTCATACCTACTGCTCTGGACAATGGCCTAGTGGCCTTTGAAACCCTCCACAATGCACCTGCCACCCCACCAGCCTCCCCATTCCCTGCACTCCAGTTACACTGGCCTGCTTCCACTTCCTGTACCCCTTCTGCTCTCACCCCAGGGCCTTTGCACACACTCTGCCCTCTACTGAGCATGCTCTTCCTTCCCCTTTCAGCAGAGGTAACTCCTCCTCACTTCCTGGACTTCGATTCAGGAATGCCATGCATGGTTTCCTCCAGTAGATCAAATCCCCGCAGAGAGGTTCCCAGAGCACTGAGAACCTCCTCTGCACAGCATATATCCCATTTGTGCCCCATCTTCCCACTCCTCCAACCCACACGGAAACTCCGTGAGGACAGAATTCTGTTCTCTGCTGTCCCTCCAGGGCCCGGCACAGGCTCTGGCTCACAATATTTGCAGAATAAGAAAATGGATGAGGAGGATGCTGATGAATCACTGATGCCTGATATTAGGTTAAAAAAAAGTCCTTGCTGCCACAGCTTACAAAAAAACGAACAAGAGACACAAAGGACTGAAAGTATGGTTTTGTTGTACAGTGTGGTGCTGGTTATGGTTCTTGGCCATTGGCCCTGATGTGGACAGCAGAGAGCAAGTAGGTGGTCGTGGAGGGAGCCTGGGTCTTGGGTCCAGAGAGATCGTGATTTGAAGCCCTTCCTCGGGGCTGATGTTCTGCCACATTTCTGTGGATTTCAAATGCTCTTTTTTTCCTTCAAATTTTAATGTTTTTGAAAGCACAATTGATCTTACAACTGAGCTGTACACTCAATGAAGTGCATTTTTTGTTGGTCCCCGTGAAGCAGTTATGAAATCAATGGGGAGTCCCACAGTCAATGGCATTTTAGAATTGTGGTAATTCCATTTGTGGCCTTGGGTAAAGTCTTTGCTTTTCTGAGACCTAATTTCCTTATCTATAAAAGGGCAGAGTTGTCGTAAATATTGGAGTTGTATATAATGGCCTCTGCACAGTGACTCGTGGCTTTAATTCATCAATAGAAAGTCTATTATGAGTTTCATAAAATATGTGTCAGATGAGTGTTTTGCAAGAATAATCCATATCCTGGTATGGTCGGTGACACATATCCTGGTCGGTGACACATTTGGCTACTCACAATTTTAAAAAGGAAAGAAGATTTTAGGGGCTCTTTCTTCTTTACATTTTAATTAATGCTGCACAAAACCTTTTTCTAGTATCTTTATGTTGTGAGATGAGACTTCACCAGTAACTGCCATGGGGAGAGAGGCGCTTTTGAACTGGTCACTAGGGTGCACTTGTTCCTTCGCTTTCTGAAGACTCTACGAATAGTCTCCATAGGACTTTGCTTCACCCTTACATTAAAAATTATATGGAATTTGACTCATCTACAAAGCACATCTCTCTCTCTCTCTCTCTCTCTCTTAAACTCAGGGCAATTACTTGTTCTATTTCTACAACTAATGCTCTTTTCCAGTTTATTCTTAGTGGGCATTAGTCAGTGCCTCTATATTCTTGGAAAGGATTCTATTTGCTATGAACCAGGAACTGGAGTATCATCTCAGTTAGTCATCTGAAGTCTTCATTTCTGTCACTGTTTGTGGTTCATCGACTTGAACCAGGACACGGACAATGACATAAATGAAGCCTTCAGATGATCCCGTGAAAAATTATGCCTTTATGAAGGACCTCCCTGTACCCTTAAAAATAATCACAAGACCAATAGCTGTCTTAACCATATTTAACTTGGCAGACAAATGAGTACTAAGAATAAATGAGAAAACATACATTCGGATTAAAAACAGAAAAGCAACTGCTGAGTGAGGGCAGAGAAGGAGTATAAAGTGGACTGAGCACATTTTTCAAGAAGAGAGACTTAAATCCCTTTTCTGCCGATTGGTGGAGTCAGCCATGGTGAAAGACAGACTTCAAAGCGTACCTTTTCCATGGACCAGCTTTTGCGATGTTGGCAAATCATTTTTCGTTTCTATTTATGTTGCTATGATAAGGTTTTCCATTATTTGTCATTCCATTATTCCGCAACTCTTTTAAGAGTTGATTTAATTTTTGGAAACCGCAAAAAACATTGAGAGCTAAGTTGGGAGAATAAAGATGATGGTAAAGCAGAGCAATGAGTGTGTGTGTGCGCATGCATACACACGCACACATGTGTATATGTGTGTACGAGATCTTCCAAACTGACCATGAAGCAATGAAACTGGTCGTTGTGGGTTAAACAGTGCCCCCTCCCCCACAGAAAAGGTCCATGTCTACGTCCTACTCTGAGGACTCTGCGAGTGTGAGTTCATTTAGGGAAAGGGTCTTTGCAGAGGTAATCAAGGATCTCAAGATGAGATCATCTTTTATTATTTGGGTGGGCCTTCAATCTAATGACAAGTAGCTTCTAAGAAAGAGACAGGGGGAGACAAGAGACAGCCCAGAGAACACCATGTGAAGACAGAGGCCAAGGAAGCAGCCATGAGTCCAGGAACACGGAGCCAACAGAGCTGAGCAGACAACGAAGGGTTCTCTGAGAGCCTTCAGAGAGAGTACAGGCCTGCCGACACCTTGACTGCAGGTTTCTGGTCTACAGAACTAAGAGAATAAATTTATTTTGTTTTCAGCCGCCATGTTTGTGGTAATTTGTTATAGCAGCTCCAGAAAGTTAATACGCTGGCTTATTTTTTGGCTTGAAAATGTGGTTTTGAGACAATTCTCAAAGAGAAAGGAATTTCAGAACTAATCTGAGTAGTGATATTATCATTAGAATAAGTGTCTATTTTCCTCTAAAGTCTACTTAAAATAATTTCTCCCCATCTTTATCCGTCGTGGTCCAACTAGGGAAATTGAAACCACTGTGGGTATTTATAGAGAGTGAATTTAATGCAGGAATTTGCTACTCCACTGATGAGAGAAGCCAAAAGGAGACAGAGAGGCAACCAAGAGATTCTCAGCAGCGGGAAGCCCCAGCTGCCCCTAGGGAGGAGGTGGTGGTCGGAGTTCAGGGTCACGAACAAGAAGCTGGAACCATGGTGGGCTTATGGAGTGGGAGATGCTACCTGAGGTGGAGAGGGAGGGGAGAAAGGCCTCGGCTTCTCCCTTCTTGTCCCCTTCCATCCTCCTCAGTCCCTGCCATTGCTGAGCTCAGCCAGCAGTTCCCTCACAAGGAAACCTAAGAAACCGCCTCCAGGGGACAGAAGAGGGGAAAGCACAAGGAATGGACTGAGAACGTGGCTGCCCAGGACCTGGAGCCTGTCATGGGGACACATTGCAGGAAAAATGCTCTAGAAGGTCAGACGGCCATTCTACTTATTTCCCAGAAGATTTGGAATCATTCCAAATCTTTTATTTTATTCCTCCCTCTGTGGCAGACAGGATAACGGTCGCCCAAAGATGCCCACATGCTAATTTCTGGAAACTGTGAATATATTACCTTATTTGACAAATGTGACTTTCTAGACATGGTTAAGTTATCCTGGATTATCCGGGGTAATTATAGGGGGCCTTCAAAGCGGGAGGGAGGAGGGTCAGAGATTCGGAAGGAGATGTGATGATGAAGGCAGAGGCTTTGCCAATGGAGGGAGTGGCCATGAGCCATGGAACGCAGGCAGCCTCCAGAAGCTGGAAAAGGCAGGGGAAGGATCCTCCCCTGGAGCTTCCAGCAGGGAATGGCGCCCCGCCAGCACCTCGACCTTAGCCCAGTGGGACTGATTTTACATTTCTGACCTCCAACTTTGTAACATACTCAATTTATGTTGTTGCAAGCCACTAAGTTTGTAGTCATTTCTTACCGAAACAATAAAAAACTTATTAGGTTTTTACCTTCTATTGCAAATAGCAAAATAAAACATCCAACATTATTATATCTCCAGCTGACACGATGTGCAAATAGCACAAATGGGAGACTGTGCTCTTTCCTTCCCACTCATTTCTCAATGTACCTCTCTGCCATGGAAGCTCTGGGAAAGTTGAAGGCCAAGCAAATAATGGCAGTGGACTTCGTGCGATCTTGAGAGTTACAATCCACACTGTTTGCAGTGAATGATGTTACAGCTATCTTGTGTTAAGAGTTTGATTTGCATCTACAAATGGTATGCAGTCGAATGCTTCTAGTCAACAGGCAATCCCATTGCATTCTGACAGATGCCCCTTTTCGACCCTTTGGCATAATCGCTTTACTTTGGTGGGTGATTAACATTACTTTGGCGGTATTTATTAAAGCTATAAAATGTCTCATGCTATTACTGGAGTGTCTTCATTAAAGGAAATGGGCTTGATTCAGATAGATTAAGTAGGAAAGCATATTTAATAAAATAATAGCTCATGTGTTTGCAGGGGCTTTTAAATCTAATTAACGGCAGGGCTCATGGCATTGACATTCCTTTCTTCTTTCTCCATGCAAGGCGGGGTGGGGGGGGGGGGGAGAAGAGAAAGACAAAGGCCAAAAATAAGGAGACAGATTCTTTTGAAAATAAGGGATAACGCTACAACCCAGCAATTGCACTACTAGGTATTTACCCAAAAGAAGTAATCCGAAGGGACACCTGCACCTCAATGTTTATAGCAGCAAAGTCCACAATAGCCAAACCATGGAAAGAGCCTAGATGTCCATCGACGGAGGAATGGATAAAGAAGATGTGGTTCAATATACAATGGAATATTACTCAGGCATCAAAAAATGAAATCTTACCATTTGCAATGACGTGGATGGAACTAGAGGGTATTATGCTAAGCGAAATAAGTAAATCGGAGAAAGCCAATTATATGATTTCACTCCTATGTGGAACTTAAGAAACAAAAGAGAACATAGGGGAAGGGAGGGAAAAATAAAATAAGTCGAAATCAGAGAGGGAGACAAACCGTAAGAGACTCTTAACTATAGGAAACAAACTGAGGGTTGCTGGAGGGGAGGGGTGTGGGAGGATGGGGTAACTGGGTGACGGGCATTAAGAGGGCATGGGATGTGATAAGCTGGGTGTTATATGAAACTGATGAATCACTGACCTCTACCTCTGAAACCAGTAATACACTATATGTTAATTAATTGAATTTAAATAAAATAAAATTAAATTTAAAAAAGAAAATAAGGGATAACAGACTAGTTATAACAGTAGCAACAGCAATAATAATATATGACTTAACTCTCTAGAATCTACGCTATGAGGAGGATTGTACATAACCTTTTTGTTTGGTTCTCATAACCTCATGAAAGAAGTATGATTAGCCACATTTTGCAGCTGAAGCAGCTGAGTCTCGGTAGATCAAGTTCATCCAGGTGGTAAGCATGTGAACTGGAACTCTGGAATCAAATTTTTTCAGCGCTATATTCGGGTTTTGGGGTTTTGTTTTTGTTTTTGTTTTTGTTTTTTTTGCTTTTCAGCTTGGCTTTCTCTCATTTGGAAAGGGGAGAACAACTTCACTCAACAAAAATTTATCCATGGCATGCATTTGTTAAATATTTATCACATTCATGTATGAATAAATGAATGAAAATTTCCACCCAGCTACTACACACCTCCAGGCAAGTTACCTGCTAATTCTACTCCTGAGCAATGTGATGCAAAGAGGCAGAACTGCCTCTGGTTTGGAAAAGAGTGAATGACTTGAGTTCATTCATTTCTTCATTCATTCATTTCCTCATTGAACAGACATCGCGGAGGATTTACCATAAGCCAGGTACTGTGCTGGCCAACAGGAGTTAGGGGTTAGAAAGACACAGTTCCGGGGCACCTGGGTGGCTCAGTCAGTTGAGCATCCGACTCTTGATGTGGGCTCAGGTCATGATCTCAGAGTCGTGACAGACAGCCCCATGCCGGACTCCGCGCTACGTGGAGAGTCCGCTTGAGATTCTTTCCCCTTCCCTCTGCCCCGCCCCCTGCTCGGATGCGCACGCGCTCTTCATAGAGCCAGGAACCTCAGCCCACCCCGGTGAGTGGGACAACGCCATAGACTCACAAAGCCTGGACCTGAATGGGACCTCGGAGAGCATCTTCAAGTGAAAGAGCATTCAGCTGACCAGCTGGGCTGTAGTTAAGGGTCAGATAGGCCTGGGTTCGATCCTGGATCTGCTGCTTACTAGTTAGACCTCACTAGCTGTCCTTGTTCACTTGGGGAGATTAGTACATACCCTAGAGGTTGAAATGAAGTTCAGAAATGACATAAGATGCTTAGACATAAGATGACATAAAGTTCTGGCTTAGGATCTGTCCATAGGAAGCACTCAGTCAAGGTTGTAATGAATGTCACTCTCTCTACCGCGCTTTTGATTCACATGGACAGCCTCCTGCCTTTAGTGAATGTTTCTGTTTGTGCATCATTTCTACTCGTCTATATTGCAAGTGCTTTCAAGTTTGGTGAGACAAGGTGTGCATATAAAATGTTGGGACTGCATATTTTTCAAAACTCTTTCAAGTACAGGTTCTAATAAATAAATAAAGTGCAGCTTCCAGATCGCAAACCTCCTGGTACCATGACTTGTTGGAGCTCCCTATCACATCTTCCAGAGACCCTTCTCCAGGCTGCTGTGTACAGTCTATTCTCTACATGCCAGATCTTGTCCTTCCCCTGCTTTCCAGAGGTTTCCCATTGCACTTAAAATGAACATGAGCCTCCTACCATGGCCTGGGAGGCCCCTGCTGGCTTCTCTGCCCATTTCCACGTTGATCCACCTGAGCTAGCCAACTCAACCTTCTCCCTGCTCCTCGAATACAGGAAGACCTTTTGCCTTCTCTCCCTTCCACATACATAGTAGGATCTTCCCAAACTCCCTCAACCCGCCCTGCCTTATTAAATGCCACCTCCTCAAAGACAGTGCTCTGTTCCTACTTTTCAAGCCTTTGCCCACTTGCATTCCCTTCATGATACCGACCACCAGGCACTGACTTGTTTATCCTCTGTCTCCCACACTTGGAGAAGTTCTGAGAACACTGCTGCATTCACTTTTGCATTCCCACGGCCTAGAACAGAACCTGTCCCATAGCAGGTGTTCCATAAATGTCTACTAAATAAATGAGCAAATCCTTCACAACAATGTGGGTTTTTTTTTTTTCGATTCCAGGAAACCCACTTCTATACTTCAATAACAAATTATGAATATCTAATTTTTTATTGTGCATGCTTGAATTATAACTGTTTAACAACAACACCAAAAAAGCATTAGATGCTTACTGTTCTCCCGTCCCATAGACCTGTGGGCTGCACTGGACAGAGTAGCCAGAAGACAGGTGTTTATGCCCCACACCCCCAAAACACCAGCGAGGAAAACCTCCTTAAGCCCCGTGATTGCCCATGAGAAGCCCAGACAGACCAAACGAAGAAGAATGCCAGTGCCGAGGAAATTAAATCTGCAACCAGAAAAGGCAGGCTCTATAACTCTGCAAAGAGAGGGCAGTATGTGTAACATACACCACGCACAAGGATGTGGTTTAGAGGTCTTCAGATCTGCCCGTATTTCTTGGGCACTTGGAGAAAGTGACTTGAAAGTAAAGTAGCCTGGGTAGCAAGTCTTAACACTGATGGTTTGTTTTGGAAACAGATGCATTGGAACTTCGATCCAGAGGCTGATATGGAAGGATGGCATGAGGCGATGCAGATCTCAGTGTACAAACTTGTTCTTGGGTGACGGAAACATCTTATTTTTATGTCTAAAGCACAGATACACAGACAGATTTCACAGGGAGGGGAGGCAGTTAGGAAGAAAAATGTCTAAACGTTACCCAGATGTAATTCACCTAACAACCCCTGTGAGGTTGGGACTGTTTGACCACTTTGTAGACGGGGAAACTGATTCTCACATAGAGTAAGGGGAGCACTCAAGCTCTCCCAACTGTAAGTGGGGAGCAGGCACTGCAAGTTCCAAAGAGCCATATTGTTCCAGAAAAACGCATTTCTCATGAAACCCCTAGAAGGTGCTTAGGGTCACGCAGTCCTCTTGGAATACTCTGTTAACAGAGCAGTAAATAAAATTTGGGAGCTGGATATTCTTCCAACTTCCCACCAGGAAGCTTTCTGATATCTCAAGGGTTCCAGAGCTCCTGCTTTGGGGACCTGTTTGTCAACACATCTGAGACCTCCCAATTATGTTGTTAGTGTTCCGTGTCTCCTTATGAGAACACGAGGTGGTGGGGCCTGGAGGAATTACACAGACGTAACAAAGCACGAGGGGAGATCTAAAGGAAAACAAGAAAGAAATGCAAAGTGTAAAACCATCAGGCTCTCTCAATGTAGATCTCTGGGCCTATAAAGACAGTGAAACCAAGCTCTGTCCCCTGTGGGCTGCGTGACCTGGGCAAGTTACTTAACCTCTCTGAGCCTCGGTTTCCCCATCCGGGAGAAGGGTCTGAGGACTAATGAGATATTCTATGAGAATGGACCTCCCAGGCTCTGCTAGGGAAGAGGCTCGTGTCTCCATGCCTGGCTTGCTATACTCTAAGATGAACAGTTTCCTTTTTCTGGGAGTCCTTCCATTTCATTCTGATGTTTGGTATGTCCAAATGATTCATCAAGTGGGCAGGAGCTCACTGAGTCCTAGTGTAACTTTTCAAATGGATCCGTTTTCTGTGAGCATCATAAGGAGCCATCAGCAACCACAGAACTACTAGTTGGGCAAAGAGCAAATCAGGTGAATGGAAAAATCATGTAAAACCTCACATTATTTTCAATACTCTTGAATACTTTAAGAGCCCCTATTTATATGCAATTGACATAATAATTCCTAATTACTTTTCCTCACTCATTAGAGCACATCTCTTGAGAGTCTTTACTCAGCCTCCCTATTTTAAGGCTAGTTCTTTTCATTCCATGTACATGAATGTAGTTAATTTCCATTTTTCTGATGCACAGGAAGTACCCCCCCCCCCCACATTACACTTTCCACTTTGGTGTCATTGTTCTGCAGCCGGATTTGCCATTTTGTTGCCTTTCTTTCTTTGGTTGGTATGGGTCCTGCACTTAGGAGGCCGTGGGGACCGTTAGAAATGCCACCTGCGTTGGAGTCAGAAAGAAATGGGTGAATCCTAGCGCTGTCGCTTCCTGGCTGGGTGAACTTGGGAATGCTGTTCAAGCTCTCAAAGTCTGTCTCCTTATCTGTGGGATGAACATGGTGACTCCTGACGTGTAAATTCATGAGATCTTGTTGGCCGTGATAGTTAACATTCTTCATAGCAGGTGGCAGAAAACTCAACTCAAATTGGCAAAAACAAAATAATATAATTTATTGGCTCATGGAGCAATGAAAAAAAAATCCAGAAGTATGCAATGTCAGTAAGGGGAAACCCTCAGGTCCACAGTGGGATAGAAAGGAGGCGGTGACCACTGATCACATCTGCCTTCAAGACTGAAGACCCACTGTGTGCCTGCACTATGCAAATACCCAAGGAAAATGATTCTCTTGGTACTTAATTCAGTTATTGCAAAACTTTTAAGTGTGCTTTGTAAAATTTGGTTACAGAATCTGGAAATTTCCACTGGAAATTTTATGAACTCTAAATACAGATAAAATATTGCTGATGAAAATTTAGTGCTATGAGGATAAACTATTTGAAGTATAAAATACACCAGTATATATATATATACATATATATATATATATATATATAACTGTAAAGTTCATCACTGAATTCCAAAGGCTGAGAATGGAGAAAAATGAAAATATCTCAATAATTTTTATTTTGATTACATGATGCAACGATAATATTTTAAACATCTTGATGTTACGGATTGAACTGTGTCCCCCAAAATTCTTACATCGAAGTCCTAGTCCTCAGTACTCAGAATGTAACTTTATTGGGAAATCGAGTCACTGCAAATGTAATTGTTACAACGAGGTCATACCAAAGTAGGGTGACCTTGTCGGGTGTCCTTACCAAAGGAACAGCATGTGAAGAGAAAGAGATACATACAAAGGGAAGACAATGTGAAGACCCAAGAAGAATATCATCTGTAGGTCAAGGAATGCCAAAGATTGACAGCGAACCACCAGAAGCTAGGAGAGTAGCATGGACCAGACCCTTCCTTCCTACCCCAGAAGGAACTAACCCTGTGGATGCCATGATTTCAGACTTCTCCCCTCTACAACTATGAGAAAAAACATTTCTGTTGTCTAAGCAACCCAGTTTGTGGTGCTTGGTTATAGCAGCCTTGAGGAACTAATACAGTCAAGTTGAATAAAATATATCATTAAGGTTAATTTCACCAGTTTTGTTCTTACTTTTTAAATATGTAGTTAATAAGAAGTTAAAATTACACACGTAGCTTGCATTATCTTTCTACTGGACAGCACTTCTCTGGGGGAAAAGCGCAGGTATTAAAAACACAAAGACAGGGCCACTTGACCTACTTAAGGGAGCTCAGGAAAAGCTTCCCTGAAGAAGTGGTGTTTAGACTGAGGTCTGGACAATCTTTGGGGCTTCATTAAGTGAGGGAATGGTGCATGGGGTGTGGTAGGGCAGAGGGCTCCAAGTAGGGGGAATGGTTGGCGCAAACACTCAGGCAGATAAAAGCACGGCTCTGGCCTGAGCCCTCCCCAGTAACGACATGGCCCCGATTGCCAAAACACTCCTTTGGTGCATTCAGCTCCCATGGGGTAAATTCCTCCCTGCAATCCCACCCCGGGCTGCTGAGAGGTGCCAGAGTGCAACACCATGGACATGGAATAGTAAAGAAGAATCAAAAGAGAGTCAACAGTTGATGGGGAACACTGGGTGCAAATGAAAGTATGAGTAAATAATTCTAATAAACACAGATGAAAATAAACAATTCAGGCACCCGTGGAAGAAGAGATGAGCCTGTTATCAAGTTTAATGATTTCAAGTTACTAAAATATTTCCCATCATCACTCAAACACAACAACTCCAGTGTACCCCCATGAGTCAGTGGTGGCTGTGACTTCCAGGTGTCTTTTCCATGACAGCCAATGGGACCTGTTGTATTGGGTAATTGGAGATAACAATCCCAACCACCCCACAAGGATTTTACTGACTAGAAGCTAAACAAGACCCACCAGATCTAATCTCCATGCCCAGAAGAGGAACCCATCCTCCACCCAAACAGACAGAGGATGTGAACCCAACACTTGGAGCTGAGAATGTGGATGAGCTAGGAACTTTACTCGAGAAGGTAACAATGAAAGGAAGGGGAGAGAGAAGAAGAGTCACGTATTGATTTCCAAGGTCAGTCTTGTGCCTTTAAATATATCTGATTTCTTGTGAAAGAATTTCCTCTATACTTTGAAAAATGAAAATGTAGATGGTTAGCACTAGAAGAACATCTTTGAGTCAATCTAATCCCCCTTTCATGCTCTGTTGAAAGGTTGAACTACTGAAAGTTCCTACAGCATCATTCATTCATTCAAATAACTATTTATGGAGCCCAGAGAGGTTCAGTGATTAAGGTCACAGAGCCAGATGGTGACACAGTCTATCCTTTTTGGCTGGAGCATCACTCCCCATGATGATAGCGCAACAACTTTCACACTGTGTGACGGGAGCCTCCTCATCTTAGACCAGAGATCCAAGAAACTCCAGGAGTCTGGAGCATTTTTCGTCCTCCCTGACTTCTCTTTGAGGTTTTTCCTCTTCATTAGGGCCCATTCCAGGTGCTCCAATCCCAAAGCTGTGCAGGACACTTCCTCAGTCACACAACGGGGATGCTGGCATGGACATTGGTCCTTCCTTCCTTCTTTCATGTATTCATCCAACAAACATTTGAGAATCTATGATGTGTCAGAGACCGTGTGAGGCACTGGGACCAGGACAGTAAACCAAACACGATCGTCTCTGCCCTTGGGCCCCAGAAGCATACCGTCTCAATGCCATCAGTGCATCGCTCAATCTTCAGTACTTACTATTTAGTGCCCGGAGCTTTTCTAGGCCTTCCGGAGACAGCAGAGAACAAGACAGGCAAGGTCTCTGCCTGCGTGGAGGTGACATTCTAATGAGAAAAACATTAAACAAATAAACCAGCCAATGAATCTGTACTATGGTGAGTAGTGGGAAGTGCTTATGAAGGAAAAGCTGCGTGAACTGATGGAGGGTCACGGAGATTCCATTTTAGATGCGTGGAGGTGGGGGAGGCTTGGCGAAGACAGGATATGGGAGAAAAGATGAGAATGAAGCGTGGGGTGAGCCTCTGTTGAATGAAGATGAGGGATGGGCTATTATTCCTTCCAAGGGCAGACGTGACCATGAAGGAGTCCTGTGTTGTCTCGGTCCCTGGCCTGCCTGAGTGGGGGAGGGTCTTCTTAGAGAGGAGGAGGTCTTCCCAGTGTCCCTCCGCCTGCCCCCGCGCTGAGGAAGTTGTGTGTGATGTTGCCCAGTGTCCTCTTTGGCTGGAGACAGAGCAGCCTGGGAACTGCGGAGAGCCAGCCGGAAGAGTCAAAGTCAGAGTAACAGAAGGGAGACTGACCGCCACTCGAGATCACATTCCTCCTGCCTCTTGGAAGCCCTTCATCCGTTTAGGAGAGGGGAGCATCATTTCCCAGAGCTGCTTGATCAGAACCTAATTATCCCTGGAGCCATGAGTTTGAGCAGTGGGGTTCCTGTCACCTGGCATTGGGAAATGGGTCAGTAGCCAGGACAGAATGTGCTGCCTGCCATGTGGGCAGCCTCACCAAGCACGCACCTCAGGGCCACAACCCCAGTACACAGACACTTTCCCAACTGGACACACCTTATTAAAAAGGGAATCATGGACACTTGATCTCCTAGGCTGGAGAACGGCCACCTGGACCTACTACTTACTCTCCCCTCCACCAAACCCAGGGGGCAGCTCTTAGCCTGTGACCTTCTCAGTCTCAGCCCTGGACGCTGCCTCCTCTAACTTGCTTTTGTCTGTCCAGTGCTGGACAGTTTATGCTGCTCCTACCTTCCTGCTCGATCTTCCCGAAAGCCCACAGCTTCATAAAGTCAACAGTTCTGGGGGCTGGGGGGCTGGAGCTTCCATACAGAGACATGAGACCCAGAGGTCTTCTGCTGATTTCCAATGCCCAGCAATTGGTTCAGGGCAGAGCCAAGCCCCAGACTATACCTTCTGCTCAAAGTCACCTCCATCCTCTCTCTAGTTTGCCTTTTGCTCTCTCCTTCACTGGATTTGGTCTCTGTTACAGCTCCTTAAGAGGTGACTACAGTTCTATCCTCAGCCAGTTCTTGCTCAAGCAAGGCCTCCCTGTTCCATGGAGACTTTGGTACATTTGACTTGAACCTCTAGCCTGTGAAAGGCCAGGCTCTGCCCATGATTGCCGCAAGTTCCCAGGGCTTGGGTTGCCAAGGTCCCTCTGCCTTGGGTCTCTGCTCTGAGCACAGAGTCTTTGTGTCACCCATTGTGGGTGACATGAAAGCTTCTTCTGTTGGCTTTCACCAAAAAAAAAAAAAAAATCACTCCTCCTGAAGCTTGTGTGTTTTGGGTTGTTACTCCAAAGATCAGGGAGTTGTGAGGAAGGGCTCCTAGCTAGCAGGACCTTCCTCATCTCTCAGTCTCCATCTTTCCTTCTCTCCCCTTATTTCTCTGGCCCACTTTAACCCCCCGCAAAACATATTCTGCTCCTCTCCTCCCACAAGGCATTTAACCAACTTTTGGAGTCTCATGCTCATACTATTTTTCCAAGCAGACCCATTGTTCTCCATAGCAAACCCCCAGGTGTCCACCTCCTTACACAGCAGTGATCTCTTCCCCATCTCTTCCAGCCCCTCCCTGACCCCACTGTCTTCTCTGCATTTCGAAGCAAATTTCCACCTGGCCCCTGGGCATGTCCACCCGGATGTTCCAGTGCTAGACCCTCTGTTCTTCTCCCCCAGACCCTCCTCCTTCTTCCTCCTCATTCTGTAGGGTGCCTTCCATGGCCAGCAGTGTCTCAAGTTCAGCCACGCTAGGCACAGCGTAGGAGTGGGGATGGGCTTTCAAGTCAGATGATCCCCTCTGAATCCTGAATCCACCACTGCCTCTGCAACTTTAGGCAAATTACTTAAGCTCTCTGAGCCTCAGACTCTCCCCCTGTATGTTGGGGATCCTAATACCTCCTTGGTGGAGATGCATCGAGTCTTAAGTTAGACTAACTTATATAAAGTGTCTGGTACAAACAGGCATTAGAAAAGTGCTAGCCGTTATTCTTGCTGTTGTTATGTATCAATGGCTTTGCTCATTCTATTCCCTCCAGGCAGGACATCCCTCTCTTTTTATCTGTCTGTTCAGATCCTACCCATTCGTCATGGCCCAGCTCCGGCAATCGCAGCCTCGGGAAGCTGGCCCTGGGAAGCCTTTCGAGTTAGGAGAAATCACTCCCTCTTCTGTGCATTTATGGCTCTCTGTGCTACTAAATCCTGTTCAGCGGTGAATGTATAGGAAGAAATCACTGCTCATAGTCTCTTGGGTCCAGAAAGACACGAAGATCTTTGATAGCAATATTTCTGGAATTCCTCAGTTTTTGTTAACTGATCAAGCCCAAATGTCATTCCTTTCAATAGCAATTGTAATATGATTTCTTTCATTCCTCCCATTATTTATCTGTTGCTTAAGTGTCAGTTCTTTTTTTAAAAGATTTTATTTATTTATTTGAGAGAGAGAGAGAGAGCTGGGGGGGAGGGCCGGAGGGGGAGGGAGAGGGACAAGCAGACTTGGTGCTGAGCGTAGAGCCCAACACGGGGCTCAATCTCATGACTCCCGAGATGATGAGATTGAGCAGAAATCAAGAGTTGGCCACTTAACTGACTGAGCCACCCAGGCGCCCCTACTTAGGGGCTCTTGAGGGCAGGGCTTCAGTATCAGCAAACTTTATAGCCTTACTCCTTCACCCAGGCTTTGCCATATTCAAGTAGCTCAATAGATAGATGTTGAAAGTGCCCCATAGATGCTTATGGAATCAACCGATGATGTATAAAAGAATGGAATCTAATAAGCGGCAGGTATCAGCTCCTGCTAGGCAGTAAATTTACTGGACCTACTGGAAGGTACCTACCAACTAGGAAGCAACCACTGCTAATATTCTCTTGCATCCAGAAAGGCCTAGAGATCTTCTGTAACAGCTTTGTACCGCATCCCCCTTAGTTCATGTCAACCGTCGAGCCTAAATGTCTCTTTTACTATTTTTAGCAGATCTCCAGAATCACAGCTCAGGTCTCTCCTTGTGAAAGGCCAGGAGTGTGCTTAGCTGCCGGTCTCCAGCTGTCAGGTCCTTTGGGATCCTCCTTGGCTTGCAAGCCAGGTCACTCTTCTCTCTGGAAACTCCTGGATTTGACTGAGCAGGGCAGTGATACAACGGCTGGCCATTTCTGCCTCTGGGAACTGCTGTCAAAGGCTGGCTCTGTTTCGGAGCCCCCTAGCAAGGCTGGCTGACATCTGTGGGGTCTGCATCACAGTCTAATGGTTCTCCTACCCCAGCCTGTTTCCCATCTTTTCTTTTACAGGCATTACCCCCCTCAAGCCCCCGCCCCGCAAAAAGCCTTTGCATTTTCTTTCTATTCCAGCTCAGCTTCTGCTTTGCAAAGATTCCAAATAGCATGCCACTGCAGACCAGTGTCCCAAGAGAGCTTGGAAGGAGCCAGAAGGGAGAGTGACCTCATTTTCCAGGAGCCATGAACATTGACTGAAATACAGAATCCTGAGCTGAGCGGACAGCACCAATTTCAGCCTTCAGAAGCCTTGTCCAGTGGCCTGCCCATATACCAGGAAGGACAGTAAGAGTCCTTTGGTTTTTATGGGGAGATCCAGCTGTAATTACATTGTCCAGAATATTACAGTAAAATCGATCAGAAAGCACGCTAGTTTGGGGGAAAATTTTCTGATTTCCCAAATGAGTCCAAAAACAAGACATTATTGATGACTCCTATTATTCTTCTCAGAGGAGATATAGATAAAAATAAATAGTGCTGCCTTGGAGTGTCCACCCCCCGGGGAACCTGCGGGATGGGGAAGGGCGTGGGGGCTGCCTGGGGGCGCTTTATCCAGCTGGCCGTGTTGTGGTCTGGAGGCTCCATGATTTGCCCCGCTCTCCAAGGGTGACCATGTCTGTTCCTCCCTCTGCTCTTGTCACCCTTCAGCAACTCTCTCATGGCTCCTGGGGATTCTGGCCATAGGCCAGGCCTCCTTGGCAACAAGGGGACTTTTGTAGGGGGCCTTCTTTCTGCCCGTCGCTCTTTTGCCCTCAGCTAGTGCTTCCGGGGATATTTGGAGAGGTTCATCTTATAGGTCACGTAAATCATCTAGAAATCATCTAGACCCGCCTCTTGAAGGCTTGAAGAATGGTCCTATTCAACATTCAACAATAGTCCATCATGAGAGAAAAGCTTTCATCGAAGGACACTTAGGTGGTTTCCATACCTTGGCTATGGTGAATAATATTACAGGGGACATGGGTGTGCAGGTATCTCTTTGAGATTCCGATTTCATTTCCTTTAGCTAAGCACCCACTAGTGGGATGGCTGGATCGTATGGTAGTTATATTTTTAAGTGTTTGAGGAACAACCATACTGTTTTCCATAAGAGCTGTACCAATTTATATTCCCACCAACAGTGGAAAAGGGGAGAAAAAAAGATGCCTTCCAATAACCTGGGCAAGATAGAGGAAAGAATGCCACTGTTTCTGCTTTCTAGACTCTTGTGGAAAGCATTGATACATTTATTTCCAACTCATCCCTGACCCTGGCCCTGATGCCCCCCAGCAGGATTGTGAAGGAGTAGGACAGTTCTGTCCAGTGCAGTCTTTGACACATGGACATTGGCTGCCTGATCTTGGGGAGGCCATTTACTTTGTCCAGGCCTTGGTTTCTCCATCTGAAAACGTCTTCTGTTGCAGGGTTATCGGGAAGCTGCAGCTGAGATAATGGGGGTGAAAAGGCCTTGTTAACTTTGAAACCACCGCGTGAACGTCAGACCTCATATGACACCTTTCAGAGCTACTTCAGTTCTCCTGCCAGGGAGGGTAAATATCCCAACAGGGACGCTTGAGATAGAAACCCTCCCTGGACTTTGTTTTTGGGCAAGCCTTTGTCTGACACAAACCAAATGGCCTGCTGAGGACAAACTCGGGATTTACAACTGCCCTCCTCCTGAAATAACCACTCTTGAGTGTCGGCATTTGGGCCAGTAGACACACCCCTTTTCCCTTCCTTAAGTGATGGATCACCCACTCTCCTACTGAATTAGCAGTCTTCAGGAGCAGTCTTCAAACAGCCACATTTTGATGTGGGCTGGGGTCAGTTGAGCAGAGAGGAAATCAAGGCTCCTCGAAGGTGACCTGACAAGGTCTCTTTGGTGGTAAATGGTGAAGCTGGGATTCAAACCAGGCCCTCCAACAACACATTCCGTGATGCCTCCCACTGCCTCAGCACTTCTTAGCACCAGATTCTGAAGAGTGCGGGAAAGGGCGGCAGGGGGAGGGCTCTGAAGGCAAGTTCTGGACACTTTTCTTCAGGACAACTCTTCCTGGAAGACATGGGTGGGGTGAAGAGGAGGCCCATAGCTAGGCCTGGAGGTAGCAGGAGAAGTCTTAGTCTATTTTCTGATTTCAGGGACCCTGTCTGAAATTTCCCCCTTGGTGTTTAGCTTATGCCTGAGAGCTATGCTCAATCACGAAGGTCCCTGGGATTGAAAGTCCAGTGAATAAACAGCCACTGGGATTAAATGTGGACGCATTTCAGATACTTCCTTCAGAACACATTTTGATGTGGGCTGGGGTCAGTTGAGCAGAGAGGCGTGAGACCACAGAATAACTCAGATGCTATAGAATGGAAAAATGATAAGCCCCAAATATCTTTAATTTAGTCTTGATTAAAATTAAGTTGAGATGAGAGGCCACAGGCTTCCATAGCAGGAATCTGGAAAAGATATATATCCTCTGAGAGTACAAAGCATTGAATTAACCATTGCTTATGGATAACAGAAGAGCTTAGAGGATATTTACAGACCCATTATTAAACATTTTAGTTAAATCTGTACTGATTTGGTAACATGTCCTTTTAAAGTAGAATTTCTGTCTAAGTCTGTTTGTTAAGAAGAACAAAGAGACTTCCCATAAAATTATCATATTGACATATACATTTGAGATTGTGGAAGACTGTTACACAGAAAACTGTCCTTGTCTTAAGGGATAGACTCCATTTATAGACCCACTGTCTGTGACTCACAGATGTACTTCTAATCAACTGAACCCAACTTAAAGATGGGCACACGTTCTTGGAACTAGAAATGGAGCTTATAAGTCTGGCTTGTAAATATAAATAAAGAGATGTATTAGTCAGCAGTCTCCAGAGAAACAGAACCAATAAGATACATATGAGAAGATTTATTATAGAAATTGGCTGATGCAGTTTTAGAGGCTGAGAAGTCCCATGATCTGCTGTCTGCAAGCCGGAGACCCAGGAAAACTGTTATTCAGCTTTGTCTGAAGGGAGTGGGGGATGGGCAGTGGGTGAGGTATGCGGGCACACTGGTGTAAGTCCTGTTTTAGTCCACAAGCCTGAGAAATAGGAGAGCCAATGCCCGAATCCATCCTTCCTCTACCTTTTCGTTTTATTCAGGCCCTCAGTGGATTGGATGAAGCCCACCCACACTGGTGAGGGTGATCTTTATTCATTCAACCAATTCACATGCTTATCTCTTCCTGAAACACCTTTGGGTAGACATACCCAGAAATAATATTTTACCAGTTATCTGGGCATCTTATGGCCCAGTCAAGTTAGCACATAAAGTTAGCCTTACAAGTGACTCTTATAAAATAGAGCGACTTGTAAAATAAAGTTACTTGAACTGGTCAACTTTAAAAAAAAAAAAGCGCAACATTTCAGAAGAAGTAGAAGAAAACAGATGATGAAGATGAGAGCATATAGTAATGAGGGAGAAAACACAGAGTAGAGAGAATCAACACAAGCATAACTTGATTCCTGGAGAAAACTAATAAAATAGACAAAACTTCGGCAGTATTGATTAAAAAGAAAAATGAACCCAAACAATGCAAAAATTAAAAATTTTCCTTGAAAAGGGAAAGAAAAAGGACATCACAAAGTTGGGGAATGAGGCAAAGAGCATTGAGGGACACAGCTGTCGACATGGAGTTTTACCTGCTTCCTAGTTTCATCTTAGCGTGGCTGCATGTGGCCTGATGTCTGAACAGACTAGTTAAGATTCATTTGGTTGCAATAGAGCAAAACCGATACCTTGACTAATGAAGCAAATAAGGGAATTTATGGTCCCACATCACTGCAAAGTTGAATGGGATGGGTTGATCAGATGCCCAAACAATGCCATTGAGATCTCTTCCCCCAGGTGGATGTCTTTCTCAGGATATGCAGGTTCTCGGGCTTGGGACCACAACTCCTAGGCCAGTGGGAAAGCGAGACTGCTTCTTGACATTTGAAGCAAAAGCCCTGACAAGGGATTTTGTTAGCCCTGATTGCTCCAGCTAGATGATGTGTTCTACCCTAAGCCAGTCACTGAGGCTGGGAGAATGGAATGTTCTGGAAAGCTCTAGTCTTCACATTAGCAACAGGAGATGGAAGTATTGATCAAGTAAGTCACATGGATTGAATGTTGAGAAGGAGTCATTCCCTCCAAAGCAAAGTCGTGACCTACTGTCATGAGAAGGAGCAGCGGATGCTGGGTGAGAAATATTTCACACTGGTGTGGGGGCAGAGGTGGCAAGGGTCACCAGAAACCATGGGCAGGGTCCTGAGGGCCTTTCTGCTGATTCAGGAACCCGTATGAGATATCCATAGGCAGCCCTTCGAGAACATGACTGAATTCAAGAGGCCAGTCGGGGCAAATTTGGAAGGAATTCCAGACTTGTAACACCCACTGAGTTTAT
The DNA here is from genome assembly GCF_002201575.2 of Neomonachus schauinslandi. NCBI lineage: Eukaryota > Metazoa > Chordata > Mammalia > Carnivora > Phocidae > Neomonachus > Neomonachus schauinslandi. The sequence goes on from NC_058404.1 coordinate 183,726,838, forward strand.
GAAGAGAGGAAATGGCGGAAAGCAGAAATGGCATCCACATTTGACCAGCAGCCAACCACAAGAGTGGCATAGTGGGGTGAGGTGGTCAAAGAGGGATTGGCACACTCTTTGATTAAAAAAAAAAATGAATGAGACGTTTAAAAATTTTTACTCCAGGGAATCTAATTTATAGCCATTCAAACCAAGTGCTTTTGAGGTTTGGATGAATAATTTTTCTTCTGCTGTTACAGCAAGCCTCCAGGCCAGAAGTGTTTGACATTAGGGAAGGCTTTCCGAAGCTTACGGTTCTGGGGAGAAGACCAGCTGGGGGTGGGGGTGGAGTTTGGTCGGAAATAGGGAAGGGGGATTAGAAGCATGATGAGGTCTCTGAGATTCTTACAAGATCTACAGTTGGACTTAGGATTTGATTATTATTTTTGGTCTAAAAATAGATCCCCAAACTGCAATATTCTTAGATTCACACTCTTCTGTAAGATTTCTGGTGCTCCTTGCTGATCGCACCTGAGAGAGATTTTTCTCTTGAACGTCTGTATGTCCAAAATGTCATTCATTCACTCATTCATTCCTTCAACCAACCAACATGACATTGAGGGCTTACTGGGGTAGAATCAATGTTTCATCCAGGGTATGAAGATTTCCCATACACCCCCCACCCCCATCATTTCCTTGCTATCCCCACCGGTCAGTTAGCTGCCAACTCAGCCGCACATGGGTGTCTCCTGGACATTTCAGAGTCAACATCTCCAATACTAAACTGCTGGTATCATTCTCCCAGCCAAACTCGCTCTTCCTGGCTTTCTCATCTCAAGAAATGGTGCCTCCATCCCCCACTGGCTCCCACTAAACCCTGGGAGGCATTCTTGACATTTCTTTGCCTTCACGCCTAAGTCCAACCCAGCACCTAGGGTGCTCTCAATCAATATTGACAGAAGGAACTGACAGGTGGTTGAATGAGAAGGGAAATGAACGAACAGTGCTTTAAGCAGCCTACCCCTGCCATTCCAGCCCCTGCAGGAACGCCTGCTCGTGTCCTGGAGACACAGCTGGAGTAAGCGTACATCTGAACGAGGATTTTTACATTTTGAAAAACTCTTGCTATTTCCTGGAAACAGATTGTGTCTCTCTGATTGTCTATTAAGTTTTTTTTTTTAACTGCTGAAGATCCTGGAACCAAACCAAAGTAATCTGCATGTCCATTTTTATATCTTAATTTATAGACTGCACCTTATAATTCACAAGCTTTCACTTGGTGTCTCTAACAGAGCCGAAACAAATTTCAACCCGGCCAGTTCAGCTACCCTATCCGAGTCTTCCTTTTGAGCTCTTCCCCTCAGGAACTTTCTAGTTTTTCAGGTTAGGGAGAGTAAGGACAATAATAATGGTGATACGTCACATTCACTTAGGGTGGGGGGAAAGAGAGAGGAAGGTCTGATTACCCCCCCATTTTACAGATGAAAAGATAGAGGCTGGAGATGAGACCGATAGGACCAAAGGCTTGCTTATGAAGAGTGAAGCCGGGCCTAGAATCTGAATTTCTGGAATTCCTCATGCCAAGGGTCTTTCCAGGACACCAGGCGAGGGTCTCTCCACCTCGGTACCAGTAATATTTTGGTCTGGATCATTCTTTGCTGTGCATTGTGCATGCTGTTTAATAGTATCTCTGGCCTCGACGCATCAGCTGCCGGTAGCAGCCACCCCACTGTGACAACCCAAAATGTCTCCAGACATGGCCAAGTGTCACTGCTGATTGAGAACCACGGTGCTAGACTGTGTCCTTGTCCTTGATTAAAGTGGAGGCACAAAAGTCAGGAAAATTCATTTCCTTTTAGAGCCCCTCTTGTCCTCCATCTCTCTCCTCCAATTCCAGGGTTTTGTTGGGAATTGCCCTGCCCGCAAGATCACATAGACCCCTGGACAAATACCCAGTCCCTTCTGTGTGGCATTGGGTACTGTGCATTCTTGGTCACAATTAACTCCCGGGGGAGGGGGGATACAACCAGGTGAGGAAATCGAGGCTTAGAGAGGTTATCATTTGCCCACAGCTATAGCCGGTGCATGGCAGGCTGGGATACTAACCCAAACCTGTCTAGTTCTGGGGACGGAGGGTTTGCCTTCTCTACCCGCCCCACCCCCCTCCACTCCACTCCACAGGGCTGAGAACCCAAATTTCTTCTTCTGGGGCAGCAGGAAGTCACCGCGCTAGAAAAGCCTCACCCCTCCTCTCCATAAAGCAATAGCCCATCCCTCCGAAGGCTGGTGCCTTTCAGACGTGCAGGACACACATCCGTGTTGGATGGTGGGTGCACGTGCCTGCCACCCTCCCGAGAGTCTGTGTCCTCAGCCCCCAGCACCGGGCCCTGCTGGGTAAAGCCTCTGTGCAAGGCCTGCCAACACAGCAGAGAGCGCCTGACTCAGCAGCCAGCTCCGGAGTAGGATCCTCCTGGCTGGGTCCTGTGTAACCTTGGGCAAGAGAAGAATAGCTCTGAGCTCAATTTTCCCATCTATTAAATGGGAAGACCCCCTTCTCGGAGCAGATGTGGCAATTAGATGGGTGATGAATGTAAGCTGATGGACAGGGATGCTGGTGCTGGAAAAACAGTGCCCTGCAATGAACGTCCAACTCCGTCCGTGAAGTTGCCTATAACAAACCCGCTCTCAGCTCCCGAACTTCTTCTGGTCAGCCCGTAACCCCCATGCACCATGTGGAGTGACTTCTTTAGGGCTGTCCGCCCAGCTAGACGTCAAGCTCCCCGAGGATCCCTATGGCCTGTCCCCTTGTCCCCTCCCACAGTGGCCAGCCCAGTTTGTGCTCAAAATGTTTGTGAGGGATAGATGACTGATGATTCCAATAGTAGTAACCTTTTCCAGCAGGTACTGCCTTTTCTGGGTATCTGTCTCTCTCTCTCTCTCTCTTTTTTTTGAAGAGTTTATTTGTTTATTTTATTTTAGAGAGCGGGGAGGGGTAGAGGGGGAGGGAGAGAGAAAATCTTAAGTGGGCTCCATGCTCAGCACTGAGCTGGACGCAGGGCTGATCTCAGGACCGTGAGATCAGGACCTGAGTCAAAACCAAGAGTCCCATGCTCAACCCACTGAGCCAGCCAGGCGCCCCTCCGGGTATTTCTTAACAGACAAAATGATTTTCCTTGGTTAGTAGCCCGGATGGTGCCCTTGATTCCCTACCCTGAGCAGTTTGGGCTCTTTGCCATTATGTTGGTTCTGCTCTGGCCATTTTCTCTGCTTTCCCCAGTTCACACCACCTTGTGGTAAGATTCAAGCTCAGTGTCTCAAACGTGCTGAGTGGAAGAGGGGCTCCGTAGGGTCCCAGACCCCATTCTGCTCTGATCCCCATCTCTGCCCAGCCACTTACTCCTCCACCTCCAGCCAGCTGCTGTGCCTCGGTTTCCTCATCAGTGAATTGGGGAGATGAACGGGACCTGCCTCCAAAAGTTAGCAGAAGACGAAATGTACGGCGCCTCGGACGTGTGGGGCCCGCAATTTCCGCGGATGTCTGTCCTTTCACTGGGGTGGGGCACTGCCCCTGAGCCTGCTGAGCCAGGGAAAACTTTCGGAGGCTCTGTAGCTCCGTAGCAAGACCGTAGGCCGGCCGCAGAGCAGCGGGCAGGGGCGAGCACTGCTGTAGCCCCTCTTCGGTCCTGCGTTCCTACAGCAGGGAAAGGTGGCTGGCTTCAGTCACCCCCCCCCCCGGGGGGGGGGGGCTGCGGGAACGCGCGCCAGACCCCGCCGAAATCAATGGCCAAATTCACTTCATTTCCTTTCTTGAAAATTAATAAAGGCTGCTCCAAATGCTGTACTCTTCAAAGCACCCAGCAATCAAGGCAGTTCCCCCGGTTCCCACTTTTTTTTTTTTTTTTTTGGCCTCACACTTTGTCCCAGATGAAAGGAGCCCAGTGCCTCCCCCAAATCCTTTGGAGCCCTAGGAGGGACTGCGGGGATCTGAGCCCCCCGCCGCTCAGCCGGGCCCCCGGGGAGGGGGGGTGTCTCCGTCCAGGGCCGCCCCTCCCCCCAAGGTCACCCAACTTTTTCCCGGGGCCCCGCGGCTCCCGGGAGGGTCGGGAGGGCCCGGGCGGGGCGCGCGGCGGGGGGGGGCGGGCACTCG